>NC_056661.1:76681892-77005850 GCF_018350195.1 Panthera tigris
TTTCTTAATAATTTAATAATTTTAGCAAGGTTGTTTAGAATGTCACAAAAAATGTATGCATACATGAAAATAATAAAAAGACATTTTGTGTCCAATTTAATGCCCCCTACATATTATGTGTTGAAAAATTATAGTTATTTTTATTGGAATCATCTTCATCTTTTTGTCCTTGGCTCCAGTCCCTAGATGTGCTTTACAAAGAGCAGATGTAAAAAGATTTGAAACACTGATAGTGATTGTGTGCAACCGTTAATCAGGAGGGGAGAATTTAGTGTAATTTCTCTATTCTCCTGGGTAGGTGGATGGGGGGTGTTGCTACATTTTTTAACCTGTTGTCTCCACCCCCCCCATCACCCCAACCCCCGCCATTTGTACACTTACCTCTTTTGTGGAGTAATCAGTCAGGAAAATAATAGGGCTTTTGCTCCCTCCCAGCCAATAGAATCCTTTGTATTACAAATGTAGTATGTATTTTGGTTACTTTTTAGAACAGCTCTAAATGTAGTGTGGATAAGCAGGGGATGGGGCAGTGGGAGAGGGAGGTGGTTAGATAATGTGTTGTTTACCTTAAAAAGGTGTTGGAATTAATAATTTATATTCTTTATCCCCTACTAGATGGTAGACTTTGCAAAGATATACAGTGTATTTACTTTTTCTTTTTGTTCCCACAACACCTGGCATAATACATTTTATCTTTATCTTTCAGTGGTTATAACTTTGTGCTTTTTCTTCCTGTCATAGAGTTTGATACTTTGGGTCAGAATTTAGGTCTGATTCATTTCTGTGGTGTTTGTGACTAACAAATGTTGATACCCAAATAAATGGTTTGAATGAATGATTTGAATTGTCTCCAGAGTGACAGATCAGCATTCACAAGAATAAAGCACCGTTTGGTTTTGTCTCTAGAGACATGTAACTGGAAGGAACCTTAGGGTTTATGTAGTCTAGCTTTTCATTTTTCTTTTTTTTTTTTTTTTTATATCACATTACATTTTATTTTATTTTTATTTATTTTTTTTTAATTTTACAATTTATGTTTTTATTTTTTTAATTTTTTTTATTTTTTAATATATGAAATTTACTGTCAAATTGGTTTCCATACAACACCCAGTGCTCATCCCAAAAGGTGCCCTCCTCAATACCCATCACCCACCCTGCCCTCCCTCCCACCCCCCATCAACCCTCAGTTTGTTCTCAGTTTTTAACAGTCTCTTATGCTTTGGCTCTCTCCCACTCTAACCTCTTTTTTTTTTTTTTCTTTCCTTCCTTCCCCTCCCCCATGGGTTTCTGTTATGTTTCTCAGGATCCACATAAGAGTGAAACCATATGGTATCTGTCTTTCTCTGTATGGCTTATTTCACTTAGCATCACACTCTCCAGTTCCATCCATGTTGCTACACAAGGCCATATTTCATTTTTTCTCATTGCCACGTAGTATTCCATTGTGTATATAAACCACAATTTCTTTATCCATTCATCAGTTGATGGACATTTAGGCTCTTTCCATAATTTGGCTATTGTCGAGAGTGCCGCTATAAACATTGGGGTACAGGTGCCCCTATGCATCAGTACTCCTGTATCCCTTGGATAAATTCCTAGCAGTGCTATTGCTGGGTCATAGGGTAGGTCTATTTTTAATTTTCTGAGGAACCTCCACACTGCTTTCCAGAGCGGCTGCACCAATTTGCATTCCCACCAACAGTGCAAGAGGGTTCCCGTTTCTCCACATCCTCTCCAGCATCTATAGTCTCCTGATTTCTTCATTTTGGCCACTCTGACTGGCGTGAGGTGGTATCTGAGTGTGGTTTTGATTTGTATTTCCCTGATAAGGAGCGACGTTGAGCATCTTTTCATGTGCCTGTTGGCCATCCGGATGTCTTCTTTAGAGAAGTGTCTATTCATGTTTTCTGCCCATTTCTTCACTGGGTTATTTGTTTTTCGGGTGTGGAGTTTGGTGAGCTCTTTATAGATTTTGGATACTAGCCCTTTGTCTGATGTGTCATTTGCAAATATCTTTTCCCATTCCGTTGGCTGCCTTTTAGTTTTGTTGGTTGTTTCCTTTGCTGTGCAGAAGCTTTTTATCTTCATAAGGTCCCAGTAATTCACTTTTGCTTTTAATTCCCTTGCCTTTGGGGATGTGCCGAGTAAGAGATTGCTATGGCTGAGGTCAGAGAGGTCTTTTCCTGCTTTCTCCTCTAAGGTTTTGATGGTTTCCTGTCTCACATTCAGGTCCTTTATCCATTTTGAGTTTATTTTTGTGAATGGTGTGAGAAAGTGGTCTAGTTTCAGCCTTCTGCATGTTGCTGTCCAGTTCTCCCAGCACCATTTGTTAAAGAGACTCTCTTTTTTCCATTGGATGTTCTTTCCTGCTTTGTCAAAGATGAGTTGGCCATACGTTTGTGGGTCTATTTCTGGGGTTTCTATTCTATTCCATTGGTCTATGTGTCTGTTTTTATGCCAATACCATGCTGTCTTGATGATGACAGCTTTGTAATAGAGGCTAAATTCTGGGATTGTGATGCCTCCTGCTTTGGTCTTCTTCTTCAAAATTACTTTGGCTATTCGGGGCCTTTTGTGGTTCCATATGAATTTTAGGATTGCTTGTTCTAGTTTCGAGAAGAATGCTGGTGCAATTTTGATTGGGATTGCATTGAATGTGTAGATAGCTTTGGGTAGTATTGACATTTTGACAATATTTATTCTTCCAATCCATGAGCATGGAATGTCTTTCCATTTCTTTATATCTTCTTCAATTACCTGCATAAGCTTTCTATAGTTTTCAGCATACAGATCTTTTACATCTTTGGTTAGATTTATTCCTAGGTATTTTATGCTTCTTGGTGCAATTGTGAATGGGATCAGTTTCTTCATTTGTCTTTCTGTTGCTTCATTGTTAGTGTATAAGAATGCAACTGATTTCTGCACATTGATTTTGTATCCTGCAACTTTGCTGAATTCATGTATCAGTTCTAGCAGACTTTTGGTGGAGTCTATCGGATTTTCCATGTATAATATCATGTCATCTGCAAAAAGCGAAAGCTTGACTTCATCTTTGCCAATTTTGATGCCTTTGATTTCCTTTTGTTGTCTGATTGCTGATGCTAGAACTTCCAGCACTATGTTAAACAACAGCGGTGAGAGTGGGCATCCCTGTCGTGTTCCTGATCTCAGGGAAAAAGCTCTCAGTTTTTCCCCGTTGAGGATGATGTTAGCTGTGGGCTTTTCATAAATGGCCTTTATGATCTTTAAGTATGTTCCTTCTATCCCGACTTTCTCAAGGGTTTTTATTAAGAAAGGGTGCTGGATTTTGTCAAAGGCCTTTTCTGCATCGATTGACAGGATCATATGGTTCTTCTCTTTTTTTTTGTTAATGTGATGTATCACGTTGATCGATTTGCGAATGTTGAACCAGCCCTGCATCCCAGGAATGAATCCCACTTGATCATGGTGAATAATTCTTTTTATATGCTGTTGAATTCGATTTGCTAGTATCTTATTAAGAATTTTTGCATCCATATTCATCAGGGATATTGGCCTGTAGTTCTCTTTTTTTACTGGGTCTCTGTCTGGTTTAGGAATCAAAGTAATACTGGCTTCATAGAATGAGTCTGGAAGTTTTCCTTCCCTTTCTATTTCTTGGAATAGCTTGAGAAGGATAGGTATTATCTCTGCTTTAAATGTCTGGTAGAACTCCCCTGGGAAGCCATCTGGTCCTGGACTCTTATTTGTTGGGAGATTTTTGATAACCGATTCAATTTCTTCGCTGGTTATGGGTCTGTTCAAGCTTTCTATTTCCTCCTGATTGAGTTTTGGAAGAGTGTGGGTGTTTAGAAATTTGTCCATTTCTTCCAGGTTGTCCAATTTGCTGGCATATAATTTTTCATAGTATTCCCTGATAATTGTTTGTATCTCTGAGGGATTGGTTGTAATCATTCCATTTTCATTCATGATTTTATCTATTTGGGTCATCTCCCTTTTCTTTTTGAGAAGCCTGGCTAGAGGTTTGTCAATTTTGTTTATTTTTTCAAAAAACCAACTCTTGGTTTCGTTGATCTGCTCTACAGTTTTTTTAGATTCTATATTGTTTATTTCTGCTCTGATCTTTATTATTTCTCTTCTTCTGCTGGGTTTAGGCTGCCTTTGCTGTTCTGCTTCTATTTCCTTTAGGTGTGCTGTTAGGTTTTGTATTTGGGATTTTTCTTGTTTCTTGAGATAGGCCTGGATTGCAATGTATTTTCCTCTCAGGACTGCCTTCGCTGCATCCCAAAGCGTTTGGATTGTTGTATTTTCATTTTCATTTGTTTCCATATATATTTTAATTTCTTCTCTAATTGCCTGGTTGACCCACTCATTCGTTAGTAGGGTGTTCTTTAACCTCCATGCTTTTGGAGGTTTTCCAGACTTTTTCCTGTGGTTGATTTCAAGCTTCATAGCATTGTGGTCTGAAAGTATGCATGGTATAATTTCAATTCTTGTATACTTATGAAGGGCTGTTTTGTGACCCAGTATATGATCTATCTTGGAGAATGTTCCATGTGCACTCGAGAAGAAAGTATATTCTGTTGCTTTGGGATGCAGAGTTCTAAATATATCTGTCAAGTCCATCTGATCCAATGTATCATTCAGGGCCCTTGTTTCTTTATTGACTGTGTGTCTAGATGATCTATCCATTTCTGTAAGTGGGGTGTTAAAGTCCCCTGCAATGACCACATTCTTATCAATAAGGTTGCTTATGTTTATGAGTAATTGTTTTATATATCTGGGGGCTCGGGTATTTGGCGCATAGACATTTATAATAGTTAGCTCTTCCTGGTGGATAGACCCTGTGATTATTATATAATGCCCTTCTCTTACTCATAGTGTCCTTTCCTTTATTTATTTATTTATTTATTTATTTATTTATTTATTTATTTATTTTTTTCAGTATATGAAATTTATTGTCAAATTGGTTTCCATACAACACCCAGTGCTCATCCCAAAAGGTGCCCTCCTCAATACCCATCACCCACCCTCCCCTCACTCCCACCCCCCATCAGCCCTCAGTTTGTTCTCAGTTTTTAAGAGTCTCTTATGCTTTGGCTCTCTCCCACTCTAACCTCTTTTTTTTTTTTTTTTTTTTTTTCTTTTTTCCTTCCCCTCCCCCATGGGTTTCTGTTAAGTTTCTCAGGATCCACATAAGAGTGAAAACATAGGGTATCTGTCTTTCTCTGTATGGCTTATTTCACTTAGCATCACACTCTCCAGTTCCATCCATGTTGCTACAAAGGGCCATATTTCGTTCTTTCTCATTCCCATGTAGTACTCCATTGTGTACATAAACCACAATTTATTTTATTTATTTATTTATTTATTTTATTTTATTTTTTAATATATGAAATTTACTGTCAAATTGGTTTCCATACAACACCCAGTGCTCATCCCAAAAGGTGCCCTCCTCAATACCCATCACCCACCCTGCCCTCCCTCCCACCCCCCATCAACCCTCAGTTTGTTCTCAGTTTTTAACAGTCTCTTATGCTTTGGCTCTCTCCCACTCTAACCTCTTTTTTTTTTTTTCCTTCCCCTCCCCCATGGGTTTCTGTTACGTTTCTCAGGATCCACATAAGAGTGAAACCATATGGTATCTGTCTTTCTCTGTATGGCTTACTTCACTTAGCATCACACTCTCCAGTTCCATCCACGTTGCTACAAAAGGTCGTATTTCATTTTTTCTCATTGCCACGTAGTATTCCGTTGTGTATATAAACCACAATTTCTTTATCCATTCATCAGTTGATGGACATTTAGGCTCTTTCCATAATTTGGCTATTGTCGAGAGTGCTGCTATAAACATTGGGGTACAAGTGCCCCTCTGCATCAGTGCTCCTGTATCCCTTGGGTAAATTCCTAGCAGTGCTATTGCTGGGTCATAGGGTAGGTCTATTTTTAATTTTCTGAGGAACCTCCACACTGCTTTCCAGAGCGGCTGCACCAATTTGCATTCCCACCAACAGTGCAAGAGGGTTCCCGTTTCTCCACATCCTCTCCAGCATCTATAGTCTCCTGATTTCTTCATTTTGGCCACTCTGACTGGCATGAGGTGATATCTGAGTGTGGTTTTGATTTGTATTTCCCTGATAAGGAGCGACGTTGAGCATCTTTTCATGTGCCTGTTGGCCATCCGGATGTCTTCTTTAGAGAAGTGTCTATTCATGTTTTCTGCCCATTTCTTCACTGGGTTATTTGTTTTTCGGGTGTGGAGTTTGGTGAGCTCTTTATAGATTTTGGATACTAGCCCTTTGTCTGATATGTCATTTGCGAATATCTTTTCCCATTCCGTTGGTTGCCTTTTAGTTTTGTTGGTTGTTTCCTTTGCTGTGCAGAAGCTTTTTATCTTCATGAGGTCCCAGTAGTTCATTTTTGCTTTTAATTCCCTTGCCTTTGGGGATGTGTCGAGTAAGAGATTGCTACGGCTGAGGTCAGAGAGGTCTTTTCTTGCTTTCTCCTCTAGGGTTTTGATGGTTTCCTGTCTCACATTCAGGTTCTTTATCCATTTTGAGTTTATTTTTGTGAATGGTGTGAGAAAGTGGTCTAGTTTCACTCTTCTGCATGTTGCTGTCCAGTTCTCCCAGCACCATTTGTTAAAGAGACTGTCTGTTTTCCATTGGATGTTCTTTCCTGCTTTGTCAAAGATGAGTTGGCCATACGTTTGTGGGTCTATTCTGGGGTTTCTATTCTATTCCATTGGTCTATGTGTCTGTTTTTGTGCCATCCTTTTTTTTTTTTTTAACTTAATTATGATATTTTTCTTCCCTAGATAACAGAAAAAAAGCACACTGATAACCAGCTTGAAAAGAAAATAATACTTATATTCTATTGTTTGTATGTGTGTAGATTTTTAATTGACTTTTTCATGTTTTTAATGTTTGTTTATTTTTGAGAGAGAGAGAGAGAGAATATGAGACAGCGAGCATGAGTGGGGAGGGGCAGAGAGAGAGAGGGAGAGAGAGAATCCCAAGTAGGCTCTGTGCTTAAAACACAGACGTGAGGCTTGATCCTATCAACTGTAAGATCATGACCTGAGCGAGATCATGACCTGAGCCAAACTCATGACCTTGAGTTAGACATTAAATAGACTGAGCCGCTTAGGTGCCCCTCTATGTCTGTAGTTTGATTGTGTATTGTCTAGTAAGAATTTTTAGGGTAAACATAGCATTTCCTCGTTGATCATTATCATGACTGGGGTCAAATAGAGTTTCCTCAAAATTCTCTGAAAATTTTTAAAAATAAAAAATCAGAGTAGAAACATTTTATAATTATAATCCACCCTACATTTACACCTTAGATTGATATATAAAGTACTTTGGCATTTATTAGCTTATTTTGATTCTGATGATAGTCTTAAAAGTTATGTAGGGCATGACTTGTATATTGTTGGCATTTTACAGATGAAAAAATTGAGGCTCAATGAAGCTATGTCATGTGATTGTGATCACCTAGTGAGTAAATTAGGAGTCAGATTCCTAAGCCCATAAATGTTTAAAGGTTTTTAAGACCCTATACACTGTGGTAAGCCAAAGTTTCTTTAGATATACACATTAAAAAAAAATGCTCATGGTTGAGGTCTGATTAGCAATAACAACTATTCAGCTGTCCTTTTATTTCATTTCTTTTTGTCATCTTGTGTAGAGCTAACTGTATATGCCGTGTTCAGTCAGTAGATATTTGAGTGCTGCTAAGTGGTTAGTTAGCATTGTACTGGATGCTTTAATGTAATTTGTCCTAGGTAGTACATATGACTCTAAGTGAAAAATGATAGTTTGTAGGTGCTAGGAATATATTTTAATAAGACTTTAAAATTCAGTTCCAATTAAGAGTATTTAGTGAAACACACATTTGATATTCTGTTGAGTAACTAGAAAACAAAGTAATACTCTATCTAAAGCAATTCAATTTTTTAGAAATAATTTATTTTGTTAAAATAGAAAATAGAGTTTTATGGGGTGCCTGGGTGGCTCAGTCAGTTAAGTGTCCGACTCTTGATGTCAGCTCAGGTCATGATCTCACTGTTCTTGAGACTGAGCGCCACATCTGCCTCCACACTGATAGCGCACAGCCTGCTTGAGATTCTCTCCCCCCCTCTCTCTTCCCCTCCCCCATGCACGCACATGTGCACACTCTCAAAAATAAACTTTAAAAAATTGAAAATAGAGTTTTAGAACTGTGTCTAAGCTCCTTAATGAAATCTTGACCTTAAATTTTAGCACTTTAGTTACCTTAGATATGTACAAGATTGAGTCAAAAAATAAAGGGCGCCTGGGTGGCTCAGTCGGTTAAGCGTCTGACTTCGGCACAGGTCATGATCTCATAGTTTACGAGTTTGAACCCCAAGTTGGGCACTGTGCTGACAGCTTGGAGCCTGGAGCCTGCTTCAGATTCTTTGGCGCCCCTCCCCCACTCGTGCTCACGCTTTCTCTCAAAAATAAATAAACGTTAAAAAAATTTTAAAAATATATAAATAATTTTCTCAAATTCTAAGTATGCGGAGACAACTATTATTAACATCTTGGTAGAGATCTTTTCATGCTTCTTGCTCTGTATATGTAATTCTATAAGTAGAATATAATTTTATAAATATAATATGTCTGATTCTATAAAGAGTTAATTGTGTAAATTTTTTTATTCAGTGTTAGGAAAATACTTCAATGTAAGTTGCTATTAGGTCTGCATAATCATATAAACCTGCAGCATTGTAAGTGCTGGTTTGCTAAATTATTTTTATGATTTATTAATTTTTCAAATGGTGGATATTTGTTTCAAATATTTTGTTACTATAGAAAAACATTTAAAGCTGTCTTACAGCTTGAGAAATTTCTAAGATTATCAGGATGTTTCTTTATAATTAAATTTGACACTAATTTTTATGTAATGTGTTGACATTATTTAGAATTTACTATAATCATAATTTCTACTCTTGCTTTACCAACTCATTCTTAACTTAGAACATTTTGCTTCAGAGTAAAGTTTTTTTATTTAAAAAATAGAAAATGGGTAACTGTATTTTTTTTTAAATATAGATTTTGAAAGTGAATAGTGTTCAGCAAATCTATAATATTTTGAAGAAGTGAGACATGATATTTCAATACCTTGATATTCAATATTGAAATACTTAGATGTGTGTGTATGTTTTTAATAGATTACCTTTCTCAAGGAATCGATCTTTCTGGAATAGAAGTAATAGAAAATGATCTACTTTTTATTGCAAGAGCTCGACTTGAAGTGGAAAATCAAGCTAAGCGCCTACTGGAACAGGGTGTGGAGACCCAGGTAATGAAAGTAATACCACTTTTTTAATGTGAAAAATATGTCATAGAATTGATGAAGATTTGATTTTGAGGTTAAAAAACTAATCTGTGTCCTCATCCCTGAGGAACTGTGTCTACAGCTTGCATTGGAGAATAGGGTCTAAAGTAAGTACAGGGAAAATGTATTAATACCTATTTATTTCATTCTAAAAATAGACTAAGATTTCTGGTATGTAATATATATGAGATATAGTTTCTGTAATGTATATATGTAGATAGAGAGTTAATACCTGTTGAATATGCTTATTTTGTCTGAGGAACTGTTACGTAATTAAGCCTTTCAGCAACCCAGTAAGGTAGGTATTACTATTTCCATTTTACAAATGAGGAAACTGAGAGCTTAAATAATTTGTCCAAGATCACACAGCTAACACATGGTATTGTTTGGAACATAGACCACTCTAACCCCAGAACCTTGCACCATTAATAGTCAATGTGCTATAGTTAAGAAAAAAAAAAAAGTAATTTGACTTGAGATTTCTCCGAAGGTGTCATTTTCCTGATGCTTAATGTTCTGAAACCCAAAGGTATCGATGTAGTTGAATCAGCAAATTAGATGTAAATCTCATTCGTTCTACATTTGTATTGCATTGCACCCAGACGTTTTCTCCATTTGTATTGGATCCAAATACAATTATTAGTGTCTATTTTTTATTCACATCTTTTAAACCAGGAATTTGTTTTGTGCATTTATATTGTACAAAAATAATCTTATAAAGATTCTTTAAGTAGTCTCTAAGTCAGAAAGGTACTTATTTGACTTCTGATTCTTCATTTATATTTCAAAAAGCGTAACTGAATGTCTGTTACCGTTTTGAATAAATTTTTTATTATCTGCATAATGAAAAGTGAACAAATGATCTGTACATACAGAATGAAATGCCACATACACATAAGGAGTGAAGTAGCACAGTGTGAACACATCTATGCAATACAGACCCAGGGCAAGAAGTAGGAAATTCCCTGTGCTCCTGGTCACTGCTCTCCTTTCCCAGAAGCCACCATGATTGCAGCTTCTAATACTGGAGCTTGGTTTTACCTCCTGTCAGTTGTTCTAACTTCAGATCTATGAAGATAACACAGTTCTACTATTAAAAAATAAGGTACTTGTGTACATCAAATTAGAGAAGATACCTTTTCAAAGAAATATTCAGGGAATTCCAAGTCAACTTTGATTTAAGGTGACTATTTGTATAGAAAATTGATGTCACCTGGCTCATTTAGTTGTGAGAAAGGTAGCAATTAACTTTTCAGAAAGTGCAGTATCACAAGCCTTTTGTATTCATCTAATGTCCATATTGTCACTACCTCAGAGATTTCAAGTTTTATATATAACTACTGTTTAAAATTTTTCCTGTGAAGTTCTATTGCTATATATGAATGTGTGTGTATATGCTTATATCTTTAATTTATGCAACCCTTAATATTTTATTATATTTCAGAGTTGTGGGAATGAAAGCAAAAATGGTTGAAAAGAAGCATTACTAAAGTTTGTTGAACAAAAATATTTTGCAGTAGGGGTGGGTGATTTTAACATGTTACAAAGGAATGGCTACTTAAAAAACAAACAAAATTAAACAAAGGAATGGCTACTTTTAAAGGTTTATTTTTTTAACATAAGCTCATATATTTTAAAAGCAGGAAAGTCTTTTCTAGGATAATTGTTCCTAATTAAACTTGATTTTAGATATGTTATTGTTTTGTGTACATTGTGCAGTTGTTGAATTTGACTTTCCATCAGTTTTTAAATCATATTAAAATTAAAGTAGAAGTGATAAAATTTTAGGAAATTAATATCCTTAAATGTTAACAGTGTTAAATTTGGATTGTACACAGTCAAAAGATGATTAAAGTAGATAGATAACTTGTTATTTAGCTAATGGCCTATGTCTAATCAATAAGATTAAGTTAGAAAGATAAGGAAGAAAAAAATACATAAAAATACTGTGTGTCTACACAAGTAGATGTGGAACGATCTGTGTGGATCTGAGGAGAACAGGGACCAGGGAGCTATAATTTTGTATGTCTCAGTGTGGTTTGGAGGGGGGCAGATTCTGCTCAATGGATGGGAATATCGTCTCCCTGTTAGGCTGTATGGATTATGTTAGCAGAGTTTGTCGTTTGCTGGTATCATCCAACTTGTTTGTCTTGTTTAGATTCCATAAGTATAAAGTAACTAACCTGAATATAATTGGGCTTCGTACATAATTTTCATAAAGGGAGAAAATGTACTGATCTGCCAGTAGTAACATTCTGGTTCACTTTGCAATTTATACAATATTTCTCATGTGTAAATTGACACTGGTGTTCATAACCTCATTTATTTTTGAATTCAGTCATGTGTGTGTGTCTCTCTCTCGGACCTGAGTCCTCTGGGTTATTTTTACAGTGTTAGCTTTCTGGCTTGGCAGAGCTCAGAAGATTAAACCCTCATCAATAATGATGCTACTGAGATAATGTTTCTTGGGAAGCAGGGTGTCTCAGTGGAAGGAGTTTGTTTGGAGCCCCCCCTCCTTTCCTTTTAGAAAGCAACAAGACAGAGGTATCATCCAGCTGTGTCAGCAGGCAGTTCAGGAATTCAGAAAGAAACTAACCTTTATTGAATGCATATTCTTTGCCAGGATTTGTGTTAGTCACTTTACATTTGTTATTTCAGTCACGGTAACAAATGTGTGAGGAAGATGCAATTATCCACTTTTGATAGTTAAGGAAACAAAGCCCTGGAAAGGTTAGGAAATTAGCTCAAGATTACACAGCTAGCAAGTGATAGAGACATAGTCTGGAATGCCTGCTTTCCACCTTGCTTTATTAAGAGCAAGCAGTTTATTCTAATTTTGTTAAATAATCGTATTTTAAATTATTTGACAATTTGTGAAGCAGTTTACATTGAAAAAGGAATTTTTATAGCCTAAAAATTTCTTTGGGAAGTCTCCATGTGATGACTAATTAAACCAGTTCTTCTGTATTCTTCAGAATTTTTATGTTTCTCTGGCCAACTTTATTTTCCTATTATCTGACATTAGTGTTTCAGGCCATCAGTCTTCCCCACCTCACCCCATTCTACAGTTTACCTTGAGCAGATGCCCTTAATTTCTACTTTGTACAGGCACCTTTTGCACCACCTGTGGTGTGGGTACTGTTTCTTAGGAACCTTATCTCCTCGTATTTCCAGCTCTCCTTTCTGTTTTTATCCTCTCCCTTGTGCTCTTTTCCTTGTCATCAGCATTTCAACACGAATGCTTGCTGCCAGTGTCCCCTGTGTTCTCTGCTCTTGAGGGTCACACACTTGCTTTTAGTCCTTCACGTGCTTGCCTGCCTGCCTGCCTTCTTTAGGGCTTTCATGTTCCTTTTATGCCTGGAATACTCCTTCCACTTCCCATTAAAACAGATGCTGCAGCTTATATCTATTTTATTCTCAAATCTTATTCTCCCATTTGTCAGACATCATTGAAATAGTTAAACATACCATTAATATTTATTGTAAATAGACTAAAAGAATGGCAGCATTTTAATTTGAAGTACTATTGCATTCATGAAATATTGCTCACTTACTGGTTTATAAGCTTATAACAGAAACAGAGATTTTCAACAAATAAGGAACTTGAAAAATTACATGTCACCGATTGCATTTAATAATCAACTTCTGACATTGGGTTTCTCAAAAATGTTGGTGACATTTTTTTGAGTATGTAGTTGATGGCTACCATTTTCAGTCTCAGTTAATTGTAAAACTTAACTTTATTAAAAGAAAGAAAGTGCATTTTCTTTTCCAAAACCAAAATGTTCATAAAGATAGATAATTTTGCTTTGATCATTACTGTTTTTTTCTAGTTAATTGCTTAAATGTGCTGTTTTCATTTGTAGATTTTAAATAGCTTTGTAGTATCATAAAGACTCTACTACAGTAGTTAAAAGTTTCTGTTTTTGAAGCTTAAACTAAATGGCTACTTAGATAATACTGAGAAACTGTTGTGTCTTCCTACATGAAAAATATGGAAGTAGACTGCCCTCACAAAAGCCGTATTATTTCTATATGGAAAAGATGCATAGTGGTATCACTACCATTTTCTTCACTAAAGGTTTGGAAGGATTGATGACTTGGTGTGCATCCTCTGGTGAAGCATACCATATCAGCACAATACAAAAAAATATTCTTTACTTCACGTGGCCGTCTTTGTCACAAGCGTGGGGCTACACATGGCCTCCATCTACAGCTCTTCGTTGACTCCTATTTCTCTCTCTTTGCTACTGATCCTTAGAATCTTTCACTGACAGAAGCCAGACAAAGAAAGAGAACCTTATGATATTTTCAGGATTGCAACAGATTCATTACCTCAAGCTGTAACTAGCTTTCAAAAATAGGTGACAGAGATTTTGATCTGGACGAGTTCCTGCATCACCATAGATACCAGGCCTCCACAGTGAAACGATGACATTTTAATTAGAAAGACGGCTTTAACTTGTGAATTAGAAGCTTTCTCAGTAAACAAGTGCAGGACTTTCTGAGGGTCTAGGATGGGGGAAGATGTACTTGCTTGTCTTTAAAAGTCATCAGGGAGAGGGTCTCTGTGATCTGTTCTTTCACAGCTCAGTACTTGGGTATAATCTCCCTATGGTAATTGTTGTCAGTGCTAGGAAGAAAATGTCTGTGAACCTGTCTTTTCCCTGGAGCAGAAAACCTCCTTGATCCTTGATCAAGCCCAGGATTCTGGTGCTTACCAGTTGACAGCTAAAAGTAGATCACAACAGCATGATCTTGACAGACTTTCTAAGATGACAGTGTAGAATTAAAGTTGAGTAGATAAATGTCTACATAGCACACAGTAAGTGCTTATATTGTGAACTTTGTGCTTTTGTAAAAAGAATTTTGTAAAATTCTCCATGCTTCTAGCATAGAGAGGGTACCAATTCAAGTGCATTGTGTTCAAGATCTATAGAAGTTAAACATTTCCTAAGCTTCAAAAACACTGGCAAAGTTGAACAATGAAAACGTGACTCTTTTTGTAGCTAATTATGGTAGTTTAGTATGCAACACTTCTTTTGTGATCTTTTTCTTTTTTATGAGCCTGGCAAACACCAATAGTAGACTCAGTGTCAGTTAATTTGTCAAGCTGATATCTGCTTTCAGAGGTCTACTTTTCTTTCCTTGGCTGCTGGAAGTTTTCCTGGCTGGTCCCATGAATTGTAGGACAGATCTCACCTTTTGCATGTTTCGTCCCAATGTAGTTTTTGTTATTTTTCCATTTGCTAAGTATAGAGTGTCAATAATTTTTCAACTCTTGTTGAAGCATTATTTTATTTATTTTTAAAATTAAATTGACATACTATATCCTATTAATTTCATCTGTACATCATAGTGATTCAGTATTTTTAAATGTTATAAAATGGTCACCGTAAGTGTAGTTACTGTGACCATACAAAGTTATTACAGTGTTACTGACTATATTTCCTATGCTGTACATTACATCCCCATGACTTCATTATTTTATAACTGGGAGTTTATACTTCTTGATCTCCTTCACCTACTTCACCTGCCCCTCAATCCCTCTCTCATCTGGTAACCAACAGTTTGTTTCCTGCATCTGTAAAACTGTTTCTGTTTTGTTTTGTTTTTTTTAGGTTCCACATATAAGTGAAACCATGTGGTATTTGTTTTTCTGTTTCTGACATTTCACATAAGGTCCATCCATGTTGTAAAAAATGGCAAGAATTTTTTTTTTTTTTTAGCTTTTTATTTTATTTATTTTGTTAAAGTAAGCTCTATGCCCAATGTGGAGGTGGAACTCCTGACCCAAAGTGCTGTTCTGACTAAGCCAGTCAGGCACCTCAGATTTCATTCTTTTTTATGGCTATTCCATCATATATATATACCACATCTTTTTAATGTGTTCCTCTCAGTGGACACTTAGATTCCTGTCGTATCTTGGCTGTTGCAAATAACGCTACAGTGAACATAAGGGTGCGTATTTCTCTTCAAAGTATTTTTACAGTGGAGAACGGAGTCTGAAGTTTGAGGTCAGCACGTGGTGGTCCTCCTGCAAGTAAGCAGGGCAGAGACCTGGGAGTGGACCTTGAGGCTTGAGGATCCCTTGGGTTGCACAGGAGAAGCATTTCCCCTGCTTGGAGTGCATTTGGTAGAGGTGGTACAGCTCTCTGTGGGCAAAAGACCTGGTGAGCACCATCAAGCTACCACATTCACCAGTATGGGAACAAAGACACCTGCTAAGTACAGCAAACCCTGGTGTTGGTTGTGTGTTGCAATTCACCATAAACTCTGAACCGCTGCTGCTTTGCCAGCAGCATGAGTATTTCCTGGGACAAGCAGGCCCTGGCCACAGAGCTGCGACACTGTGGGTCTATATAGATGCCCAGAAGATCACTGTGGGTCTGCACTGCAGGGGTCTGAAGTATGGGGTTTTGAAACATAGCCGGACCTGAGATAAAATCCCAGAGAGAGGTGCCGCCTGGTAGACAGACAGCTCGGACACAGACAGAGAAGGCAGGGAGCTGTCAGAAACAGGAGACACCGGAGGGGTGACTTATTGCATGTCTGTGAGGGCGTGAACTTCCTGCTCTGGAGACGAGAGCAGGGTGAAGCCATTTTCACCATTAGCCCACCAACACTGATCAACCCCCACTAGGCTAAACAGCACCACCAAGTGGAGAATGGCGCTGTTACACCAGCCCCCACCCCTCGCCATGCCCTCCAGGCACATCTCCACTAGGGCAAGTCTGCCTTAGAATCTGAGCAGCAGGCCCCTCCCCCAGAAGACCAGCTGGAATCACTTCCAGGAGTTTAGTCCACTGGCCACAGACTGCTGCAAACTTTCAGCTCTAGGGGAAACTGGATCTAACTTCATTTAGGTTGTTTTGTTGTTGTTGTTGTTCATTTGTTCATTTTTGGTGTTGGCTTCTGTTTTTGTTGTTGTTCTTTTGTTCTTGGATACAGAAAAAGCAACTTATTTTATTTAAAAAAATTTTTTTTCTCTCTTCTTTTTCTCTTTTTGCTTTTTTCTATCAAGCTTCTCTTGACAAGCAGACCAAAACACACCTAGGATCCACCTTCCTTTAATTGAATAAAAAAATATTTTTTTTAAGTTTATTTATTTTGAGAGAGAGCACAGTAGGGGAGGAGCAGAGAGAGATGGGGACAGAGAATCCAAAGCAGTCTTTGGTGCTGACAGCAGAGAGCCTGATGCAGGGCTTCAACTGATGAACCATGAAATCATGACATGAGCTGAAGTCAGATGCTTACCCCACTGAGCCACCCAGGTGCCTCAGTTTTATTTTTTAATTTTAATTTTTATTTCATTCTATTATTATTGTTACTGCTTTTTCTTTTTCACTTAAAATGACAAGATGGAGAAATTCACCTCAAAGGAGAGAAAAGGAAGAAATGATGGCCAAGGATTTAATCAATGCAGATATAAGTGAGATGCCTGAACTAGAATTGAGAACAGTGATTATAAGAATACTAGCTGGGCTTGAAAAAAGCTTAGAAGACACCAGAGAATCCCTTTCTGTAGAGATAAAAGGACAAAAATCTAGTCAGGCTGAAATTAAAAATGCTTTAATTGAAATTCAAACCCAAATGGAGGCCATAAACACAAGGATGGATGAGGCAGAGGAAGAAATTAGCAATATAGAAGATACAATTATGGAGAATAATGAAGCTGAAAAGGAGGGAAACAAAATTCAGGGATCAGGAAGGAGGACTTAGGAAAGTCAGAGATTTATTAAAACATAATAACATTTGTATCATAGGAGTCCCAGAAGATGAAGATAGAGAAAAAGGGGCAGAAGGTTTATGTGAGCAAATTATAGCTGTAAACTTCCTTAATATGGGGAAGACACATCAAAATCTGGAAAGCACAGAGAACTCCCATTAAATTCAACAAAAGCTAGCCATCACCAAGACATATCATAGTCAAACTCACAAAATACACAGGCAAGGAAAAAGTCCTGAAAGCAAGGGAAAAAAAAAAGTTCTTTTCTACAAGGGAAGACAAATCAAGTTTGCACCTGATTTGTCCACAGAAACTTGGCAGACCAGAAAGGAGTACCGAGATATATTCATCATGCTGAATAGGAAAAATATGCAGCCAAGATTACTGTATCCAGCAAGACTGTCATTCGAAATAGAAGGAGAGAGAAAGAGCTTCCCAGGCAAACAAAAACTAAAGAAGTTTCTGGCCACTAAACCAGCCCTACAAGAAATTTTAAGGGGTATTCTTTGAGAGGAGGGAAAAAAAACCCATAAGCAACAAAGACTAGAAAGGACAAGAGACCATAACCAGAAACACCAACTCTACAGGTAACAGTGGCACTAAATTCGTATCTTTCAGTAATCACTCTGAATGTGAATGGACTAAATGCTCCAATCAAAAGACATGGGGTATCAGAATGGATGAAAAAAACAAGATCTACCTATATGCTGCCTAAAAGAGACTCATTTTTGACCTAAAGACACCTACAGATTAAAGTTGAAGGGATGGAGAACCATTTATCATGCTCAGGGACATCAAGGGAAAGCTGGAGTAGCCAGCCATACTTATATCAGACAAACTAGATTTGAAAACAGAATCTGTAATAAGAGATGAAGAAGGGCATTATATCATAATTGAGGGTTCTCTCCATCAAGAAGATCTAAAAATTGTAAATGTTTATGCTCCAACTTGGAAGTGCCCAAATATATATATATCAATTAATAACAAACATAAGGAAACTCATTGATAATAATACAATAATAGTAGGGGATTTAACACCTCACTTAAAACAATGGACAGATCACTTAAGCTGAAAATCAACAAGGAAACAACAGCTTTGAATGACACACTAGACCAGATGGACTTAACAGTTATTTTCAGAACATTTCATCCTAAAGCAGAATACACATTCTTCTCAGGTGCACATGGAACATTCTCCAGAATAGATCATATTACTAGGTCACAAATCATCCCTCAGGTGGTACAAAAAGATCAAGATCATGTCATACATATTTTCACATCACAACGATTGAAGTCAACTGCAAGAAAAAAAAATTGGAAAGCCCTCAAATACATGGAGGTAAAAGAATATTCTACTAAAGAATTAATGGGTTAGCCAGGAAATTAGAGAAGAAATAAAAAAATATACGGAAGCAAATGAAAATGAAAACATGACAGTCCAAACCTTTTGGGATGCAGCAAGGTTAGTCCTAAGAGGGAAGTATATTGCAATTTAGGCTGATATAAAGAACTAAGAAAGGTTCCCAATACACAGCCTAACCTTACCTAAAGGAGCTAGGAAAGGAATAGCAAATACACCCTAAAGCCAGCAGAAGAAGGGAAATAATAAAGATAAGAGCAAAAATGATATAGAAACAAACAAACAAAACCCAGTAGAACAGATCAACAAAACTAAGAGCTGATTCTTTGAAAGAATTAGCAAAATGGATAAATCCCTAGCCAGACTTACCAAAAAGAAAAGAGGAAGGACCTAAATAGACAAAAATCATGAATGATAAAGGAGACATTATAACCAGTACCACAAAAAGAGACAATTATAAGAGAATACCATGAAGAATTATATGCCAACAAACTGGGCAATCTGGAAGAAATAGACAAATTCCTAGATACTTCTGTACTACCAAAACTCAAATGGGAAGAAATAGAATATTTGAACAGACCAATAACCAGCAAAGAAATTGAATCAGTAATTAAAAATCTCCCAACAAGCAAGAGTCCTGGGCTAGATGGCTTCCCAAGGGAATTTCCTCAGACATTTAAAGAAGAGTTAATACCTATTCTTCTCAAGCTGTTCCAAAAAATAGGAGTAGAAGGAAGACTTCCAAACTCATTCTATGAAGCCAGCATTACCTTAATTCCAAAACCAGAGAGCCTAGTAAACAAAATTACAAGCCAGTATCCCTGATGAACATGGATGCAGAAATTCTCAAGATATTAGCAAATCAAATTCAACAGTACATTAAAAGAATTATTCACCATGATCAAGTGGGGTTTATTCCTGGGCTGCAGAACTGGTTGAATATTCACAAATCAATCAAGATGAATACACTACATTAATAAAAGATAAGAACCATATGATACTTTCCATAGATGCAGAAAAAACATTCGACAAAATAAAGCATCCATTCTTGATAAAAACTCTCAATAAAGTAGGCATGGATTGAACATACCTCAACATCATAAAGACCATATACAAAAGAGCCACAGCTAATATCTTCAATGAGGAAAATCTGTGAGCCTTTCCCTATGGTCAGGAACAAGACAAGGACGTCCTCTCTCACCGTTACTATTTAGCATAGTACTAGAAGTCTTTAGACTCAGACATTAGGCAACAAAAAGAAATAAAAGGCATCCATATTGTCAAGGAAGAAGTCAAACTTTCACTGTTTGCAGATGACATGATACTTTAGGTAGAAAACCTGAAAGACTCCACCAAAAAAATTGATAGAACTAATACATGAGTTCAGCAAAGTCATAGCATATAAAATCAACATGCAGAAATTTCTATACACTAATAAAGCAGCAGAAAAAGAAATGAAGGAATCAGTCCCATTTGCAATTGCATTAAAAACAGTAAGATACCTAGGAATAAAGCTAATTGAAGATCTATAAACTGAAACTATAGAAAACTATGAACTATAGAACACTTATGAAAGAAATTGAAGAGGACACAAAGAAATGGAAAAGTATTCCATGCTTATGGATTGGATGAACAAACATTATTAAAATGTCCATACTGTCCAAAGTAATCTACACATTTAGTGTAATCCCTATCAAAATACCACCACCTTTTTCACAGAGCTAGCACAAACAATCCTAAAATTTGTATGGAAACACAAAAGACCCCAAATAGCCAAAGCAATCCTGCAAAAGAAAAAACTGAAGTCCTGACTATTCTGCATTTCAAGCTATATTACAAAGCTGTAGTCATCACGACAATATGGTTCTGGCACAAAAACAGACACATAGATGGGTGGACATAACAGAAAACCCAGAAATAGACCCACAACTGTATGCTCTGCTCATCTTTGACAAAGCAGAAAAGGACATCCCATAGAAAAAGGGCAGTCTCTTCAACAAATGGTGCTGGGAAAATTGGATGGTGACATGCAGAAGAATGAACCTGGACTACTTGTTGCACCATACACAAAAATAAACTCAAAATGGATGAAAGACTTAAATGTAAATAGGAAGCCATCAAAATCCTAGAGGAGAAAACAGGCAACAACCTCTTTGACCTTGGCCGCAGCAACTTCTTACCTGACATGTCTCCAGAAGCCAGGGAGACAAAATAAAAAATAAACTCTTGGGACCTCATCAAGGTAAAAAGCTTCTGCACAGCAAAGGAAACAATCAGCAAAACTAAAAGGCAACCGACGGAATGGGCAAAGACATTTGCAAATGACAGATAAAGGGTTAGTATCAAAATCTATAAATAACTTATCAAACTCAACAGCCAAAAAACAAATAGCCCAGTTAAAAAATGGGAAGAAAACATGAATAGACCGTTTTCCAAAGAAGACATCCAGTTGGCTAACAGAAACATGGAAAGATGCTCAACATCAGTCATCATCAGGGAAATACAAATCAAAACCACACTGAGATACCACCTGACACCTGTCAGAATGGCTAAAATTAACAACAACACAAGAAACAACAGGTGTTGGTAAGGATGCCAAGAAAGGGGAACCCTCATGTACTTTTGGTGGGAATGCAAACTGGTGCAGCTACTATGGAGAACTGTATGGAGATTCCTCAAGAAACTAAAAATAGAACTATGCTGTGATCCAGCAATTGCACTCTTAGGTATTTACCCAAAGGATATAAAAATACAGAATAAAAGGGGTACATGCACCCCAATGTTTATAGCAGCATTATCAACAGTAGCCACACTGTGGAGAGAACCCAAATGTCCATTGACTGATGAATGGATAAAGAAGATGTGGTGTGTGTGTGCACGTGTGCACACAATGGAATATTATTCAGCCATCAAAAAGAATGCAGTCTTGTCATTTGCAATGATGTGGATGGAACTAGAGTATATTATGCTAAGTGAAATAAGTCAATTGGAGAAAGACAAGTACCATTTTGTTTCACACATGTGGAATTGAAGCAAAACAGATGAACATATGGGAAGAAGAGGGGAAAAAGAAGAGAGGAAAACAAACCACAAGAGACTCTTAGTGACAGAGGGAGGTGGGTGGCAGCTGGGCTAGATGGTGATGGGAATTAAGGAGTGCACTTGTTGTGATGAGCTCTGGGTGTTGTATGTAAGTAGTGAAACACTGGATTCTATATTAAAAAACTGAATATAAGAAAAAGAACCAATCACAGCAACCAAAAAATGAAATCAAAAGCTTAAAAAAAGACAAATTAGTGTTTTTATTTTCTTCGGATAAATACCCAGAAGTAGAACTGCTAGATCATATAGTAGTTCTATTTTTAACTTGTTGAGGAACTTCCTTACTGTACTCCCAAACCATTTTTCTTGACACAAAATAAACAACTTCAGGGAGGTAGGTGATATGAGTGAAGGGAATCAAAGGTTTAAACTTCAATTTATAAAATAAATGAGTCTTAAAAAAAAAAAAAAAAGAGGTTAGAGAGGGAGAGAGCCAAGCATAAGAGACTCTTAAAACTGAGAACAAACTGAGGGTCGATTTTGGGTGGGAGGGAGGAGAGGGTGGGTGATGGGTGTTGAGGAGGGCACCTTTTGGGATGAGCACTGGGTGTTGTATGGAAACAAATTTGAAATTAAATTCATATTTAAAAAAATAAAATAAATGAACCTTGCATACGTAATGTACAGCATGGTAACTACGGTTAATATCACTGTATTGTGTGTTTGAAAGTTGCTGAGAGAGTAAGTAGATCTTAATAGTGCTTATCACAAGAAAAAATTCTCTCAGCTGTGGTGATGGCGTTAAGACTTACTGTTGTGATCATTCTGCAGTGTACACAAATATCAATCATTATGTTGTACATGTGAAATTAATATAATAAGTCAATGATACCTTGGGGTGCCTCAGTAGCTCAGTTGGTTAAGCATCCGGCTTCAGCTCAGGTCATGATCTCGTGGTTTGTGAGTTCAAGCATCATGTCAGGTTCTGTGCTGACAGCTCAGAGCCTGGAGCGGCTTTTGATTCTCTGACTCCCTCTCTCTCTCTGCCCCTCCCCTGCTTATACTCCGTCTCCCTCTGTGTCAGAAAATAGATAAATGTTAAAAAAAAAAACAAAAAAACAAAAAACAAGTCAATGATACCTCAATTAGAAAAGAAACAATTTGAAGGAATGATTATAATATGAGCTCTTCAGGTTACACAGAGCTAAAGGTTTCAGGTATTTCCTTTACCGGTGGCCTCGATAAATAATTTGCCATATATCCCCTCCAAATATTTGTTTGTTTGCTCCTATCACTGTTAGCTTTCCTTAAATTTAGTGGAAACCTGGCATGGGTATATTTACACTTAAGTAAATAAGCTAATGACATGTATAAATAATAATTTCAAAAGTTACTCTTACAGTTTCTCTTTAAGGATATACTGTTAATAATAGCAATGTTATTAATTTGTACTGATGTGGTGTTTTAGAACTTAAAAAGATATTTTAAACTGATCAACTAAATGTTTTCCCAAAGCTTAGTCTTATTTAGCTTGTGCTTACTGTTTTATCCTTAAATTTGAATGGAAATTAATTTGAGCTCTTAATTAAACACTCTAAATCAGGGGTTGGTAGTATGGTAGTATGTTTTTTGTTTGGCTCAGGTGCTAAGAATTATTTTTATATGGTTGGAAAAAAACAAAGAAGAACATACAGTTGAGACCTTCTATGGCCTGGAAAGCCTGAAATATTTACTGTTGAGCCCTTTAAAGAAAAAGTATGCTGATTGCTGCTTTAGTTTTATTTTCTTTACGGTGGATGCATTAATATCTCCCTTCCACCCACCACCCTTTTCTCTTTTGCAGTATTTCAGTCGTTATATGGTACTGCTCTATGTTCTTGTTTTATGCTGAATGTAAAGTAGCATTGTTCTTTTTGTTTCTATATTATACAGTGATGGTATTTTCTTGTCCTTTCATATATTCTCTTGTCATGAACAACCTACAGTAACACTGGTTGCTTTGTTTTGAAATTTAATTCTATTGCTGTCTTGTAGTGTAGATTCACTCTAATTCAGTCTAATTAACTGTCTGCTTCCAGCCTTAGGGTCTTTGGCATTATAGCTTTCCATAGTTTTCCAGTTCACTGAATGGCATTTCATTTTCATTCTCCCCTGTGATTTAGCATCTGACTAAATTTTCATTGTCCTTCATACAGAATCTGTCACTGTTCTTTGGTTAAAATTTGTGTAATTGTTTTATGTTTCTCAAAAACACAGAACTTTTTATTTGGGCGATTCTTCTTTGTATGACTTTATCTAATTTAAGCAATTTAATACTGGCTTTTTATTATAGTAGTAAACACTGAAATTTTTATTTTGTAATTCAGAAGAAAAGACCCAGGCAACCACTTTGGGTCACTATAAGATTAGTTTGCATCTTCTAAACTTCTAGTTTGAAGTCATACCTGTGCTTTCTCATGTCTGGTTCTGTTGTTCACCATAATTATTTTGAGATTGATCCATGTTATATGCATTGATGGTTTGGTCCTTTTTTTTTTTTTTTTTTTTTTTTTTTTTGCTGATTAGTAGTCCAGTTTATTGAAGGACATTTATTTGTTCACTTATTGATGAGCATTTGGGTTATTTCCATTTTCAGGTTAGGGTTAATAAAGCTGCCGTGGGTCAAGTACAAGTCTTTGTGTCAGTGTAGGTTTTCATTTCTCTTGGGTGAATACCAAATGCAAAGAATTTTGGGGGTTTGGAAAGAATAATGTTTACTTTTTAAAGAGACTAGCGAGTCTCCAAAGTGGTTCATCGTTTTACCTTCCCATATTAGCTTAGAATTCTTCCAGGTCCTCACCAAAATTCGATGTTGGCAGTCTTTTTAATTTTATCCATTTCAGTAGGTGGGGGTAGTAGATTCTCATTGTAGTTTTGTTTTGCCTTTTCCTAATTGCTGATGTGACCTGCTTTTCAAATACCTAATACATAGGGTCGTGGCTTGGTATTTAAAGTTTACTTTCTTCTTCTCCTCACTGTTGTGTGAGAATTCTTAATGTATTCTGGATACAAGTCTTTTGCTGTATATGTGTATTGTAAATATTTTCTCCCATTCTAAGGCTTTCCTTTTTTCTTTTAGCATTGTTACTGACGTGTAAGTTAACATACTATAACATTCATGCATTTAAGCATACAGTTTGATGGGTTTCAGTAAATTGTATACAGTTGTGCAACCATCTCATAACTCAGTTTTTTAGCAAACTGTTACCACCACAAACCGTTCCCTCATGCCTGTTTGCAGTCAGTGCCTTCTTCCCCCTCCCCAAATCCAGGCAATCCCTGATCTTCTTTCTGTGTCTACAGATTTCACTTTTTCTAAGATTTCATACAAATGAAACAATACAGCATGTAGTCTCATGCAGTACCTTCTTTCATCTAGCATAGTGTTATTTTTAGGTTCATCTTTGTTCTTGCATGCATGAGTGGCCCTTTAAATGCTGAGTAGTATTCCATTCTGTGGATATGGTGGTCTCTGTTAACCTATCTGTAGGTTGGATTGGTTACATGTTTTAGCTATTAAGATTCATGCTGCCTTTGTCCCCCATTGATACCTTTTGAACAGCACAATTTTTAAAATTTTGATGAAGATTTATCCATATTTTTGTTTGCGTATTATATAAGAAATTTCTGTCTACCCTAGAGTTAGAAAGCTTTCTTCCTGTGTTTTTTTTTTAGGAGTTTATGATTTTATCTTTGTTTTACATATAGTATAAGATTCATTTTTTTCCATAGAGATATTCAGTTGTTTGAGCACCTTTTGTTGAAAGAGATCTATTTTCTCCCTTGATTGAATTACTTCATGGTAAATTTGTAGATATTTTGGCACCTTGAGAATATTTAGTTCCCTGTCAATCTTTGTCCTAATGGTTTTAACATCTCTTGATGATTTTTGTCTACATGATTTTATATTTTTAATTGGAGATTGTGAAAGAGTGATTTTCTATTTTGTTATTCCTCTGTATCTATTAGCTGTGATTCATTTGTAAAGAAGAACTTGCACTCATCAACTAAGGATATTTGGTTACCCTTAACTGCAGTTTCTTTTTATAATGATGGATAAATATTTAAATTTTATGCTTTCGTTATCAATTTACAAAGTAATGAGTTGCTATAATAGCCACCTCCAATGGTAGCAAATATGGCATGAGTTTGTTCTCCTTCATTTTTTTTAAAGTACTCTTACGGACTCATGTATTTTTATAAATTGTGGTGCTGAGTGAGACCGCTAGAGCTGTGACACCAAGCCAGACTAACAGTGGCTTAAAAATAGGGATTTGTCTGGATGTGGGTGGTACTAACATTGTTTCAGCTGTTCAGTAAGGATTCAGCTCACCCATTCTGTCATCCTTGTGTCCTCTTGCTTGTCACATCATGGTCTCCCACCCCTCAGCATTATGCCCATGTTTAACGTGTGGATATGGGGCACTGTCAGCTGCCAGCCAAAAAGCAGTACAAATCCTTGTCAGAATTGCCCCTGTAGACCTGTCTTCGTGACTCATTGGCCAGATCTGGGTCACATGGTCACTCCAGCTGTCAAGAGGACTATGAAAGCAAGTATCTGGCAGATAAACAGAACTGTCAACATTGGCTTTGGCTGCTCATGAGCCATTGCCTGGGGCAGTGCACGTTGCCAACCCGGGAGAAAATTAGGTTTTTACATTAGAAACATCGGAGACATTACGTTAAAGAAAGAGGGAATGAATTAGGGGGAATAGCTAGTAATGCCTACCATAAAATCCTTGATAAAGCACAGAATGACTAGAATTATTACGTTGTATTACTCTAAAAAATAAGCCATATTTATACATTTAACTTAAAAATGTAATTAAAAGAATAACATTTGGGCTTGCCATATTAATGTCTCATGATTCCTTTCATTGTCTTATAAATTTCATTTTATTATTGAACATGTTTTAGTGTCCTTGACATATTACCTACTGTTATTTAATACAATGAGAATGTTATTCTGGGGCACCCTGCTGGCTCATTCAGTGGAGGACGCACCTCTTGATTTCAGGGTCATGAGTTTGAGGCCCACGTTGTGGGTAGAGATTATTTAAAAAAATAAAAAAGAGAATGTTATTCTAAATGCTGACATCATTTAAATAATTTTTAAAATTTTAATGCCAAAGTATGAATTCATGTATTCTTTAGACTTGTTCTGTAACGAAATTTGGAAGTTAAATAACCTTTTTACTCTATATCAGTTATCCTTTGGCATTTCTCCATTGTCTCTGTGTTATCACTTCATTTTGTTAAGAACCTTGCTCTTCCAACCTATGTTCACTTTCATTCTTTTTTTTTCTCTCCTTTTTCCTTATCTTTCTACAGCTCTTTTATTTTCTGCTTTTCTTCAGAAGAGGGTAGAATAAAGTTGATTTCTGGTTGGTAAGATCATATTGTGGTATTAAATGTCCTTCTTAGTTTTTTAATTTCATTTAGGTTATGCACTGTTGACTGTTGATTGTTAACAGGTTCTGAAATAATCATATTAGCTCATCCAAGAAGTACATAACCAGCATTAATGGGCTGCATGTTACTGAATCAGAAAAGCCACTGGTAGGCTCTAAATCACAACCAAGGTAGCTAATATAATTCTTGCCCTTAAATTACGTATTTAATGTGATTCTCTCTTCCTTTAGTACATGTAATCTCCCATGGAGCTCCATTAAGCTTTCAGCGTTTTAGGCATGTTGTAGCTCCAGAAAAAGTGTCAGTGTATATATCCCATTAGGGCATATGGACACAGATTATAAATTGCCTTCAGTATTTTGGCAATATATACTTGTTATGTATAGGGTGTTTGTGAGTTTATCAATACTTTTCTTGAAAAACAAGGTATTTGGATTTTTTAAATCCTAAGTTACCATGTATGATTAAGGTACTGAGCTTGTCTTAAATTTACCTGAAAGTCGGCCCTATTTTAATAAATATATCTTCTACTGAGGGAGTGGTTTAAAGAATTACCTGCTTTGTGGTAAAGATTCTTAAATCTGTATCCTTTCTATGCTGTAAAATAAAACTCCAGAAAGCTTTTTATTTTCATTTCTATTTCTTTTTTTATTCAGCAGTAAGGACTAGCTGCATAGTGAAAAACTCGTTCTTTGAAGTTCTGCTTGAACCAACTTTGCATCTTACTCACTGTAATTTCCGTGTCTTTGAGGAAGCCAAGTTCATATCTCCCTTTCCCTCCCCACGTCTTTGAATGTGTTTCTGGGGTTCCTTAGTTTTTGTTTTGTGTATGAAATGGCTTCCTAGTTAAACTTTAAGGAAACCGTATAATCCTACACCTCTTCACTAAGTAAAAGTATAATTTCTGGATCTCATGCTTGTCTTTCTAGTTAAAATCAGTTGGAAACAACTAAGACTTTATCATAGAACTTGAGGCCTTATGAACAGAGTCACTTTGTGGAATGGTGTACGGAATTTGTATTCTCTATTTGTCCTTTTCTTTTCTCAGCTCATTGCTTACATCAAATCTAAAGAAAAATTTACCTGCTGAAGAGTTACTTTATTAGGGGAAAGAGTGAAATGTGATTGACTTTGTGATGCAAGGATTATTTGATCCTTTCAGACTTTAAATATATAAGGCCATCATCCACAGTGGAATTCTGGTCTTTGTGCATGTATGTCATTTTTACATTTTATTTCCAGTTAAATTCTGTCACTCTTTTCTGATTCCAGTTATACTAAGCTTTTAAAGTCATGCTAAACTTTTGACTTAATGCTGTATTTGTGCTCACAAAGATCATCTCATATTAGCTTATAGCTTAGTGAGTGCTGAAATACTTCTTGCTCCTTCATGGAACATTCTTTACAGCAATCCTGCTATATCTCCCTTCCATTAGCTCAGTGCCAGCTGTTGCTTTGGTTACAGTGTTCCTGTTTGGGCAAGTTTTTCAGGGATCTTAAACAACTATGCTTCTTTTCTGACTGTTCTTGTGAGATTTTATTTTCCTCCCATATAATGCTACTGAGGTGTTGGAAAAGAAAGAAAAAGTCACATCGTGTTTATTTGTTTCTAAAGTAGGAGAAATAATTTTAGTTTAATAAAGGAAATGGTTGTGCCATCTTAAGTGCTTTTGAAGAGGTAGAAATTCATCTTGATCTATTTGTGAAATTATCCTTTCTTCTCTATTACATGGTCTTTCATCTGATTTTACATCACAGTCTATGAAGTTGGGGAAATTTTTTTTGGGTTAAGTGATTTCTTGAAGGTCACAGTGACAGTTTGTAGAAAAATTATTCTTAGAATTGACTGTCTCATTTAGAGAAAAGATACTGTCTAGAAGACGTTGCTACCTTTTCAGCAGAAGCTTATCTCTTACTAGCATGGTATTTTTCAAATGTGCTTAAATTAAGTCTGTATGTTTTGAGAGCTCTTAAAATTTACCAGAGAGTATTTCTCACCTGCAAAATTGCTATATCTGGAGACCTTCTGAAGTCAGGTGGCGACAGGATGACCCATGGCAGAGTTTAGAATAGGCATGAAAGAGCCCGAGACCTAAAACTGGCCCACTGTGGGCTTGCCCTCTTGGTGCCTCCGTTTCCTTACCTATAAAATGAAGATACTAATATTTGTTCTACCTGTGTTTTTTTTAATTTTAATTTTAATTTTTTAATTTAACTTTACTTTTTATTTTTTAAAATTACATCCAAATTAGTTAGTATAGAGTGAAGCAATGATTTCAGGAGTAGATTCCTTAATGCCCCTTACCCATTTAGCCCATCCCCCCCCCCACAGCCCCTCCAGCAACCCTCAGTTTGTTCTCCATATTTGTGAGTCTCTTTTGTTTTGTCCCCCTCCCTGTTTTTATATTATTTTTGTTTCCCTTCCCTTGTGTTCATCTGTTTTGTTTCTTAAAGTCCTCATATGAGTGAAGTCATATGATTTTTGTCTTTCTCTAATTTCACTTAGCATAATACCCTCCAGTTCCATCCACGTAGTTGCAAATGGCAAGATTTCATTCTTTTTGATTGCCAAGTAATACTCCATTGTGTGTGTGTGTGTGTGTGTGTGTGTGTGTGTGTGTGTGTGTATACACATACCACATTTTCTTCATTCATCCATCGATGGACCTTTGGGCTCTTTCCATACTTTGGCTATTGTTGATAGTACTTCTATAAACATGGGGGTGCATGTGTCCCTTTGAAACAGCACACCTGTATCCCTTGGATAAATGCCTAGTAGTGCAATTGCTGGGTCGTAGGGTAGTTCTATTTTTAGTTTTTTGAGAAACCTCCATACTGTTTTCCAGAGTAGCTGCACCAGCTTGCATTGCCACCAACAATGCAAAAGATTTTTTAATTTTTTTTTAACATTTATTTATTATTGAGAGACAGACACAGAGCATGAGCGGGAGAGGTACAGAGAGAAACAGAGACACAGAATCCGAAGCAGGCTCCAGGCTCTGAGCTGTCAGCACAGAGCCCGATGCGGGGCTCAAAGCCACAAACTGTGAGATCACGACTTGAGCCGAAGTTGGACACTTAACCAACTGAGCCACCCAGGCACCCCTGTTCTACCTATGTTTTGATGACAAAATAAAATTAGTGAATGTGAAGGCTCTTGTAAATGTGGAAAATAGTATGGAGATTCCTCAAAAAATTAAACATACAGGGGCGCCTGGGTGTCTTAGTTGAGTGTCTGACTTTTGATTTTGGTTTAGGCCATGATCCCCGGGTCTTGGGATCAAGCCCTGGGTTGGGCACCATGCACAGCATGGAGCCTGCTTAAGATTCTCTCTCTCTTTCTTTCTCTCTGTCTCTCTCTCTCTGTCTCTCTCTCTGTCTCTCTCTCTCTGTCTCTCTTTCTCTGTCTCTCTTTCTCTGTCTTCCTCTTCCTCCTTCCCCCACTCACCACACACACACACACACACACACACACACACACACACTCTATATATAAAATAAAAAAAAAATTAAAATAGTATAACCATATGACCCAGTAATTCTATTACTGGGTATTTACTTAACATAATTTGAAAAGATAAATGCACCCCTGTGTCTATTGCAACATTATTTACAATAGATAATGTATGGAAGCAACCCAAGTGACTGCACCAGTTTGCAGTTGCAGTCCCACCAACAGTGCACAAGGGTTCCCTTTATCCCCACATCCTTACCAACACTTTTTGTTGCTTGTATTTTTGCTTTTAGCCATTCTGACAGGTGTGAGTGATATCTCATTGTAGTTTTGATTTGTGTTTCCCTGAAGATGAGTGGTGTTGAGTGTCCTTTCATGTATCTGTTGCCATCTGTATGTCAATTTTGGAGAAATGTGTTCACGTCTTCTGCCCATTGTTTAATTGGATTATTTGTTTTTGTATGTGTATATTGAGTATAAGATCTTTATATATTTTGGATACTAGCCCTTATTGGATGTATCATTTGCAAATATATTCTCCCATTTAGTAGGGTGTCTTTTGGTTTTGTTGATTGTTTCCTTCCCTGTGCAGAAGGTTTTTTTTTTTTTAACTTTTTTAACGTTTTATTTATTTATTTTTGAGAGAGAGGGGGAGGGAGAGAGGGAAAGGGAGACAGCACGAGCAGGGGAGGGAGGGGCAGAGAGAGAGGGAGACACAGAATCTGAAGACAGGCTCCAGGCTTTGAGCTGATGCGGGGCTCGAACTCTCAAACCCTGAGATCATGACCTGAACTGAAGTCAGACGCTTAACTGACTGAGCCACCCAGGTGCCCCCAGAATCTTTTTATTTTGATATAGTACCAGTAGTTTATTTTTGCTTTTGTTTCTGTTGCCTTAGGAGAGGATCTGGAAAAATGTTGTTATAACGAATGTCAAAGAAATTACTGTGTGCGCTCTCTTAGAGGATTTTTATGGTTTCAGGTCTCACATTTAAAAATCCTTTTTGAGCTTATTTTTGTGTATGGTGTAAGAAAGTGATCCAATTTCATTTTCTTTCATGTTGCTGTATAGTATTCCCAGCACTGTTTCTTGAAAAGACTGTTTTTTTTTTCCATTGCATATTTTTGGCTCCTTCATCATAGGTGAATTGACTGAATAATTGTGGGTTTATTTCAGGGTTCTCTGTTCTGTCGATCTTTGTGTCTATTTTTGTGCCAGTACCATACTGTTTTGGTTACTACAGCTTTGTAGTATAGCTTGAAATCTGAGATTGTGATCTTCTTTTTCAAGATTGTTTTGGCTATTCGGGGTTTTTTGTGGTTCTGTACAAATTTTAGTATTGTTTATTCCAGTTCTGTGAAAAATGCTGTTTGGCATTTTGATAGGGATTGTACTGAATGTGTAGATTGCTTTGGATAGTATGGACAGTTGAACAGTCTTCTCTCACTCCATGAGCATGGAATATCTTTTGTGCATTTGCATGGTTTTCTGTTGCCCTTAACTGTTTGTATTGATTTCCTAAGGCTGCTGTAACAAATTACCACGTACTACGTAGCTTAAAGCAACAGAAATTTATTTTCTCATAATTCTGATGGTTAGGAATCCAAATCAAGGTGTTGGCAGAGCCATGCTGCCTCTGAAGGCTCTGGGGAAGAATCCCTCCCTGCCTCTTCTTAACTTCTCCTGGCTCTAGTCCATCCCTGAATTTCCGTGGCTTGTAATGGCATCACTCTGATCTCTGCCTCTGTTGTCACAAGGCCTCTTTCACTGTGTGTGTCTCTGTGTGACATCAGTCATTGGATTCAGAGCCCACTGCCATCTAGTATGACTTCATCTCAGTGTAACTAATTACATCAGCAAAGATCCTGTCTCCAGATAAGGTCACAGCCTGACGTTTCAGGGGGATATGAATTCGTTGGGGGCAAAGGGGCACTAATTTTAGACATGACACTGTCTAAAATTTAATCTATTTGTAAAACATAAACATTTGGCGGCTCAAGCTGCCACAACAAAAGCCATAGGCCGGGTAGGTAGCTTAAATAACAGAAATTTATTTTCTCACAATTCTGGATGATGAAAAGTCCAAGATCAGGGTTGAGCAGGTTTCAGTTTCCGGTGAGGAGTCTCTTCCTGGCTTGCAGACAGCTGCCTTCTTGCTGAATCCTCTCACATGGCACAGAGACAGAGCGTACAAGCTCTCTGGTATCTTTTATAAGAGCACTAATGCCATCAGGCCAGGGTCCTACCCCCAGGACCTCATCTAACTCTAATTAGCACCCAATAGCCCCATCTCTGAATACCACCACCTTGGGTGTTAGGGCTTCATCTGAATTTGGGCGAGGGGACACAGGCGTTCCAGTCCATGGCAACATGCAAAACTGAAATATGTATTTTATATTAGCCAATATCTTAGAAGCTAATTATTTTTAAAAGCCAATTGTGATTGTTTATATTCAGACATAAAACTTGCTTTTATTGTCTTGGGAAAAAATTAAACAAGATTCGTGTTTATTTAATAATATGAACATTCGTATATTATTTTATTCAATTTAATATCTTTGCCCCCAAATAAACTGTTTTAGGTATGTAAGGTATCTGATTTACATTTTTTCTTCTAATTTGTTATCATTTTCATTTCCTATTATTTACCATAGACTTTTAAATTAAAATACAACTAACAGCAAAGTGCATAAATTATAAGAGTGTAGCTCACTGATTTTTTCACAAAGTGAACAAACATATAACTAAACATTGGGATTAAAATTAAAAAAAGCTAAAACCATTACCAGCATTCCACAAACTTCCCATATGCCCCTTATTTGGCTGATAAATTCCCCCAGGTAATTCTTTTATATCTCGCTAAAATTTGAGAGCTGTTTCTGTAGGCACCTGGATTTGTAGCAGGTGTTTATGTAGATCTCTTACCTATCAGATGTCATATTAGTGGACTTAGTTTCCATCATATGCTCTTATTCACAGGCTTTTGTATGTGCTGTTCCTTTGCTTGGAGGAGTTTTCTTTTTGCTTTCCCCCTCCTCCTGGAAATCTTTTCACACGTCCTTACCTCCATGCCGCTGGACACCTTCCCATGACAGCTTCATTTCAGGTCTTAGCTGAGACTCCTTCCTTTCAGGATCATTTCTGACTCCTCCATTCCTCTTCCCTCCCCAGTTGAGTTAATCACCCCTCGTATGTGTTTTCATTAAACTTTCCATTTCTCCTCTCACTTATCATAGTGCATTCTAATTGCTGCTTTACTTGTCTCTGTCTCCCATCGGACCGTAAATAACGAAAAGTGCAGTACTTGCTTCATTTTTATTTTATCCCCTGCATCTTGCACATGGTCGGTGTATAGTGGATGATCCACATTGAATGATAACAAAATTACTATGTTTTAGTAGTGCAAAGTGTTCTAAGAGTTCATCTAGTCCAGCCCCCTCATTTGACAGATGAGGGAACTACAAGCCTGAAATTTATTGTTAGTAAGGGCTTGGAAAAGCCTGTGGTCAAAACACATAGTATTTGTCTGTGACGAGAGTGGATGGTAGAGAAAGGACATTAATGTTCAATATCTTTAGGAAATATTCTTCACTTGAATCATAGCTACACAAAATGATTGCATTTTCAATTTTCCTAATGTTCCAATTTCATTCCTGGCTGGAGTATTGTATCATTCCATGTCTGTTCTCTCACTCTCACTGATTCTATTCTTGATTTACTTCCTTTGTGATTTATAGTTTCCAACACTACTGTTTTCATTTTGTATTCAGGTTAGTTTGCCACTCAGGCAAGGTTGCTGTGATGATCCATTTCAAAAATGTTCTCATTTCCCACCAAAGATGTTTGGCACTTTAGACTCAGCATGACTAACAGCTAAGTGCTTTTTTAGCAACAGCCTCTGATCCTCCCCTGCCCACCTCTCTCCTGCTCGTCCGCTCACCCAAATGGTCTCCTTCTTCTCATTGTCCTTTTTTTCTTTTCCCATCTTCTCAGTCTTCCAAACTTGAGTCTTTGAAGAGACTAGGCTCTTCCCTAACTCTTGTCCATTGTAGTCAGTCAGCATCCAGTTTGTTTCCAGTGTTTCAGAATCTCTTGTATCTGTCTTGTTCTTTATATTCTCACTGCACCTCTCTAGTTCAAGCTCTTTTTTCAACTATCATCAAAGCTGATTATTTCATTTCCTCAAACAGTTGTGATTATCTAGAAGACATCAATAACTTTTTTACTACAATCAAAGTAAGATAAATTTTTTACAGAATGCCACTCAGTGTTGCTAGTGACCAGATCCTTTTTTGTCAGCTCAACATTATCTTTTACTGTCTTTTTTTATGCACATCACATTCACGGTAGTAGAATCTGTGTACTGCTCCTTGAACATAGTCTCTAGTTTTCCTCTGTCATTTCTTTGTGTATTATGTTGTTCTTAAAAATAAAATAAAAAAAAAAACTATCTTCAAATGAATATATGGTTCTCATCCTTTGAAGTCTGGCAGTCATCTATTCCAGTGGTTCTCAGATGTTGGTTCCTAGATGGCTGCCAGGCTAACTATATCAGAACAATCTAAAGAGCTTTGAAAAATACAATAACCAGGTGTCATTCTGATCCAATTGAACCACAGTTTTTGGAGTTAAGGTCTTGTTGGCTACATTTTTATAAAAAAGATCTTCAGATAATTTTGGGAATTTCTATTCATCTATCCTCATCATTTTTAAATTTATGAAGTTGAGATACACAGGAGAGAAAAGAGTTCCTCAGGATTACTCATATTTATTGGGTAACTACTCATTTAAATGATGAGTAAATATGGAGCAGTAAGAATTTCTTGGGAACTGAAACAAAGACTATTGTTAGCATTCTTTTAACTTTTGGAATATTAATAAATGATCTGAGAACCAGCATTTTGTACTACTCATACACTGAGTCCTAGGTATTTTAAATGTGTTATTTCAATAGTCTTTTCATTTGTCATACAAAGATTAGCAAGCCAAATGATAAAAAAAATTTTTTTTAATGTTTTTAATTTATTTTTTGAGAGACAGAGCTCTAGTAGGGGAGGGCAGAGAGACAGGGAGACACAGAATCTGAAGCAAGCTCCAGGCTCTGAGCTGTCAGCACAGAGCCCGACACGGGGCTCAAACCCACGAACCGTGAGATCGTGACCTGAGCCAAAGTTGGACACTCAACTGACTGAGCTGCCCAAGTGCCCCCAAATGATAAAAATTTTATTTATTCAACTGATAATTCTTAAACACCTAACACCTGTGATAGATGTAACGCGTATTGCAGTGAATAAAACAAACTTGGTGTGTTCCCTTAGAGATCTTAAAATCTGATGAGGAAGGAAATATTAATTATATAAGTAAAATAAGGTTTGATGAGTGATAATTTGCCCAGTGTCACACAGTTACATATATAGCAACGTTGGGTTTTTATCCCAAGACTATCTGCATATAACAGCCCACATTCTTTCCACATTAACTATGATTCCAATAGATCAAGGTAAAGGCAACTAATTCTTGTTGAGCCCTTTATTCTATTCTATCTTTAGTGCTAGATGGGTTACAAGGATAATTTCATTTACCTGTAAGGTTGGCGCAGGTGGTGCAGATGAGTAAGCTCAGTCTCAGAAAAGTAATTTGCTAAGGTTTTGTCCACTAACTGCACATGTGTGGCTTCTGATCTAGGTCTGACTCCAAAGACCTGTGAAACAGGAATAACAGAATCTCAGAATAGAATCAACAAATCCGATAGTTGGTTATTTGACAAGATTAATACTTTAAATTGGTAAATACTGAAAAAGACTGATGAGAGGGTAGGGGGGGAAAATTTAAAGACCCACATTACCAGTATTAAGAATAAAAAAGTTGACCTAATTATACACTTAACAGAAACTAATATGTTTGTAAGAGGACACTAAATATAACTTTATAATAGTAGATTTGAAAATTTAGATAAAATGGAGAAATTTCTGGAGAAACAACTTATTGAAAATAACACTAGGAAAATTAGAATCTGAATAGTTCTATTGACAAGATTGAATTTATCATTATACACCTTCCCTCAAAGAAAACCCCACAGATAGGTTCACTAGTTAATTCATCCAAACATTTAATAAATCAACCAGTGTTGCACAAACTCTAAGAACTGAGAAAAAAGGAAAGAAGGCATACTTACTTGATTATTTCATGAGGCCAGTATAAATTTGATATCAAAACAAGGATATTATGAGGAAGGATATTAACTGTCTGTCTTGACAATCTGCAAAAATACTTAAGAAAGTATTAGCAAATGTAATTCAGAGACAGGTAAAAAGGATAATTTATTATTACCACGAGGACTTTAGTCTAGAAGTGCAGTGTAATGTTATCAATAAAGGGAAAAATTGATCATCTCAATATATGCAGAACAAGAATTTAATAAAACTCAGCATCAATCTATGACTTAAAAAGTCCTAGCAGACCTAGTAGAATTTTTTTTAGTAAATGATATCTGCAAAAATCACAGTATTGAAATATTTAAGGCTTTCTACTTGAGATTAGGAATGATACAAAGATATTACTTGTACCACTTGTATGTAGTAACATACTGAAGATCCTAACCAGGGTAATGAGAGAGAACAATAAAATGTAGAAGGATTGGAAAATGAAGAAATAAAAAATACTCAGAGATAACATGATTATGTATATAGAAAATTGAAAACAATCTCCAGAAAAACTATTAGAATTAATAACTGAACTTTGGTAAATTTCAATGTATAAAAACCTGTTGTATTTTCAGTATACCAGCAACAGAGAAACAAAAAGATTTTTTTTTTAATTTTTTTTTTAACGTTTATTTATTTTTGAGACAGAGAGAGACAGAGCATGAACAGGGGAGGGGCAGAGAGAGAGGGAGACACAGAATCTGAAACAGGCTCCAGGCTCTGAGCTGTCAGCACAGAGCCCGACGCGGGGCTCAAACTCACGGACCGTGAGATCATGACCTGAGCTGAAGTCGGACGCTTAACCGACCAAGCCACCCAGGCGCCCCCAAAAAGATTTTTAAATTACCACTTAAGTATCCAAAAAATATTAAACGTGTAGGAATGATTCAAATGAAAGATATATAATAGCTCTTCAAGAAACTGTAACATTATTAAGAGAAATTAAAGAAAACCTGAGTAAATGAAGAGAAATACCCTTATTCACGGATTGGAGAGTTCATACTTATAAAGATTTCCATTCTTTCTGATTTTACGTATAGATTTATTGTAGTCTCAAAATTTCAGGAGTTTTTCTCTTTGATGGAAACGATGTGCCATTATAAGATTTATGCGGAAGCATCCTGAAGCAAGAATAGCCCGTACACCAAACTGAAGAACAGGGACGGAGGACCACCAGACTTATTCTAGAGCTACGATAATTTCCATAGGTGAACTGACATACAGATAGACAAATGGCACAGAATTGAAGGTCCAGAAACAAACCCACATAGATGGAAAGTTGATTTACTGCAAAGGTAGGCTTTGAGAGCAAGGAGGCAAAGATTGTCTTATCCTTGTTTGTTCTTTCAAATAAATTGTGCTGGTTCAGGGGCGCCTGGGTGGCTCAGTCAGTTGGGCGTCCGACTTCTGCTCAGGTCATGATCTTGGGGATCATGAGTTTGAGCCCTGCATCAAGCTCTGTACTGACAGCTCAGAGCCTGGAGCCTGCTTTGTATTCTGTGTCTCCCTCTCTCTCTGCTCCTCTCTTTCTCTCTCAAAAATAAACATTTAAAAACAAATTGTGCTGGGTCAGTTGGGTATTCATATAGAAAAACATTAATCTTGGCTCTTATACAGGAAGTAATTCCAGGTGGATTATATACCTAAATATTAAAGGTAAAGCAGTAGGGTTTCTGGAGGATAAATCATGAATGAAAGACATCTTCATAAATGTGGGATGGAAAATTTTTAGGATACTAAAAGTGCTAACTATAGGTTGATAAAATGGACTGTATTTAAATGAGGAACTTCTTTTCCTTATAAGACTTCTTAAGAGTGGGAGAACATCTTTGCAATACATATAATCATGAAAGTGATTACATCCAAATATGTAAACAACTTTTACAAATATGTAAAAGATGAAAATAACCAGTGAGAAAAATGGGCAAAAGAGATGAATATGTACTTCACAAAAGCAGCTGTCCAAATGGATAATTTACATGCAAGAAAGGATAACTTCTTAGTCATCACAGAAATGTAAATTAAAACCACCATGAACATTCCAGAGAATAGCTTTAAAAGATGATAATTCTAAATTTTGGTAAGATGGTGAAGCACCCACAACTCATTTATTGCTGCTGGAGTGTAAATTGGTACAATGACTTTGGGAAATAGGCAGAATCTGCAAATTCCAAGCATACAAATACCTAGTGATTCAGCATTTCTACTCTTACCCAGCAGAAATGCATATGCATGTATGTTCACTAAAAGCTGTGCACCAGAATGTTGATGGCAGCATTGTTTAAAATACCTAAAAAATGGAATAACTCAAATGTAATCCAGTTGGATATTAGTTGGTTAGAGAAAGGTAAATTTCTAATCAACAGCAGTGAAAACAAGGTAACTACTGCAACATGCAACAACATGGATGCATTTTACAAGTAAAATTTTGACTAAAAGGAGGCAGACACAAAATAATAGCTTATTTATGGTTCCATTTATGTAAAATTCAGAAATAGGCAAAACTAATCAATCGTGTTAGAAGTTATGATAATGATGATATTTGGAGATGTGCATTTGGAACAGTACAAAAGATTCAGAAGTGCTGATACTCGGTTTTATGGTCCAGGTGGTAGTTACAAAGATGTGTGCACTTTGTGATAATTCTTAGAGCTGTGTTTATATAATTTGCACACTCTTTTGTATATATGTTAAAGAATTTTACTTAATTATTATTTTGTAGTGCCCCAACTAACAAACAATATGTTTACATTAAGCTATGAATGTGAATAACTGGCATTAATTGAAAAAGTGGTCACATTAATTGGAAGGCTTAAAATTACAACTAGAATGATTATAAGTAGTATAAATTATAATTATTACAAATAATACCACATCAGATGCTTCTTTAATAGTAAGCTATATATGTTTCTGTTTTGAAAAGTTTTGGGGGTTAATAATTTTTGGAGTGGGAAACGATGAAGACTGGTCCATGTTATTAGCCAGATCGTTCAAGTGAAATATAACTTTAAATGTGTTTCAGTTGCTATACAGTGTATCTTAAAATGTACATTCAGCTGATAACACTGAAACCCTACCATATATTGAGAAGTTATGCTCTTCAGACTCTTTGAGGATAATACAGGCAATAAATACGATTTTACAATATATATTCTACCTTTATAAAGTGAAAATTTCCTTAGAGGTCCCTCAGGTAATGCTTGTTTTTGTATTACACAGACACTCATGTAATGCTAGAGGAAATTTCTTTGCAGCTGCATAATTTTGATCTTTTTTTAAAACATTTGTTTATGTGATGAGGGAGAGAGAGCGCTAGCACAAGCAGGAGAGGGGCAGAGAGGGAGAAAAAGAATTCCAAGCAGGCTCCACGCTGTCAATGCAGAGCCAATGCAGAGCTTGAACTCACAAAGCATGAGAGCATGACCTGAGCCGAAATCAAGAGCTGGATGCTTAACTGACTGAGCCACCCAGGTGCCCCTTGATCTTGATCTCTACTAAAAAATAAAAAAAAAAAATATTACCACTCTGGGGAGAATGGAATAAATGGAACTAACAATAACCAAAACATAGCTATACCTCATGTTTTCAGTTAATAATTTTATGTGAATAGCTTATTTTCTCCCATTTTCTTTGGTAGTTCACTGATAGAGAATTGACTGTGTATAAAAGAATTAAATTCTATTATAACTATATGAACAGATTAAATTAAGCTTTTTCCACTAAAATATTTGAAATGATGCCCATTTGCTTCTTTTTCTTGTGGCGGGGAAAAGTCTACAATGGGTATTGCTATTCACCAACCTTGTTTCTTGCTATTTTCTTTAAGCTGATTCTACTTTGCCTGTTTGTGCGTGTGTTATTACAGCATGTTCTATTATTAACACCGGTGTATTTCAGGAGTAACCTTTTGTCTTATTTCTAAACTTAACAGTTTAGAAATTAAGTTAATAAAATAATTTAACTCTTAATATAAGTGCCTCTAATAACAGGCACTGAATCATAAATGAAAGTGGACTTTCAGCTATTTGGATCTGGAGATATATGTTGATGTGAACCATATTCTGGCTTGATGATTCATGTACTTAGTGACAAAACCAACAACCTGTTAATAATACTATGGACTCAATCTGCTCACAGTATTTTTACTGCCTACTCCTCTCTGCTATAGTCACCCTGCTCTAGCCACTGTCAGGGCCTTCTTGCTGTTTGATTGATTAGCTGCCAAGCATATTTTAGCTCAGCACTTTTGTTGATACCTGTTCAGATCTGTTTTACCCCATATCCTCCTCAGACTCCCTCCCTCATCATATTCAGGTCTCGGTTTGAAAATCACCTCAGAGATGCATGTAACAGAGTATCAGGTAGTGAAAATTGACTCCTCTGACTTATAACTGGCTTCTCTGACTTCTTCTGTCTGTAATTTCCCCATCATTCTCTATTCTTATTCCCTGATTGATTTTTTTTTTTGTAGCAGTTATCACTACTTGATACTCTGTTACAGATATATTATTAATATATTTCTTGGTAAAGGGGCTCCTGGGTGGCTCATTCGGTTAAGCTTCCAACTTCGGCTCAGGTCATGATCTTGTGGTTCGGTCTGTGCTGAGAGCTCAGAGCCTGGATCCTGCTTTGGATTCTCTCTCTCTCTCTCTCTCTCTCTCTCTCTCTCTCTCTTTCTCTTTCTCTCTCTCAAAAATAAACATTTAAAAAATTTTTTTAAATATATATTTCTTTGCATATATAACCCCTACCCCCCTTTTGTGCATGCATGTTCTCTCTCTCTCTCTCTCTTTCAAAAATAAACATTTTTTAAAAATTAAAAAAATATATATTTCTTGGTAAATAGAAGTTCCATGACGGTAGGGACTTAATTGGTTTTGTTTACAACTATATTTCTAGCACCTGGAACCAAGACCTACATAGTAAGCACTGTATAAATATTTCTGGTTAGAATGAATTGAATGAATGAAATATAATGAATAGTGTAAGTCTGCATGGATCTGCCCTCAGTTAACTCGGCAGATATTCTTCAAACGGATGTAGGGTTGTTGTTATTTCCAGCATGGCTCTCTTGATAGGGATTGGTGGTAAATTTTAAATAAGCTCTAATAATATAACAGATTTCTGATCTTGTTATTATCCTTTAAAGGATGAGAAAAAGGGAAAAGGGGAAAATAATATACATAGTATTTAATTTTGTCTTTTATGGAAGAAATCATGACTAAAAATAATATTTGTTCTAAATGGACTCCCTTTGTTCCTGCCTATGATAATTTAAAAATATAATAGTAACTACTCAAGTACCACTTAAAGTTGTAGATTTATATTGATTTTGTTTGTTTTCCTTTTATACCTATTCCCACCCCCCACACCCACCTTTTTAAAGAATCCAACTCAAGTTGGAACAGCTCTTCAGGTTTTCCATAATCTTGGAACTTTGAAGGAAACTATTACCAGCGTTGTGGATGGATATTGTGCTGCTTTAGAAGAACATATCAACAGTGCATTAGACATCAAAGTTCTGACTCAGCCTTCACAGTCAGCTGTGAGAGGTATGGCTATGGTTTATATTTAGCTGCTTTATTTATTTATAACCAAGAAGTCCTTTGAATAGTATGTGAAACACTTAAGTTTCAAAGCAGTCTAATGACTCATATTTTAGTAGACAGAAAATGAGAGAAGAAATTATGTTTCAGAATTTATTTATAACTTTTTTTGTCTAATCAGTGAGTTGAATTGGCCAATTGGTATATTCAGAACTTCTAGAAAAAAAAATCTATAAACTGTGGCTTCACTTAGTTCAGAGGAAACAGATGCAAGAAAAAAAAAAAAGGAACATTTTTCTTTCTGAAATCCTTATCCTCACATGTACTTCTTGAGACAGAAAATATTTTTTAAGGAAATGCAATTTCTTCCTTAGCTTTTTGGGCTTTTCCTTTTAATAATTCTGGTGTTCAGGAGCCAAAAAGGTTAACTGTGGAGGTAGAAACTGATAAAACCTTTGGGAACATTACAATGACAGCAAAATGTAAAGAAAACTACTAAACAAAGGTATGAGAGAGGAGTAGCCCTACAATAGCAGTTTGTGACCTTTTTCCTGCCAAGATGTAGCTGCTGATGGCATTCAGATCTAACACACCCCTCAAAGGTGGGATAGGAAAGAGTACACATTGTGTGTGGCTTTCACTTACCCAACCAACACATGTCTGCATTTCTTTCCTTCTTTCTTCTCTCCTGTTAATAAGGAGGAGCCGTCCTTGCTCCTGGCAGAAACCGAGTACTCTGCTTTTGCGTTAGATCCCATCTGCCAAGGGCATTGCTTTAGCAGATCCCCTCTGCCTGCCATGTAGTCACTTTCCCTTCTTTAAGTCTCTTTCCTGTCACGTACAGTCATCTAGTGTACCTTCTCTTAAAGACAGACACCTCTATCTTGACTGCATTTCTTTTTTCTTCCCTCATTTTATTTCTTCAGACTACAGAAAATCCCCCAAAGTTGTTGTCAGACTTACTGTCTCCAGCTTCTCTCTTTCCATTTTTCTATCGGAGAAGCTATTCTACCATCACAGAGTTGTCCTAAAGAATAAATGGAATAATGCATATAGAACTAATAACAGAGTTCCTCATACAAGGCTAATACTAAAATATTTACAGTCAGTAATTATGGTTTTTATATTTGCTGTATAAACATAGCCTTAAATAACGCACAATATATGTCACTCATAAATAAGTTGCACTAGATAAAAAGAGATAAAAGAATCTTGGATCTTAAAGGGATTTTTAAAGGTTAGCCCTAGCCTCTGAATAGGCCTGTATTAAAACTATCCCAGAAGGGGAGCTTTGAAAAGAAATTGCCGAAGGAGATTTCACTCTCAGCTTTTCCCAGCAATTATTCTCAGAAAGTTTGATCTCATGTTTAAATTTCCAGGAGCAGTTTAATCTCATTCCCTCTTGTGTTGTCAAGAAAAAGAAAAAAAAAATTAAAGCAATTATTCACATGCTGTCATTCCTAATGTACACCCTTTTTGTTGAAAGAATAAAGAGTTTTAAAGCCTTATTATAATCTGTTGAGAAGTAGATAAAATGGTTTAACGTAGAAACCTTAAGCATCAATTCTTCATTAATTTTTTTAAAGAATAATCACTATTATTTTTAGTTTTTTAAATGTGACATTGACAATATTCATATTAATTTGCTGATCTTGTTGGTCATATTAAGATTATGGAGTAGAATGTCCTTATTTTTTGGAAGTACACATTAAAGCATTCAAGGGTGATAGGGCATCATGTCAATAACGTATTAACAAACAATTCAGGGAAATTTTTTTTTAGTATGCTTTCAAATTTTCTATATAAGATTTTTCCTCTCAAATATATAAAGTTCAATAATCTTAAGGAAAAATGTTACCTATTATGTGTTGGAAAGGTTTACAATTCAATAAGAAAAAGAGAACTTAAAAAATAAGAATATGATTAGGCAGTTAATAGAACACATCTAATAAACGGGAAAATATGTTAAGTGTCTTTCTAGAGGGTGACCGAACTAATTATTAGGGAAGTACAGATAAAACAAGGATACTGTTTCTCAACCCTGAGACTGGTAAAACCCAAGAATTAAGTGTTGGGCGAGTGCAGAAACTCTCGTTAACACTGATTGTAGGAGAATGAAATGGTTCAGCCACTTGACTCAGTTTTATCAAATTGTTCTCTGAGGTTAAAACCGTATGTACCTTGTGATCTTATAATTTCTCTTATAAGAATTATACCCTAGAGAACCTGTCACGTAGATACAAGAATTTTTTATTGTGCTATTACTTGTAGTAGTGAAAAAGTGAAAACAGTCTTTCCTTCAGTGGAAATAAAGGGCTATCATTGGGTCTCTGTTTTTTAGTGAGCCTGTGCCTTTGTACCTTGAACTGTACAAGCGTACTAATTTTTTTTTCTCCTCCCTTGGGTGGGAGAGAATGACCACAGAGGGACTGGAGTTGGATATTTCCCTTCCCTGGTCAGTTAGGTTCTGATAACACTCCAGAAGTTTAGGTTGTGGTTAACCAGCTTCCCCTTAGGGCAGGCCTTGTTAAGAATAGAGTCCTCTGGTATATTTCAAGATGGTTTCCTTTTTCCTCCTCCTGCTGGAGGCACTGGGTGATTTTTCTCCCATATTTACTGTGGGAAACTATTTGGGTTTCTGGATGCAAATCTCACAATATTGTGGGCCCCCCTGACTGACTACCCCTGGAGCTTTTAATTTTCACCATTGACCACTTTGAGTCTGTAGCAATTCATCAGTTACACTTCACGTTTTCCTTCCCCAGCACTGGCTCCCACTGTTTTCTGCTAGCAAGGCTCTGTTCTGATACATGGAGACTTCCCGTATTCGCCTGTCTCTCTGATCTTGGGGGCAAGTGGTTTGCCATGTGTCCTCCCCTCTCTTACAGGTCCAAGAAGAATTTTTCAGTCTTTTAGGCTTTTCATTTGTTGTTAGGACAGAGTGGCAACGTACAAGCTCCTTACAGTTGAACCAAGAAATGGAAGTTGTTAACTCAGATTTTTACCCCCTGTAACTTACTTGTTTTTAGTTTGATGTTGTTAAAAGTAAGACAGCTGGCCCAAAATGGAGTCACTTATGCTAAACCCCATGCCACCAAACTGAGACGTAACTTAATTAACAGTTTCAGCCTTTCAGCCCTTCCTGGAAATTGAATCCTAAGTCAGTCAGTCAGTCAGTCAGTCAGGAATCACCTAATCAGTACTAGTGAGGTAATCTGTCCTACTGTCCTCTAAAGGAAAGTGACCTTGCCATAACCAATTTGCCTCTTTTATCTAGTATAACTTCTTTGTTCCTGTTCCCTTCTGCCTATAAAAGTCTCTCATTTTGAATAGCTCCTCAGAGTTCCTTTCTATCTGCTAGATTGCCTGCTGCCTGATTGATGAATTGTTGAATAAAGCCAGTAAGATCTTTAAATTTTATTTAGTTGAATTTTATTTTTTAACAATGTCCATATGGGTCTTTATTTATCTTTGAAGTTTAGTAATTTCTTTAGGATGTATCTTGGCATTGAATGCTCTGTATCTTTTTTTTTTTTTTTTTTGAGTTAGAATATGTTTTCTTTTATAGGTACATTTGAATATTTTTCTTTTCCATTTGTTCTTTTCAGGAACTTTATATATATGTCACATCTTCTTTGTTTTCCATTTCTAATATATTGTCCATAATTATTATATTTTATATCTTTGTACTTTATTCCATTTTGTATCATGTCCATTTGTTCATTTTCCCATTTCTGATTGTGTTTTCGTCCTTGATCATTATATTGTTATTTCTAATGTGGTCTTAATGTCTGTTATATATTTACAATGAGAATGTTCCCTATAATTGCTTTGAGACAGTAGAAGATCAAGTAACCCTTCCTGTTGTTTCCTTTGGGAATTTCTTTGGCAACATGTGTTCCTTTCCTTTCCCCGTCTTCCCTCCCTCTCAATTTGTGTTAGGTCCTATATTGTCTGTTTCTCATTCTTACTCATCTTTGAAAGATACCAGCTGTTTGTTGAAGAATAGTATAGGGGTGGTTGTAGGGAGAAACTAGGACAGTCTACAACTTGGATGAAGTTTGTTGTCTAGAGTAAGTATTCACCAATTTGTTACTTCTTCTATCTTTGGGATACATTTTTCTCAAATTTTGGATCATTCTAGAGAGCTTAGTGTGAATCATGGTAAAGCCATTTAAGCAATTTTTATGTGGAAACCTCATTTCTCTGCTTTTCTTTCCTCTTTCACCTCATGTTACCTTTGATAACCTCCCCCAACTAGAGGTCTAACTATTATAAAGTGTAAATATCATTTTATTATGGTTTCTTCTTCCATTTTTCTTTGTTGCCATTCTGCAACATTAAACATTTTATTAGCTTCTTCCCTGGCTCATTCATGTCTCTCCATTTCAGCTCTAAGCAAAGAATCATTGAATAGTCCGTCTAAATTTTTATAATTGATTTTAAGGGTAGTTTGGTTTTTGCTAATGGTCCAAGATGAGAGCTATCTGGTTCCTTTTTCATTTTGATTTATCCACATCATGTGGCATACATAATCTCAAGTTTGAAGTTTTAGTTGATTCCTTGTTTGGGGTGGGTTTTTGTTTGTGGTGGTGGTATTGTTGTTGTTTAAGTGTATTTTTTTTTTTTTGTTCTTATTTTCATTGGCTTTCCAGGAAAAAGAGTAGGAAAATGATTTTACTCTGCCATCAATAACTAGAAATCACTCTTAAGTATTTTTAAGTAACTCTTGGTTTTTTCTATCACTTTAATAAAACCTAGTTTATGACACTGTTTTTGTTCTTGATTCTCCTAAAGCTAACTGATAATGGCATCAATTTTTCTGTTTTAATTATTCTCTCTCCTCTTTATATAGCTTTTCTGTGTTCAGTTGATTATTTTTATCACATTAATGTCTTCAATAGGATGTATTTAGCTTATGAGGATAAAAATTTTAAATAAGTCATTCTCTACCTTATTTACCTTTAAGTAAGTAAGGAACATGAGGCCTCTGGAACTAGTTGAACCAATATCTGGCTGTATTTACTTTAAGAAAGTAGTGGGTTGATGTGTCCCATAATTCATTATAACAAAACTGAACTATGCATATTCCAGGAATTCGATCAGTATTTTCCAGTGTTCACAAAGGTACTCTATACCCTTTCTTCATTGTGAGGAGTGTGTTCTTTATATGACTTGTGAGATAATTGCACATTGTTAACTTATTTCCTCTCTATTCTCTGTACACTTCTCCTTAGTAGTGAGGACAACACTGCAAATAATTTTAAAAATTAGTTAGACTTAGATTTCAAACACAAATTACTCATATTTTTAAAGTCAGTATCTCTGTCATAGGTATTTTTCTCTTTTATTGCTTCCTAATATTCTCACACTAAAAAGTAATAGCATCTCTTTGCTAAGGGTACATGTAACTCTTTTCTAAACTTAGAATTATTGGGGCACCTGGGTGGCTCAGTCAGTTAAGCAACCAACTTGGGCTCAGAGGGTTGTGATCTCACAGTTAGTGAGTTCGAGCCCCGCATCGGGCCCTGTGCTGACAGCTCAGAGCCTGGAGCCTGCTTCGGATTCTCTGTCTCCCTCTCTCTCTGCCCCTCCCCTACTTGCCCTCTGTCTCTCAAAAATAAACCAACCTTAAAAAATTAAAAAAAAAAAACAAAAAACCTAGAATTGTTGAAAAACTATAAGGAAGCAGCTTATAAACATAGCCTCTGGTTTTCTTGATTTCTTGCCCCCCCTTTTTTTTGAGAGAGAGAGAGAGAGAGAAAGAGAGGAGAGTGAGCATGTGTTGGGGAGGGGCAGAGAGAGCAGGAGAGAGAGAATCCTAAGCAGACTCCACACCCAGCACCAACCCTGACATTAGGGCTCACTCACACAACTGTAATGATTGTGACTCAACAGTGAAATTATGACCCAACCTTGAGATCATGACTGGAGTTTAAATCAGGAGTCCATGCTTAACTGACTGAACCACCCAGGCGTCCATCTTGCCCTCTTTAAAACAGGATAAACTATTCACTCATGGGCTCTTCTGCATGGCTTTCAAGCTTAATTTGGATTGGAATTGATACTTTTCAATTTGAGACTAAGATTCCTTTTTTTTTTTATGTTGAAACATTTTAAATCTGCACAAATAGCTGTGTATATGTATTACATACAAGAACATTCTTAGACATCACTTTCAAGAAATTTAACATTGATACATTAATATTATTTAATGTTTAATCCATATTCAACATTTTTCACTTGTTCCCCAAAATATTCTTTATAATAGTTTTTCCCCCAGCTTGAACCAATCAGGGATTATGCTTTTCTGTTAGTTATCTTGTGTCTTTACTCTCCTTTAATCAAAACAACCCCATTGCCTTTTTTGTCTTTTATGGCATTAACATGGTTGGAGATCCCCATAATTTGAATTTATCTGGATTTATCTGATTGTCTCTTTATGGGTATATTCAGAGTAAACAAGCTAGTAAGGTAATGTGTATTTACCATTAACATCGTATCTGTAACCACCAAAATTATGTCTGTCTCATTACTGCTGATGCTAAATTAAATCATCTCATTACTGTGGTGTATGCCAGATAGCTCCTTATAAGATTGCTTTCTTTTCTTTGTGATTAGTAATTTGTGGTACATACTTTGAGACCATGTGAATATCCTGTTTTTCATTAACATTTCCTGCAGTGTTTTAGTATCCAATGATTATCTTTCCCTCAATTAATTACTTTACTAGTAGTTGCCAAATGATGATTTTTTTTCTATTACTCCACTGCATTTATTAAGTGACATTCTTCTGTAAAGAGAAATTTCCATCCTTTTTGTTTTTTTTTAAATTTTTATTTAAATTCCATTTAGTTAACATAGAATATAATATTAGTTTCATAATGAACTGCCATACGGTACCTGGTGCTCATCACAGTAAGTGCGTCCTTTTTAAACATTTCAGTTTTCACTATGAATTCACAAATTGTTTTCAATCAGTATTTTATGATCCATTTTCATCCCTATTATTTTGGATGGTCAAAAGTTCTCTAATTCATTTTGGGGAAACCCCTTCCAGTCAAGGTCCTATGTCCTTTGACAAATCTCCATTTGTCTTTGAACACTTCTTTGCTCTCTGGCACAGTTGTACCACACATATCTTCTGTTTTCACTGCTCCAAATGTGGAATCACCCTTTTCTTCAGTGAGCCCTGGTTTCTTTTACTGGGGAAGGGGAATGGTGCATGCAAGTCATAATTTGGGCACTTGGTATACTCATTTCTATTTAGGAATCACTGTCTCCTTGCCCTTTCAGTGGACAGAGTCAAGAAATACCTCTAATCCTCATTACATATTTGTATCTTTATTCTGTTTATGGGGAGAACCTTCATTTACACTTTGCAAAATGAACTCAAAGTAATTTCAGGATGGCTACACCAGTATCACATCCAGCAACAAATCCACTAAGTACTATAAATTCTTTTTGCCTCTAAAATCTATCTCACTAAAGTTAGGGTTCCATAATTAAACATTACTTGAATTAATTGTTTTCCCCTCTGTGGTTGTATTATGAGTTTGATGTATAGTTGGTTTCATTTGTTTCTGTATTTATTTGCATTTTGTTTTAGAGTTTGCTTTTTTCATTCTATTTAAACTTAAATTTATTTTGAAATAGGTAAAACATTTATATGCCTCATAAAGACTCCTACTTCTATCCCTGTTTCTTTCACCTTGTCTCCTACCACTCCCACCACCACTTGTAGAAAACTATTTTCATTAATTTCTGTTTTGTGTTTTATCTCGTGTGTGTGTGTGTGTGTGTGTGTGTGTGTGTGTGTGTGTGTGTATGTGTGTGGTGTGCCCGAGTGTGTGATCTTATTTTCCTTCCTTTCTTAAACATTAAAGGTTAGGATGCTTTTTTATATTCCTCATAAGAAATTATTTCTTAAAGTAGGAACTTCTTACTTTTTTTTAAGCTTGGATATGCTTTTTGTATTAACATATTTTCTTTTATTTGAAAAGTTTTATTTTTCATACTTCTTTGTCACTCATAAACAGGGGGACCGGGACGCTCAACTATGCCAACCCCAGGAAACACTGCAGCTTTTCGTGCTTCTCTCTGGACTAATATGGAGAAACTTGTGGATCATATTTGTACTGTTTGTGGACAGGTAAGAATTTTAGAGAGTGGAAAGAACATTAATTATGGATTAATGCCTTGTTGCACCAAGTTGTGTGACGTTGGTCAGCTATCTTAAAATCCCTGAGCATTCAAAATACCTACATTAGCTGATTATAATATTGATAGAATAACTCTAGCAAAATGCCTCTTTCCTTCCCTTGCTATTTCTAGTACCTAAGCTTTACATTTGTTTCATTTGAAAATACCCAATTGTATACAATCTCCCCCTCTCTGCCTTTTTTAGGTACAACATCTACAAAAAATATTAGCCAAGAAGAGAGATCCTGTTTCTCATATTTGGTTCATTGAAGAAGTAGTTAAGGTATGTTTAGATGAAAATATTTTTTATCTCTTTATTGAAGAATGCAGGGAGAAATGAGCCAGCATTCTTTGTGTTCCTACCTTACAGACTGGCTACATGTCAAATAGCCATAGGAATTGATTTCTCGACAACAACAAACTTTCTTTTTAGTATATGTATAAGCACATTTGTTTATTGAGTAAATACTACCAGTAATGCATTTTATAGGCTAATTTCTGAAATGCATAAACTAATTTCTAATTTTCCATCATATAAATGATTTATTGTAAATGTTTTTAAAAGTTCCACTAGAGAATAAGATGAAAATTTTGGGTAAATAAGAGGTTTAATTGGTGGTTATTATAATGTCTTATAGTCTTTACTGAAAATGGAATGGTAAGATCCATTCGGTTGTTAATTTTTCCTATAAAGCACATTGCTGTATTCATTTTTCATATTCTGAAATTCTCCCTTCTGTTATCCACCAATACACTGGCCTCATGAGCTATAAGAATTCCTTCCATGCATAGAAATCTCTGACTCTACATTTTATTTATTCATCTTGATATGTTTTTGATAAGGAATAATACAGAGGGATTATTCTATTTATCATTTAATCTTGACAGATAAGTGTTCCAAAGAAAAAAATTCTCTAAATTTCCAGTGTTATGGTATAGTGTCCTTTGTAAGTTCAAAATTTAGGCATTTATATATTATGTTTTGGATCTCTAAGACCACCCCCAAGTTTGGTTATTTGTTAGAGAATTCACAGCATTCAGCATATAGTTGTGCTTCTGGCTATGATTTATTACAGCGAAAGGATAGGAACCAAAATCAACTTCAAGAAAGGAAAATCAGCAATAGGAAAAAGGCATATAGGATGAAGTCCAGAGGTAACCAACTGAAAGCTTCCAAGGGTCTTCTTTTACAGGAGAGAGATAGGATACCTTTAATTCATCTAGCAACAGCATGCATAAAATGTCCTCTGGGGAAGTTCATCTTGCACATAGGAGTTCAGGGTTCTCATCAAGAGTCAGTTAGCCTAGCATGTACCAAAATTCCAGACTCCTGAAAGAAAAGCAGCTGTTTGGTGTAGACCACATTATTGGTACAAACAGTTTAGGTATAGCGAGCATTCTTAACTGACAACCATGAGGACCCTCTTAAAATCCAAGTCCCAAGTACCAGCCAAGGACCAGCCTTGCAATTAGGCATTTTTAACTATAGCAATCTCAGACCTGCTGTATAAACTCATTTTTGCGTATATATATACTTATGTTGGTATATGCCTACTTACATTATTCTGCTTCATATTTGGCTTTTAATTGTATGAAAGAAATAATAAGATGCTCTTGTCAATTTGCATAGTAATTAATTTTTTACAATTTTTAAAATTCCACTTAGTGAACATACAGTGTGTCAGCAATTCCATACATCATGTGGTGCTCATCAACAAGTACACTCCTTAATCCCCTTCACCTATTTAACCCATCCCCTCCTCCCACCCGCCTCATTTGTAGTAACCATCAATTTGCTCTCTAGAGTTAAGAGTCTGTTTCTTGGTTTCTCTCTCTCTCTCTCTCTCTCTCTCTCTCTCTCTCTCTCTTTCTCTTTCCCCTTTGCTTCTTTGTTTTGTTTTTTAAACACGTGAATGAAACCATGTGGTATTTGTCTTTCACTGTGTTATTTTGCTTACCATTATACTCCCTAGGTCCATTCATGTCATTGCAAATGGCAAGATTTCATTCTTTTTTATGGCTGAATAATATTTCATTATATGTGTATGTATATACACATATATGTATACACACACATATATATGTATATATGTTATATGTATATCCATACACTCCACATTTTGTTTATCCATTCATCAGTCAGTGGACATTTGGGCTGCTTCCATAATTTGGCTATTGTAAATAATGTTGCTGTAAACAGATGGGTGTATGTATCCCTTTGAATTAGTGTTTTTTTTGTTTTCTTGGGTAAATACCCAGTAGTGTGATTGCCGGATTGTAGGATAATTCAATTTTTAACTTTTTGAGGAACCTCCATACATTTTCCCGAGTGGCTGCATCAGTTTGTATTCCCTTTAACAGGGCACGAGGTTCCTTTTTGTCCATATCCTCACCAACACCTGATATTTCTCATTGTTGGTTTTAGCCCTTCTGGCAGGTGTGAGGTGATAGTGCATTGTAGTTTTGATTTGCATTTCCCTGATGGTAAAGGACGATGAGCATCTTTTGATGTGTCTGTTCGCCATTTGTATGACTTCTTTAGAGAAATGTCTGTTCATATCTTCTGTCCATTTTTAAATTGGATTATTTGATTTTTGGGTATTGAGTTTTATAAGTTCTTTGTAAATTTTGGATACCAACCAGATGTGTCATTTGCAAATATCTTTTCCCTTTCTTAGGTTGCCTTTTAGTTTTAATATTTCCTTCCCTGTGTAGAAGCTTTTTATTTTGATGTAGTCCCCAATAGTTTATTTTTGCTTTTGTTTCCCTGGCCTCAGGGAACCTATCTAGAAAAAGTTGCTACAGCCAATGTCAGAGAAGTTATTGTTTCTGTCTCTTGTAGGATTTTTGTGGTTTCAGGTCTCACATTTAGGTCTTTAATCCATTTTGAATTTATTTTTGCGTATGGGTAAGGAAGTTGTCTGCTTTCATTCTTTTACATGTAGCTGTCTAGTTTTCCCAGCAAGATTTGTTGAAGAAACTATTTTTTCTCTCTGCATTTTCTTTCCTACTTTGTTGAAGATTGACCATATAATTGTGTGTTTATTTCTGGGTTTTGTATTGTTTTCTATTGATCTGTGTATCTGTTTTTGTGTCACTACCATACTGTTTTGATTGCTGCAGCTTTGTTATATAACCTGAAGTCCAAAATTGTGATGCTTCCAGCTTTGTCTGTCTTTTTCAAGATTGCTTTGACTATTTGGGGTCTTCTGTGGTTCTATACAAATTTTAGGATTGTTCTAGTTCTGTGAAAAATGCTGTTGGTATTTTGATAGGGATTGCATTAAATGTATAGATTGTTATGGTAGTATAGGTATTTTAACAATATCTGTTCTTCCATGAGCATGGAATATCTTTCCATTTCTTTGTGTCCTCTTCAGTTCCTTTCATCAGTGTTGTATAGTTTTCAGAGTATAGGTCTTTCACTTCTTTGGTTAGATTTATTCCTAGGTTTCTTATGCTTTTGGGCGCAATTGTAAGTGGGATTGTTTTCTTAATTTCTCTTTCTGCTGATTCATTATTGGTATATAGAAATGCAATAAATTTATGTACATTGATTTTGTATCCTTCAAATTTACAGAGTTTATTTATCAGTTCTAGCAGTTTTGTGGGGTAGTATTTACGTTACCTATATATATAGTATCATGTTGTCTGAAAGTAGTGAAAGTTTGACTTCTTCCTTACCAATTTGGATGCCATTTATATCTTTTCGTTGTCTGATTACTATGGGTAGGACTTCCAGTACTGTGTTGAATAAAAGTGACAAGAGTGGACATCCTTGTCATATTCCTGACCTTCAGGGAAAGGCTCTCAGTTTTTTACCATTGAGGATGATGTTAGCAGTGGGTTTTTCAGATGGCCTTTATTATGTTGAGGTGTGTTCCTTCTAAACCTACTTTGTTAAGGGTTTTTATCATGAATGGATGTTGTACTTTGTCAAGTGCTTTTTCTGCATCTATTTAAATGATAATATCATTCTTATACTTTCTTTTATTGATGTGATGTGTCACATTGATTTATGAATATTGAACCATCCTGGCAACCCAGGAATAAATCACACTTGATTGTGGTGAATGATTTTTTTAATGTATTGTTGGATTACAGGTTATTGTTGGATTGCAGGTTATTGGTCTGTTCAAGTTTTCTATTTCTTCCAGTTTCAGTTTTGGTAGTTTATATGTTTCTAGGAATTTATCCATTTCTTCTAGGTTGCCCACCTTGGTGGCATATAGTTTTTCATAATATTTTCTTCTAATTGTTTGTATTTCTATGGTGTTGGTTGTTATTTCTCCTCCTTCATTTGTGATTTTTTTTTAAGTTTATTTATTAATTTTGAGAAAGAGTGTGAATGGGAGAGGGGCAGAGAGTGCAGGAGAGAGAGAATTCCAAGCAGGCTCCACGCTGTCAGCACATAGCCCAATGCATGGCTCGATTCCACATACTGTGAGATCATGACCTGAGCCGAAATGTAGAGAAGTTGGATGCTTACCACACTGAGCCACCCAGGCTCCCATCTCATTTACGATTTTTAAAATTTGAATTATTTATCTTTTTTTCTTGATAAGTTTGACTAGAGGTTTATCAATTTTACTGATACTTTTCAAAGAACCAGCTCCTGCTTTCATTGATCTGTTTTTTTTGTTGTTTTTTTTTAGTTTCTATATCATTTATTTCTGCTCTAATCTTTATTATTTCCTTCCTTTCACTGGTGTTAGATTTTCTTTGCTGGTCTTTTCCTAGCTCCTTTAGGTGTAAGGTCAGACTGTTTATTTGAGATTTTTCTTGCTTCTTAGTTAGGCCTGCATTGCTTTATACTTACCTCTTAGAACTGCTTTTGCTACATCTCAGAGGTTTTGTATCATTGTATTTTCATTTTCATTTGTTTCCATGTACATTTTTATTCTTTTATTTTCAGGCTGACCCATTTATTCTGTAGTAATCTGTTATTTAACCTCAATGTATTTGTGTACTTTCCAGATTTTTTCTTGTGGTTGATTTCTAGTTTCCTATTTTTGTGGTCAGAAAAGTTGCCTCGTATGACTTGACTGTGAATTTGTTGAGGCTAGTTTTGTGGGCTGATAGGTGATCAATTCTGGAGAAGGTTCCATGGGCTCTTGAAAAGAATCTGTATTCTGCTTGAGGATGTTCTCAATATGCTCTGAATATGTCTGTTAAATCCATCTGGTCCAGTTTGTCATTTAAAGCCATTGTTTATTTGTTGATTTTGTTTAAGTAATCTGTTGATGTAAGGGGAGTGTTAAAGTCCCCTACTGTTATGGGGCACCTGGGTGGCTCAGTCAGTTGAGCGTCTGACTTTAGCTCAGATCATGACCTCACAGTTTGTGAGTTCAAGCACCGTGATGGGCTCTGTGCTGACAGCTCAGCAGCACCTGGAGCCTGCTTCGGATTCTGTGTCTCCCCCTCTCTCTGCCCCTCCCCTGCTCGCATTCTGTCTCTTTCTCTCTCCCTTAAAAATAAACATTAACAAAAAATTTTAAGTCCCCTACTATTATTATATTATTATAAATTATGTTATTAACTGTTTTATGTATTTGGATGCATAAATATGTACAGTGTTTTATCTTCTTGTGGGATTGACTGCTTTATGATTATCTACTGTCTTTGTCTCTTGTTACAGTCTTCATTTTAAAGTCTATGTTGTCTGACATAGGTGTTGCTACTCCATCTTTTTTTTGGCACCCGTTTGCATGCTTGATGTTTATCCATCCTCTCCCTTTAAATCTGCAGGCGTCTTTCTGTCTAAAGGAGTTTCGTGTAGGTAGCATATAGATGGGTCTTGTTTTTTTATCCATTCTGTCACTCTCTGTCTTGATGAGAGCATTCAGTCCATTTACATTCAAAGTAATTATTGATACATATGTATGTATTACCATTTTTACCTGTTTTGTGGTTGTTTGTGGAGACTTTCCTCTGATCCTTTCTTGTCTTTCATAATTTGATTGTTTTCTTTAGTGATTTTTTGGATTTCTTTCTCTTTAGTCTTTGCATATTTATTTGTGGTTTTTTGATTTGTGGTTACCATTGGGTTTGTATGTAACATATTCTGTATATAGCAGTCTATATTAAGTTGATGGTTATTTAAGTTTGAACCCTTCTTTTACTTCTCCCCACATTTTAGGTATATGTTGTCGTATTTCACATTCTTGTATTTTGTGAGCTCCTTGACTGATACTTGACAAATTTATTTTTACTTTTGTGTTTATTTATTTTTATTTTTGTGTTTTCTATCTTCATACTGTCACTTTGGTCTCTCCTTTTTACTGATAGAACCTCCTTTATTATTTTTTGCATTTTTTTTTTTTATTTGAGAGAGAGAGAGAGAGAGAGAGAGAGAGAGAGAGAGAGAGAGCACTGAAGTAGAGTAGGCGCAGAGAGGGAGAGAGAGAATTCCAAGCAGGCTCCACTCTGTCAGGGCAGAGCCCAGCACAGAGCTTGATCCCATGAGCCATGAGATCATGACCTGAGCCAAAATCAATAGTCAGATACCTAACCAACTCAGCCACTCAGGTGCCCCTAGAGTCCCTTTTAATATTTCTGCTTTGCTTTGCTGGTTTAGCAGTCATGGACTCTGTGAGTTTTTGTTTGTCTGACAAAATCTTTATCTCTCTTTGTATTCTGAATGATAGCCTTGCTGGATAGAATATTCTTGGCTGCAGGTTTTATCCATTCAGTACATTGACTATATCACACCATTCCCTTCTGGCTTGGAAAGTTTGTGCTGAAAAGCCCCTGGTAGCTTTAGGGAGTTTCCCTTTTATGTAACTGTTCTTTTCCTTTAAAATTTTTTTCTTTACTATATTTTGCCATTTTAACTGTAATATGTCTTGGTGTGGATCTTTTTGTTGATTTTGTTGGAGGTTCTCTATGCCTGCTGGTTCTGGATATTTGTTTGCTTCCCTAGATTAGGGTAGTTTTCAGCTATTGTCTCTTTAAATAAACTTAATGCCTCATTTTCTTTGTTGTTGTCTTCTAGGACTCCTTATAATGTGAATGTTACTATCTTGGAGTCACTGAGTTCCCTAAGTCTACTCTTATTTTCCATTATTCTTTTTTCTGTGTTCAGCTTGATTACTTTCCATTACTCTGTCTTCTAGGTCATTGATTTGTTCCTCTGCTTCTTCTAGCATGCTGTTCATTCCATCATGTGTGTTTCTCACTGCATTTATTGAGCCCTTTATCTTTGCTATGGTATTCCGTATCTCTGTGTTCAGGGTCTCACTTATGTCTTCCACTCTTATCTCAAGTCTAGTAAGTATCCTTATGATACTTACTTTAAATTCTCTATCAGGCATGTTACTTATATCTGTTTTTCCTAGATCTCTGGCCATTGTCTTGTCCTGGATTTTTCATTTGGGTTCAATTTCCCTGTCTTCTCCTTTTGTCTTAAGTCTCTGTGCCTATTTCTCTGTGTTAGGAAAGTCACTTATGTCTCCTGTCCTTGAAGGTAATGGCCTCATGAAGAAGAAGTCCAACAGTGCCCTGCTGTGTAGCGTTCTTGTTTCCTAGGGCTTGGTACTTTTGGGAGTGTGTCCAATGTGTACTCTGTGTGATCAGCTATTGTGTCCTAGCTGCCTTTTCTTTCATGCCAGTCATCTGCAGAGGCTGTCTTTGTGTGTTATGGGCTGTGTTTGGCCCCTGGCCTGAATGTGGCGCATTTTAACTGTGTTCTGGTCTGCTTTTGAAATGAGACCTGTTGGCACTGCTGCTGGAAGCAAGGCCCTGCAAAATTCCCAGGTTGGGAGACATGGTGTTTAAGGGGTTTGGACTGGTCTTCTGGGGGAGAGGGCCTGCTGGGACTGAGGCAAGTGTGACTGGGAGGAGCAGGTCCACTGGCGCATGATGGGGGCAGGGCTTGGTGCAAGCAAGTTAGGTAGGGAGTGTGGGTATTGTGCTGCTTCCCCTAGGTGGCTCTGTGCTTATGCTGAGGTTGCTGGAGGGAAATGGTCCCAGCTGTTGCCTTTGTTCCTGATGGGTTCTCTCCCTGAATGCTACCTTTCTAGGACATGCTTTGAGATGAATGCTGCCTTTCCAGGACATGCTTTGAGATGAACAGATAATCTCCCTACTCGTACCCCTGGTGCTCTTCAGATCGCTGTTTCCATGCTGTATGTTCACAGGTTGTTTGCCTGCCTTCTTTCCAAGAGCAGCCCCAGTGCCTCTGTGCTGTCCCCAAGCCATTCCTGCTGATCTTTAGTACTCCAGGTTAAGTCCTGCTGGTCGCAAAACTCATGAAATTCAGCCCCTCTCGCTTTCCAAACCAATTGTTATTGGGGATTCATTTTCCCTCTATGCTCCTCCTGTGTGCTAGTGTCTCTCACCCTTCTCTACAGTGGTGGCTCCCTTTCCACCTTAGTGGCCACGATTGGTTTTTCTCCCAAACTGTGTCTCCACACTTCCTACTTTCTTCAAGTGGCCTCTTCTCTTCTTTAGTTGTAGAGTTTGTTTCGCCAGTCTACAGGTCAATTTCTCAGATATTTAGGATGATTTGATAGTTATCTATTTGTATTCATGGGACTAGGAGAGCCTAGGGTCGTCCTACTCTGTCACCAGCTTCCCCTCTCTTGTATAGCTATTAAGTCTTTACATTTACTGGTGGAATGGATAACTAATATCAGGCCTTAATGTTTACAGGCAAGCAAATGCACATGCAGTGTTACCATTCATCTTATTCAATCATTATATTAACTCATGAAATTTTTCACTGAATTAAAAATAAAAACCAGTAAAGATTGATCTTTGATTCTTAGGCTATTTAAAAATGTAGTCCTATACAACACACATATTTATATATAAATTTTGATGTAAATTTCCAGTTTAGTTGATCTTTGTTCTTTTACGGCAATGTTTATGAAAAAAATTTAAGTCCTTCTTGGAATTCAGTGTACTCATGTATATTCAAAACAGATCGGTCTTTTGTGCAAAGCCCAAAATAACTTGATCTTAAATACTTGGGATTTCCAGAGCCAGAGAAAAGTAACAAAACAGAACAAAACCCCTCAAAAATATCCATCACATATTGCAGATAAAGCACATAACTATCACTATATTTACCATAGTTTGTTTAGTCTTTTTCTTTATTACAAAGCTATGAACAAATATTTTTGCTAATTACATAATACCACGTAAGGACATAATTATTCTAATGAAAATAATTATTGTTGGCAACAGAATCTTTGTAGAAAGTGTAGGATTTCTAGGATAATTGGAGTCCCCAAATAATGACCCTTCAAATCTTCAGAGAAGTTTAAACTTTTGAGTAGGTGATGATATATATCTGGTGTTTTGGGTCGTTGAAGAATGATACCTGGACCCAAATCTCTAAACCTTCGTGTAATCTCTTTTTGAGGACAAGGTTATGAACAGACAGTTCTTTTTAACACTACTAGTTTTTGCAATTCCAAGATTTTTAAGAAGAATGTGTCTTGGTATTGAAAGTTCTTTCTAATTTAATGGTTTTAGCCTTTCTAACCTGTGAATATATGTATTAAAAATAAAATTTGTAAATAATTCAAGATGAAACAGTATTAGAATTATGCCATATGCTTTCTACAGTATCTGTTTGGAAATTAATGCTTTTTTCCTCAGGAAGATTATTTCTAGCAAAGTTAAGTTGGAATCTACCTAGAACACTTTTTAAAAATTTTTGTGTTCAAATATTTATAAGTAATAGTCTATATTTTGAAATTTATTGAAGGTTAAATTGATAGTTTCTCTTTGGTTTATAATATGGAATAGTTCATACTATACTCAGCCCATTTATATCACCTTTACATCTTTTTGATGTATTTTTATATCATGAGTTTAAAATAAAACTGGACCAATTATATTAGGTATAACAATCTTAGGAATATAATTTAAATGTAGAGGCTTTTTGAAAGCTATTCCTTGATAAGATAACTAATTCTGCTGCTGCTTACTTTATTAAGACAAACTTATTTTCAGTCTATTGTATAATTTGAAAGGCATATTCATACCTATCAATTTTGGTATCTTTTAACAGCAGTGAAGAGTTCTAGTGTCACTATATAATCATCAACACTGTATATAACATTCTGATAAAGTGAGTGTAGCAAATTATTGACAGATTATTCAGAATCCACACAGTGGAAAACAGGTTGTAGATTCTCATCTGCAGAATGAAGCCAGTTTATTTGTATGTGAGAAAGTAGATAGGATACTTTCATTTTCTAAGCCAGGAATTTTTATCATCGAACAAAGTCTTGTAATCATGTGTGTAGGATGTATTAGGCTAAATTTGGAATGTGTTCAGAGCTTTGAGCAGCTATAGTACTAATGAGAATTTTAACTGTGAAAAAGAATGCGTTTTATTCTTTTAGAAATATCAAATGATTTGGTGATAAGATTAAAGATTCAAAAATTTTAGGACATTCAAACATGAAATATTTTAATGTTTTGAGAAAAATGCTTACTTAACTCATCTGTCTGTGACATCTTAATTTGATTAAAAAAGTAAGTAGCAATAAGCCAGAGTCTAAGTCAGATATCATCAGTAAATACTCTCATCCATAAAGGGTAGAAGGTTTTTGCTTTTACTATTTTGGGGACCAAATCTTCTGAAGAGTCATCTCACTACAATAGAAATAAATTCTAGGTAAATTGGAGAGGTATAACATGCAATGCACTTTTGGGCCTGCAAAAGATAAGAGAATCTCTGAGGGGCAAAGATGCATATACAGATATACTTATGCATATACAGAAGCAGATAAAATAGTTGAAACTTAATGGGGATTTGTGAGCTATAAGTCATTGGAAAAGCCAGAGTTGGCCTCAAGTCAGATGCCCATGTCAGTGACGGGATCAGTCCAGTAGGCTCTGGGGCTCTAAAATGAACCTATCAGAGTTGCATTAATCTAAGACCTGTGTGGGTGACTAACATGGTTCTCTGTTGGTAACAGTATCTCACTCCCACAAGAAACAAATGCACATCCTCTGTAGAGAAGAGCATTTTTCGTTTTAGCCATCAGAATTGAGCACATAGTAACGTGAGCCAAGTAAGAGCTCATAGTAAAAAAGGCACCAACCGTATAAATAAACAAGAATCTATGATTGAAAGACAGTCAGTCAGTAGGAAAAAATGAAGGCAATGAAAAACAGATCTTAGACTCCTATCAGACTTCTGAAGGACACTATGCACTTCATAAGTTAGAATTATCTGAAAAAGAATCTAAAATACCTGTTTATGATATATTTAAAGAATACAGAATGGAATAAAAAATGAGAAACAAAAGACTCTTAAAAAATGACCAGTTCTTTAAAAAGAACCAAACAGAACATTTAGGAATTTAAAATAAAATCATTGAAATAAAAATGCAGATAGATTAAACAGATATTGCATAAAGTCAAAGAATAAATTGGAGGCTGACAGAATTGATGAATTTATCCAGAATGCAGCATAAATTAAAAATATGGGAAATGTGAGAGGTTAAAAATTATGGAGGATTAAATGAGGTTTTAATATAAGGTTGTAATTGGAAAAGGAAAGCTGGCAAACTAAAAAAGAAAAACCATATGATTATCTCAGTACATGAAGGAAAAGCATTTGACAGAATCCAACATCTGTTCCTGATAAGAACTCTTAGCAAACTAGGAATAGAAAAGAGCTTTCTCAACCTGAAAAAAGGCATTTAGGAACAAGGAACAGGTAAAATCGTACTTAATCATGAGGACTGAATGCTTCTCTCCTAAAATCAGGGAGAAGGCAAGGTTTTCTTTCTGTTCTCACTGCTTCTATTTAATGTTGTCCTAGCTAGTGGAATAGAAGAAGAAATAAAAGATTTCCAATTTGGAAAGGAAAAAGTAAAATGGTCTCTGTTTACAGATGACATGATCATCTATGTAGAAAATTTGATGGGATCTTTAAATAAATAATAAAAAGCTACCAGAACTAGTAAGTCACTTAGTACAAGATTACAGAATATAGATCAATACAAAAAAGTCAATTGTATTTCTATATATTGGCAATGTACAATTGAGAATTGAAAATAATTCCATATGTAGTTGCATCAAAGAATATGAAATACTTAGGAATAAATCTGTTAAAAGATGAATATCATCTGTATACTGAAAACTGTAAAAATTGCTGAAATTAAAACTTAATTAAACAAAGAGAGATACCTTATTTATGGGTTGGTAGATTCACTGTTGTTAAGACGTCCATTCTTGCCAAATAGATCTATAATCCCAACAGATGTTTTGGAGAAATTGACAGGCTGAATCTAAAATTCAAATAGAAGTACAAAGGCCATGGGATACCCAACACAGCTTTGAAAACGAAAAGCCGAATTGAAAGACTTAGCATTATCTGATTTCAGGACTTAGAAAACTACCTTATTCAAGAAAGTGTGGTGTTGTTGTAAAGTCAGAGACCCTAGATCACTGATGCAGAATAGAAAGTCCAAAAATAAACTCACGTGTATATGCAGAACTGATTTTCAAAACAAGTTTCAAAGACAATTCAGTGGTGACACAGTAGTCTTTTTAACAAATAACATTGGAACATTTGGGTGCCGAAATGTAAGACTTAAAATTCTAAAACTGATTGGAGGAAGAAAATAAAACTTTGTGACCTTGGGATTGGCAAAGATTTCTTCAATGCAACACCACAAGCTTGATCCATAAAACAAAAAAAACCCCGCAACCCTGATATTTTATTTCATTTTTATTTTTGTTTATTTTTTATTTTTTCCAACCCTGATATTTGAGACTTAATCAAGATGAAGAATTCCTGCTCTGCAAATCACTTAATTAAGAGAATACAAGACAAGGTATAGACTGGGAGAAAATATTTGCAAATCATATATCGAATAAAGGATTTATGTCTAAAAAGAACTCTCAGAACTCACAAAGCAACTTGTCAGTTTTTAGACTGGGACAAAAGGTTCAAACAGACACTTGGTAGATAGATGTCAAATAAGCACATACCTAAAATTTTAAAGGCTGGCAGTGCCAAGTGTTGGTGCTGGTGAGGTTATAGAGTGACTGGAATTCTTATATGCTGCTGATGGGAAACGTAAACTTGTACAACCACTTTGGAAGACAGTTTGGCAGATTCTTGAAAAGTTAAACATACACTTGGTATGTGACTCCTCAGTGTACCCCCATGTATTAATCCTAGAGACATGAAAGAGTATATCCACGAAAGACTTGCATACCAATGTTTGCTAGCAGCTTTTTATTTAATAGCTGATAACCTTGAATAACCCAAGTATCCATAACATGTTAATGGATAAACCATGGTAAAGCCACGTAACGGAATATAATCAGCAACAAAAAGAAATGAACTACTGATACATGTGAAAACATGAATTAATCTCAAATTTATGTTGAATGGACGACCCCAAAGAGAAAAGGATATATTCTACAATTCTGTGTAAAGGCAGTCTTTGCTTTACATGGGATTATATTTACTAAAATGTATGCAGGTTCGAACCTATGTCCTTGCTTTGTATGTGCATGAGTTTTTGTTAACACTGTACCATGCAAAACAAGGACTTCTTGGAATATAAAATTCTGGAAAATACAACTATTCTATTGTGATGGAAACCCATCAGTGGTTATATAAGGAAGAGGTACGGTGGAGGAGGTTGGGGAGCCACAAAAGGGAGAAATTATAAGGGGGCAAAAGCTATTAATAGACTGTTAACTAAGAAGATATGCAAGTGGATAATAATGATGTACATAAAACCTCAAGATAAGTCATAAGGAAAATGCAAATCCAAACTACAGTGAGATTCCACTGCACAACCAGTGGAATCAAAATGACTACCATTAACAAGTGTTGGTGAAGATGTGGAGAAACTGTAACACTCATGTATTGCTGGTGGAAATGTCAAATAGTGTTGTGCCTTTGGAAAGCATTTTGTCCGTTCCTCAGTATACACTCACCATATGATTCAACAGTTCCATTCCTAGATACTTACCAAGAGAAATGAAAACCTGTGTCCACAAAGAGGGTCTATACACAGATGTTTCTGGCAGCCTTATTCACAATAACCAAATACTGGAAAAAAATCTAAATGTCCATCACCTGGTCAATGGATGAACAAAATGTAGTATATTTATACAATGCAGAACTATCCCACAATAAGAGGAAACAAAATACTTATATATCACACTACATGGATAAACCTTCAAAACATAAGTGAAAGTGGTCAAACTCAAAATGTGGGATTTTGTTTATATGAAATTTCTGTAAAAGCAAAACTATAGATAGAAGGCAGATAAATGATAGTCACTGGGTGCTAGAGCAGGGTTTGGTGTGTGTATGATAAAGAGGGAGCTTCTGTGATGACAGGATTATTCTAAAACTGAATTGTGTTGATGGTTCACAACTGTAAATTCACTGAAAGTCATGTATCTGATTAAGGGCTGGTATTCAGAATATATACATTGTATAGGATACAATATGTATTTTGTATTGCACCAACTCAAAACAAGGTAACAAAATCAGGGTTATTTAAATTGCTGGTTCTGGGCCTAGAGCTAAGAAAATTGAAGGTGAACATGGAATATCTTGTGCTAGAAAGTAAAGAAATGCTCCAAAACTGATCATCAAAACAAGTAAGGTCAGTAGTGGATTTTAACCTATTGAGTAAAATAAAAATTCAGAGGTCTATATATCAGTCCATCAGACAGATGATGGACTGACAAATGAAAAGGGAAAGCTCTTCCTTACGATGGACTGCCAGTTAAGGAAGATAGAACAATGAAATTTAAAAGGTAACTGGTATTTTTTTACTTATTTTGAGAGAGAGAGAGAGTGAGAGAGAGAGCAAGTGGGGAAGGGGAAAGAGAGAGAGAGAGAGAGAGAGAGAGAGAGAGAATCCCAAGCAGGTTCCATACCACCAGTGCAGTGGGGCTCAACCTCACAAACCAATTATGACCTGAGCCAAAGTCAGATGCTTAGCCAACTGAGCCACCCAGGTGTCCCCAAAAGATAACTGTTTTGCAGCTATTATAGTCAAATTTGATCCAGACAATAATCATCAGTGGATGCTAAATCTAGGAGAAGGGGACTTTGATAAGGAGCAATATATTTACATGATATTAAACTGTCTCCCAGTAATTACTAATTCCAAAAGGAAAGGTAGTAACTATACAGTAGAAGAATCAAACAGCACTTTAACTGCATAATCAAAATTAAAACCCCCATTACCTTGCAGATATACATGATATGCTGAGAACAGATTATTCATGTTGTATTCAAGACAAAAATGCCTAACCTGAGTCTAATTATGTGGAAACAAGATAAATCCAAATTTGGGACATTCTGTAAGATAACTAGTCTTCACTGCTTAAAAATACCAGTGATATAAAACACAAAGATTGAAGAGTAGTTCCATAGTATGAAAGACTTTATGTAAAGACATATGACAGCTAACTGTAAAATATATGATGCTGGTCTAATTCCTGTTCCAGAAAAAAAACAGTGCTATAAAAAACATTGGACAGTTCATGAAATTGGAATATGAAAGGTATATTAGATATATATGTAACAAGGTTAAAAATCCCAAGTTTGATAACTGTATTATGGTTATCTAGAAGAATGTTTTTATATCAGGAAGTCACTTAATTATTTAGTTGTACAGAGCTCTGATGTGTACAACTTACTCTCAGATGTTTGAGAGAGAGAAGGAGGAAAGGAGAGGGAGAGAGTGATGGTGATAAAGCAAATGTGGCTCAATGTTGGTAATCAAGTGGTGAATTGGAGTGAACTGTAGAAATGGGGGTGGGGGTTATTCCTGCAACTTTTCCTCTAAGTGTAAAATTTTTCTATACGTTCATAATTAAAGTTTAAGGGAAAAAAGATACCATGAAAAATTATATGCCAACTAATTTTAAAAGGCAGGTGAAACGGACACATTTCTAGAAAAATAGAACTTTTCCAAAATTTTTAAAGTAAGATTAGACACTATGCATAGTCCTTTAACCTTCAAAGAAATTGAATTGCTAGTTCAAAGTCTTTCCACCAAGAAACCAGTAGTCTCATGGTTTTTCAAGCAACTTCTACCAAAAGTTCAAGGAACAGGTCGTTTTGCTGCTGTTGTTGTTTTCTTAGAGAAGAAGAAAACTCCCTCACTCATTATGAGACTAAAATGACCTTTATACCAAAACCAGTTCAGGATTACAGGAAAGGAAAATTACAGTCCAATAATGCTGAGGCATGTAATATTAAAGAATCTTAAAATATTAGCACACCAAGCACAGCAGTAAGTAAAAAAGATACAACTATCTCAGAAGTACAGAAAGAATTAATGATGATAAAAAGTGCCAGCCAACTAAGAGAAAGGAAGTTTCTTAAATTGATAAAGGATATCTAATAAAACTGTTAACAGTCATTGTTCTCATTGATAAAATGTGAAAAGCATTACCTTTACAGTCATGGAAAAGGCCAGATGCCCACTATCCTTGCTTCTCCTCAACATTGTCCTGGAGGGGCCGACCTAACATAATAAGAGAAAAGAAAGAAAAAGAAAAGAGAAAGGAAGGAAGAAGAGAGAGAGATGGGGGGAGGGGGAGAAAGAAAGAAAGAAAATAAGAGTTCAAATATGCCAGAGGAATTCATTCCTATTGCTTTTCTGCACATTTAAACAAATATTAGACCTATCCGAATCATCAGAAAGCTGCATGACTATCTCTGGAGAATTGAGCTAGTCTATGACTGCCTATAGTTTAAGATTGATACGTTCATTGTGGTTCCAACTTTTAGGCTGTTCTTTCCCTCTCTCTCTTCTTTTGTCTTTCTCTCTGTACTATTTGCTTATAAACTTTTTCATACTGTGTATCAAATGCTTGCCTTCGAGAGTCCTGGACATGAACACAACTCTGTATTTTGTACTGATTAGGGTCATCTGTAATACCTCTTGTCAACCACATTTAACAATGTCGGGGTGGGGGGGAAGTTCTCTCCAAACTTTTTTCCTAATTTGAGTGAATAAACTCTTTATACTTCTATCCTCTCTCTGATGTAATTATTACTTGTTTGTATAATAATAAATGTTAAAATACCCAAAATGTGTAAGTTCTGTGCGACACATTAATCATTTTTGGCCAAAGTGGTAATGCTAGACCCTTTTTCTATGTTAAACAATTAGAACATTGCTGAGTATTTAAATTGTTTTCACCTTTCATGCAGATGGGCTAGAATCCTGTTCATGCAGTTGATAGTAGCTGTAGTGAATAGATCTATGTGAGCAGAAGTCAAGTAAAAATGCGAATGCTTTGAAAGTGCTTAAACACCCTTAAAGTCACTCTAGCTCTTTTCTTTTAAATTTTGCTCTCCATTTCCTGTGGAATGCTTAAATAAAATTTCTAATTCACGTTTGACCTATGAAAGGAGATACTATCTGATACTGAAATGAGCATATTTACAAAATGTAACTGAATGCTTTGCTGGGCACTGGGATAAAAAGTTCAGTAAAGTAACATAGTCCTTGCCTTTAGATGACTTCTTTCCTCACTGGTTTTGCTTTCTAGTCATAGTTGTTCTGTTCAAGGGACTTATTTGTTATGATATTCTGTGGAAATACTAACAGAAAATATCCTTTAATAGTTTATAGTGGTACAGTATTAAAGTATCTGAAGAAGGAAAGCTTATTGTAGGAAGACCTAAAGAAGAATTCTTTTTTTTTTTTTTTTTTTTTTTAATTTATGGTCAAATTGGCTAACATACAGTGTGTAAAGTGTGCTCTTGGTTTTGGGGTAGATTCTCGTGGTTCATCGTTACATACAACACCCAGTGCTCATCCCAACAAGTACCCATCTCAATGCCCATCACCTATTTTCCCCTCTCCCCCACCCCCCATCCACCCTCAGTTTGTATTTAAGAGTCTCTTACGGTTCGCCTTCCTCCCTCTTTGTTTGTAACTATATTTTCCCCTTCCCTTCCTCCCTGGTCTTCTGTTAAGTTTCTCAAGATCCACATATGAGTGAAAACATATGATATCTGTCCTTCTCTGACCGACTTACTTCATCCAGCATAATACCTTCCAGTTCCATTCACATTGCTGCAAATGGCATGATTTCATTCTTTCTCATTGCCAAGTAGTATTCCATTGTATATATAAACCACGTCTTCTTTATCTATTCATCAATTGATGGACATTTAAGCTCTTTCTATAATTTGGCTATTGTTGAAAGCACTGCTATAAACATTGGGGTGCATGTGCCCCTATGCATCAGCACTCCTGTATCCCCTAGATAAATTCCTAGTAGTGTTATTACTGGGTTGTAGGGTAGTTCTATTTTTAAATTTTTGAGGAACCTCCATACTGTTTTCCAGAGCAGCTGCACCAGTCTGCATTCCCATCAGCAGTGCAAGAGGGTTTCCGTTTCTCCACATCCTCACCAGCATCTGTAGTTTCCTGAGTTGTTCATTGTAGCCACTCTGACTGGCGTGAGGTGATATCTCAGTGTGGTTTTGATTTGTATTTCCCTGATGATGAGTGCCCTTGAGCATCTTTTCATGTGTCTGTTAGCCACGTGGACGTCTTCTTTGGAAAAGTGTCTATTCATGTCTTCTGCCCATTGCTTCACTGGATTATTTGTTTTTGGGGTGTTGAGTTTGGTTAAGTTCTTTATCGATTTTGGATACTAGCCCTTTATCCAATATGTCATTTGCAAATATCTTTGCCCATTCCGTCAGTTGCCCTTTAGTTTTGTTGATTGTTTCCTTTGCAGTGCAGAAGCTTTTTATCTTGATGAGGTCCCAATAGTTCATTTTTGCTTTTAATTCCCTTGCCTTTGGAGATGTGTCAAGGAAGAAATTGCTGTGGCTGAGGTCAAAGAGGTTGTTGCCGGTTTTCTCCTCTAGGGTTTTGATAGTTTCCTGTCTCACATTTAGGTCTTTCATTCATTTTGAGTTTATTTTTGTGTATGGTATAAGAAAGTGGTCTAGTTTCAAACTTCTGCATGTTGCTGTCCCAGCACCATTTGCTTATAGAGACTGTCTTTTTTCCATTGGATGCTTTTTCCTGCTTTGTCAGAGATTAGTTGGCCATACGTTTGTGGGTCCAATTCTGGGTTCTGTATTCTATTCCATTGGTTCATGTGTCTGTTTTTGTGCCAATATTATACTGTCTTGATGACTACAGCTTTGTAATGGAAGCTAAAAGTCTGGGATTGTGATGCTTCCCACTTTGGTTTTCTTTTTCAATATTACTTGAGCTATTCAGGGTCTTTTGTAATTCCGTAGAAATTTTAGGATTGTTTGTTCTAACTTTGAGAAGAATGCTGGTGCAATTTTGATTGGGATTGCACTGAATGTGTAGATTGCTTTGGGTAGTATTGACATTTTGACAGTATTGATTCTTCCCATCCAAGGAAAGACATCCATAATAGGTTTGTTTTTGGTGAGCAAAATTGATATTGAGATTCCTATAGAAGAACTGAACTTTCTGTCAGAGTAATAGGCTTCACTAACCAGCAACCGATTCGTTTTTTCCTTTTACTTCCTCACAACTCTGTATAGCAATATTAGTTTGCATTAGGGATTTTTAGGTATTAAAACTACTTAAGTGCAAATGAAAGACGTTAACAGTTCTCTCAAGTAACTATGCAGGACTACTTTAGTTATGCATAATATATACTCCTGTATTCTTTTACAAAAAGAAATGCTAAATGCCTGAATGTATCAGGCACCTTGTTCAAATAGCAGTCTGATGCTGAAATGAAATGTAGTTATTTTCTTTTTAGCAATCCAATTAGTTAAGATGTGACATACAATAATTTTTAATTTTTTAAGGAAAGTCCATAGTATTTTTCATAGTGACTGGTCCATCTTACATTCCCATCAATAGTGCATGAGGGCTCCAGTTCCTCCACACCCTCATCAACAGTTATTATCTTCTTTGGTTTTTTATTTATTTTTATTTATTATTTAATTAATTTATTTTTGAGATAGAGAGAATGAGAGTGGGGGAGAGGCAGAGAGAGAGGGAGACACAGAATACAAAGCAGACTTCAGGCTCTGAGCTGTCAGCACACAACTCCATGCAGGGCTTGAACTCACAAACTCAAGGTCATGACTTGAGCTGAAGTTGGACACTTAACCAACTGAGCCACCCAAGTGCCACTATTTTCTTTGTTTTGATCATGGCCATCCTAACAGGTATGAGGTAATAACTCATGTTTGATTTGCACTTCCCATTTCCTAATGATTAGTGATATTGATCTTTTCATATGCTTGTTGACTGTATTATCTTTGTTGAAATGTCTAGTCAAGTTCTTTACACATTTTGTTTTAATAGAGTTATTTGTTTTTTGTTGTTGTAGGAGTGTTTTGGTTTTTTTAAGTAAACTGTGCCTAATGTGGAGCTTCACATCTCAACCCCAAGATCTAGGGTTGCTTGCTTTACCAACTGGACCAGTTGGTTTTTAATCTCTTATTAGATAATATGGCCAGAAAGTATTTTCTCCATTCTGTATGTTGCCTTTTCTTTCTGTTGATTATTTGCTTTGTCACACAGAAGTTTGGAAGTTTAACGTAGTTCCATCTGCGTAGTTTTGCTGCTGATGACTGTAATTTTGATGTTATGTCTACCAAATCCAATAATATGAAGCTTTCCCCCTATGTTTTCTTTTACAAGTTTTGTAACTTTAGGTCTTATATTTAGGGCTTTACTTCGTTTTGAATTTTTATATATGGTGTAAGGAAATGGTCCAGTTTCTTTCTTTTGCATATGGATATCCAGTTTTTTCAACATCATTGGTTTAAGAAACCATCCTTTCCCCATTGATCTCCCTTGTCAGAGATCGTACAACTGTGTAGATGAAGATTTATTTCTGGGCTGTCTATTCTGTTCCACTTATTTGTATGTTTGTCTTTGTGCTAGTATCATATTGGTTTTGATTGCTCTAGCTTTGTAATATGTTTTGAAGTCAAGAAGTCTGAGACCTCCAGTTCTGTTTTTCTTTCTAAAGATTGTTTGGGCTATTTGGGATCCCTTGAGATTCCTTATGAATTTTAAATGTTTTTTTTCCATTTCTGCAAAAAATTTCTTTGGGATTTTGATAGTGATTGCATTGAAGCTGTAGGTTGCTTGGGTAGTATGGACGTTTTAACAGTATTAAGTCTTCTAATCCAGGAACACCAGGTAACTTTCTGCTTATTTGTGTCATCTTTAATTTCTTTCAGCACTGTTTCCCCTCCATGGTTAAGTTTGTCCTAAGTATTTTACTCTTTTTTTGGTGCTATTTTAAGTGGGATTACCATCATGATCTCCTCTTCAGGTTGTTTATTGTTAGTGTGTAGAAATGTACCTGGTATTTGTGTGTTGGTTCTGTATTCTGCAACTTTGATGATTTCTTTTGGCAGGTTTTGTTATTACCTTTTGAAAAAAATTACTATATATATATATATATATATATATATTTAATTTATATCTAAGTTAACATATAGGGTAATAATGATTTCAGGAATAGAATTTAGTGATTTATGACTTACATATAACACCCAGTGCTCATCCCAGCAAGTGGCCTCCTTAATACTCCTTGCCCGTTTAGCCCTTCCCCCCACCCAGAACCCCTCCAGCAACCCTCAGTTTGTTCTCTGTATTTAAGAGTTTCTTATGGTTTGTCTCCCTCCCTCTTTTTATATTATTTTTGCTTCCCTTGCTTTATGTTCATCTGTTTTGTATCTTAAATTCCACGTATGAGTGAGGTCATATGGCACTTGTCTTTCTCTGACTGACTTATTTCTCTTAGTGTAATAGACTCTAGTTCTATCCATGTTGTTGCAAATGGAAAAATTTCATTTTTTTTGATTGCCAAGTAATATTCCAGTGTGTGTGTGTGTGTGTGTGTGTGTGTGTGTGTGTGTGTGTTTGTGTGTGTACACACACACCACATCTTTATTCATTCATCAGTCAATGGACATTTGGGCTCTTTCCATACTTGGGCTATTGTTAAAGTGCTGGTATAAACATTATGATGCCTGTGACCCTTCAATATTTATCTTTTGGATAAATACCTACTAGTACAGTTGCTGGGTCATAGGGTAGTTCTATTTTTAATTTTTTGAGGAATCTCCATACTGTTTTCTGTAGGGCCTGCACCAGTTTGCATTCCCACCAGCAGTGCAAAAGAGTTCCTCTTTCTCCATATCCTCGCCAATATCTGTTGTTGCCCGAGCTGTTAATTTTAGCCATTCTGACAGGTGTGAGGTGGTCTCTCATTGCAGTTTTGATTTGTATTTCCCTGATGATGGGTGATGTTGAGCATCTTTCCGTGGTGTCTGTTAGCCATGTGGATGTCTTCTTTGGAAAAGTGTCTTTTCATGTCTTTTGCCCATTTCTTCAATGGATTATTTGTTTTTTGGGTGTTTAATTTGATAAGTTCTTTATAGACTTTATCCCATATGTCACTTGCAAGTATCTTCTCTCATTCTGTCGGTTGCTTTTTAGTTTTGTTGGTGATTCCTTTGCAGTGCAGAAGCTTTTTATCTTGATGAGGTCCCAGTAGTTGATTTTTACTTTTGTTTCCCGTGCCTCTTTGACCTGGTCCAGGTTAAAGAGGTTGTTGCCTGTTTTCTCCTCTAAGATTTTGATGGCTTCCTTTCTCACAGTTAGGTCTTTTATCCATTTTTAGTGTATTTTTGTGTATGGTCTAAGAAAGTGGTCCAGTTTCATTTTTCTGCATGTCACTGTCCAGTTTTCCCAGCACCATTTGCTGAAGAGACTTTTTTCTGTTAGATATTCTTTCCTGCTTTGTCAAAGATTAGTTGACCATATGTTTGTGGGTCCATTTCTGGGTTCTCTGTTCTGTCCCATTTATCTATGTGACTGTTCTTGTGCCAGTACCATACTGTCTTGATGATTACGGCTTTGTAATACAGCTTGACGTCCAGAATTGTGATGCCTCCAGCTTTGGTTTTCTTTTTCAGGATTGCTTTGACTGTTCAGGGTCTTTTCTGGTTTCATTCACATTTTAGGAATGTTTATTCTAGCTCTGTGAAGAATGCTGGTGTTTTTTGATAAGGATTGCATTGAATATGTAGATTGCTTTGGGCAGTATTGACGTTTTAACAATATTCTTCCAATCCATGAGCATGGAATGTTTTTCCTTTTTTTCTGTGTCTTCTTCAATGTCTTTCATAAGCTTTCTATAGTTTTCAGTGTATAGATTTTTCACTTCTTTGGTTAGGTTTATTCCTAGGTATTTTATAGTTTTGGGTGCAGCTGTAAATGGGATCAGTTCTTTGATTTCTCTTTCTGCTGCTTCATTACTGGTGTAAAGAAATGTAACCAATTTCTGTACATTGATTTTATATCCTGCAACTTTGCTGAATTCATGTATCAGTTCTAGTAGTTTTTTGGTGGCATTTTTTTTGGGTTTTCCACATAGAGTATCATGTCATCTGTGAAGAGTGAGAGTTTGACTTCCATGCCAGTTTGCATGTGTTTTATTTCTTTGTGTTGTCTGGTTGCTGAGGCTAGGACTTCCAACACTGTGTTAAATAATAGTGGTGAGAGTGGACATCCTTGTTTTGTTCTTGACCTTAGGGGGAAAGCTCTCAGATTTTCCCCATTGAGGATGATCTTGGCAGTGGGTCTTTCATATATGGCTTTTATGATCTTGAGGTATGATCCTTCTATCCCTACTTTCTTGAGGGTTTTCATCAAGAAAGGATGCTGTATTTTGTCAGATGCTTTCTTTGCATCTACTGAGAGTATCATGTGGTTCTTATCCTTTCTTTTATTATTGTGATGTATCATAATGATTGATTTATGGATATTGAACCATTAATAGTTGGGTTTTTTTTTTAATGGACTCTTCAGGGTGTTATACATACAGGGTCATGTACATTCCACTTTTCTCTTGCCTCTCAAGGGAGAAGCTGCAAGATGGAATTTTCCTCCCAGTTCTGAGCTGTGTTAGCTTCAGAGAAGAACTGGCATGATTGAAACAAAATGACTTTTTGTGCCATTTCAAGGCTTCTGTTCTTGGCTTTGATCTCATGTGTGGTACTGTGACTTCTTAACTGGTTTCTGGTACTGTACTTCTTAACTAGTAGAGGACTTTTGGACCATATATTGCTATTAAGTCAGTGTTTTTGTGGGTGAGGAAGAGATGAGTCTTCCTATTCTACCATCTGATGTCACTGAATCTCTTGGTTTTTAAAAATAACACTGGCATGAGTTTTTCTATTCTTGCTTTTCTGCTTTTGGAAGAAGGAAATAGGCAAATATTTGCCTTAATCTTTAGTAGATACAAAGATGGGAAAGAAATAGAAAATAAGAGCTAGATACTTGAAAAGTAATTTCATATAGTACATTACTTAATTTACTATTTCTGTTGACTAGAGAGGATTTAACCATGGCATGTTAATCTGATATTTTAAGGCAAGCATTATATTATTTCACTTTAATTTATATTTCTCTCTTTTATTTAACAACAGACACTAAAGATCTTTAAGGATCTGAATTTCAGTATTAATCTGTGTTTAAGTATATTGTTAAGAGGCATGCTTTTGTGTATATGTACATGTCTGTGAGAAAAAAATGAATAATGAATGTGAATGTTTGGATATTCATAGTCATATTGGTACTAATTTAAGTGACTATAAAAGAATTTAGGCATTTGTTTACATTTTGGGGGAGGGAAGGATACATAAATAACACCACAACTGAAGTCCATAGTAAAATATATATTTTCTTACAGTATAATTTGTCTAAGACATAATAAACTTTATAATAAAACTTTTAAAGAGACCTGATTTTAAAAGATCTAATGAAATTGTTTTTTGGTAGAGTCTGAAAAGTTTTCAGTTATTTATTTTAGATTATATTTCTGTGAAAACAAATTTTTGCATTGAGAGGAGCCCTTTAACTATAGGAACATATATATCTTTTATGGAATCTCATTATTTCCTCAAAGTGAAGAAGAAATGAAATGGAAGTTTTTAGTAGCTCTTTAAATAGTTGTGTCAGCACAGCATACATTTATTAGCAAACAATTACTTTTTGTTAAGATTATAGTAAAATATTTCAGAATATTAGGAAAATGGAGTATGTCTAAGTTCTTTGTTAAATTGTTACTGAGTACCTGCCATATTCCATATTCCAGGTACTGTGTTAGGGATCGGATAGGATTCTGTTTATTAGAATGAACAGAACAGAATCAGGTACTAGTTAGCGAAATACACATTAAGCAAACAATTGTATAAATGATCATTTATGGTTTTGTGATAGCTTACAAAAAGACTTTCAGGGTCTATGAAAATACGTAATGTGGTCTCCTTAAATGAATTTTAAAAAGCTTAGGTGTTACTGGTAAGTTGGCTCAGTGAAAGGGAGAAGTATGCAAAAAGAATGAAACATAGTTTTCAGGAATCGATAGAAGTCCAGTGTAGCTGGAGGGGGAAGAGCATTTCATAATGTGGTTAGAGTGCCTAGAAGAGATTTATGTGCTATTTTACAGATTTTAAACTTTTATTTTAAGCCCAAGTGACATGATTCATACTTGTAGGTTTTTAAATTTTTTTACAGATTTTTAGAAATTTATTTATTTTGAAAGAGAGAGTGTGAGCAGGGAATGGTGGGGGGGAGGGAGGGAAGGAGGGGGAGGGAATCCCAAGCAGGTTATGCAGGGTCAGTGCAGAGCCTGACATGGGCCTCAAACTCATGAACCATGAGGTCATAACTTGAGCCAAAATCGGATGCTTACCCAACTGGGTCACCCAGGTGCCCCTCATATATGGTTTTTAATTTTGATCTTAATTGCACCGTGGGGTATAGATTAGAGGGAGCCAACTCTAGTGAAAGGTGGCCTGTTGCCCGAATTCAGAAGGATATAATGAGGGTTGTATTAGTTTCCTAGGACCGCTGTAATAAAGTTCCACAAACTGAATGGCTTAACAACAACAACAAAAATTGGTTTTCTCACACCTGGGGGCTAGAAGTCTGATATCGTGATGTTTGGCAGAGTTGGTTCCATCTGAGAGCCTTTGGGGAAGGACCTCTTTTTGTTCCAGGCCTCTCATTTTGGCATATAAATGGCCGTCCTCTTCCTGTGTCTTCAGATCGTCTTCCTTCTGTGTCTTCCTGTGTTCAGATATCCTCTTCTTATAAAGATACCAGTTGTATTGGATGAGGGTCCATCCTAATGACCCCATTTAACTTAATTCTTTAAATGCATTATCTCCCAGTATGGTCACATTCTGAGGTATGGGATGCTTAGGACTCCAGCATAAGAATTTTATGGAGAAATAATTCAGCCTGTAACAATGATTAATGTTGATGGTGGTGAAGATGGAGAGAAATGGGCTGACTTGAGAATTATTTAGGTGATAAAACCGGTACATCTTAGTAATAGATTAGAAATGGTAAGATGACACCAAACATTCTGGTTTGACAAGGGTTCTGAGAGATAGGAGTGATTTCATTTAGGAGCATAAACTGAGAAGCATATTTAAGAGGAAAGATGATGAGCTCTGTATTCAGGTGTTCATAGGAGTGATTTCATTTAGGAGCATAAACTGAGAAGCATATTTAAGAGGAAAGATGATGAGCTCTGTATTCAGGTGTTCATGTGATATCCAAATGAAGATGTCAGGTAGGCAATTTATATGTGGAACTGAAGCTCAGAAGAGAGACCTGGGCTAGAGACATAAATTTGAGAGACATCAGCTCATACATGGCAGTCAAAGCCATGGTAATGGATGAAAATGGCTACAGAGAGAAAAGACCTGTACCTAGACCAGAGTCCAAAGAAAATTCACCTTATAAAATTCATATAGAACCCTATTTTCCTAAGTGGTATAAGCAGTGCAACATGGCAAAAGATAGTTATAATTTCTACCCATGCGTTTAAAAGATCTTATCCTTTAAACGGTTTCATATATTTTATATCATGTATATCTTAATACTGTAGTACTGGTGTAATTTTAAATAAGGAAACATATTTTCCAGTGCATATCAAAAAATATTTTCCATTCAGTGAATTTGGGAAACACAGTAACAGAGGAGGCAATAAGGAGTATCTTAGATGAAACCAAAGAGAATATGGCAGCAGAAACCAAGGGACCAGTTTTAAGGAAAGGACGATTCATAGTAGATATATTTGAAATTTTAAATGCCAGTAAACTATGCATTCTCAATGAGGGCAATATTGATCCCAAGAGGAAGAAATAGTTCTGTTTTGTTTTGTTTTGTTTTGTTATATGGGGAATGGGGAGGCACAAAAAAACCTTAGATACTATAATGGCTTGTGGCCTCTAGAGTTCAACCCTGCCCTACAAAATCTTATTCCTTAGTATTTAATTTCTCTTATTAGTGAGTAACTAAATTAAATTTAATTTAATAAGTACATTATACTTATATAAGCATAATATATGCATTATATATTTGTATGCAGTTATTTAGCCTTCTCCTTGGAGGATGATAAAGAAAAAAAGTTGAGAAACACTGCAATAAACTGTATAGAAAGGGCTTTTAAAACCCTTTTTCACTGTAGTTTAGTGATACTCTCTAGGGCAGAGTGTGGGATTTGAGTTTGAAGAGGAACTTGCAATTTTTTGCTGTATGTATTTCAGTATTGAATATTTTACACCAAGAATTTATTCTTCTGTTGAGAATGAGTCAGATTATCTAATTACCCCTCCAAAACATTAAAAAGAATGAAGAAGTCACCATATTTAATCCTTTCACCCAGAGATCATCTCTGTTAACGTTTTGTATATAGTCTTTCTGTTTAACTGTATATTTTATGTCAGGTCCTATCTGTTCGTCTTCAAAAGGTATCTGAAATCTGACTACTTTTCACTGTCTCCCACTACTACTTTAGTCTAATCCCCTATTTGTAAAAACAAAAAGATTGTACCAAAAATATTGTTCTTTTTCTCTTAACAATGTGCATATAAAAGCCAACATTTTGACTTCAACTGAAATTGTTTTGTTTGTGTAGGCTTTCTCATTTTGCTGTGTGGTGTTCATCTTGAAGTCCCTGTTGAATTTGTGTCTGTCTTTCCTAATCGACGCAGTAAATATTTCTCCCTGAAGGCTATTTTCCAGTAGAAGAATTTTTTTTTCTTTGCCTTGTATTTGCTTCACCAAATCCAGAAGATGCTTTGAATCCAGAAGATGATTAAGAACTAATTTAAACTTCATATATATTTGGTTTCTTTGATCAAGTCTGTAGGTTTTCTTATTCACAACATGATCACTCTACAGAGATCTCTGACTCAGAATTTTTGCTAAATCTTTTACTTTCTCTTCTTTTTTGATCTTAATGCCCTCTGCTTCCTTCTGACCTTCTCTCAGTAAGCACACCAACTTGTGAACTCTGCATGTGCACTGATCATCACTCTGTTTTTGTCTCAAAGATTGAGTTGGATTGTATCTTTTTTTTTCCTCAGACTTATCTCTCAACTTTTGTTTTATATTCTACATCTTACCCTCTTCTAGAACATTCTCTTGACTTCTCCCATGGCAGCCTTTCTTGGCTACTTCCTCAAGGCCCTATCATTTAAAACCAAAATTAAAATGAAATCCTTCGTTCTGTATCTCCATCTAAGTATTTTTTTTTCCTTTCATGCCTGGGTTTAGTAAGCTACTTTGTGTGTCTACTTTCTTATTTCCGTTTCGCTCAAACCCACTGAAATCAAGGGGCACCTGGGTGGCTCAGTTGGTTAAGCTTCCGACTTCAGCTTAGGTCATGATCTTCCGGTTCGTGAGTTCGAGCCCCTCATTGGGCTCTGTGCTACCAGCTCAGAGCCTGGAACCTATTTCTGATTCTGTGTCTCCCTCTTTCTCTGCCCCTCCCCCTGCTCTGTCTCTCTCCCAAAAATAAATAAGCATAAAAATTTTTTTTAATAAAAATAAAACAAACAAACACTGAAATCAAGCTTCTGCATTCAAACAGTTCTTCCTAAATTCATTCTGGTGACCCAACTACTCAATCCTTCTTCTCAGTTCACTCCTCCAAGGTAATAACTGCTTCTTCTGCTTAATGCTTTCCTCCTTCACAGATACTGTATCTCTTCAGAATCCTTCACTGACTCTTCTTCCTGCACCTACCCCTCCTTTTGAAATGTTTTATTTGTAAAATTTCAAGCATACACCAAAGTGGAGAGCCAAAGTACAGGACAGTGACTGGCAAATCATCCAGCTTCAGCAATTACTAACTTGTGACCAGTCTTTTTTTTTTTTTTTTTTTTTTTTTTTGGTAACTGTATGCACCTACTCTTTTCTCTCCATTCTGGATTATTTGTTCTGCCAGCCTTCAAATAATATTGTTCTTCTGGGTCCTGTCCTCAACATTTTTTCCTTCTATGCTACCTGCAATCAGTAGAAAAGCTCACACATGCTAACAGTTTCTACAACCTCCAAATGCTGATAACACCTAAGTCTATTTCCTCAGCTTAGATCTTGTTCTTAAGCAAGAGATTTTTTACTAGCTTACATAGTCTTCACTTGGATGCTCCACAGGTTCTAGAAGCAGAAATCTAAATGAGCTAATCTTTCTTTGCTCACCTGCTGCCCCTTCTAAAATTCCATTTTGTTTGATCAATCTCCCATCTTCCTAGTCCTCTAGAAATATATCTAGTTCTAGTCCTTCATAAATATATTTGATTGCTCATCAAGCCCCATCACTTTTCCTGCTGCCATGGTAAACTCCCTTTCACCTGTATTTTTTCAGCAAATTCATAACTGATCTTCCCTGCAGGCTTGCCACCATCCCACATACTGTTCATTATTATCAGAGTGATTTACCTAAAACACAAGTTTAATCATGGTATGCTCTCATTAAAATCCTTAAATATTTCACTGGTATCTATATGATAAATTAAGACACTTCTTGATCTGATTCTTATCTTACTTTCTATCCTTACCACTTCCATTTATCCTGAATGCTCCAAATGCATTCAGAGAATAGAGAATGCTTTTCCTGGGGTGCCTGGCTGGCTCAGTTGGAAGAGCATGGGACTCTTGATCTCGCGGTTGTGAGTTTGAGCCCCATCCTGGGTATAGAGATTACTTAACAATTTTTAAATCTTCAGAAAAAATTCTTTTCACATCTTTATGCTCTGTGCATCCTTCTTTCTGGAATGCTCTCTTCTCATCTCTTCTTGCCATCTGTATGGTGAATTCCAATCTTCCTTGGAGTCTAGTCCAAGATATCCTGACTCTTCATTAAAGTAAATTCTATAAATTGTTATTTTGCCTGTTGCTTACATAGCTTATAAGCTCAGAAAGATGAAGGACCTGCCCAAGGTTACAGAGCCAACAAATGGCATACCTTGGTATAAATCAAGAGCCCATACCCTTTTACTACAACTAATGCGAGAACATTTGTTTGAAGGTTTAGACCTTATAACTGTGTGCAATAAGATTCTATCAAATACATTTTAGCAAGAAAATCCATGGTAGGTTCCATGTTATAAAGATAAAGTGAATAATATCTGCTTTGAAATCAGTTTTGTTCAAGTATTGTCATTCTGAGTTTCTCCCTGTATATTTATTTAATGAGGTCAAAATTAATGACAAAAGCAGTCAAAGACCAAGCTGTAATTATAAATAACAGATTCATCCAAGCATAAATATTTTAGAATTCCTGTATATTATATGTGTGTGTGTGTGTGTGTGTGTGTATATAATTATAATATATAATATATATTTTTGGTATTTTTATATATTTTTATATATATTTATATATATTTTTATATATTTTTGGTATATATATAATATATAATATATATAATATAATAATATATTATATATAATGTATAACATATATAATATAATAATAATGTATATAATATATTATTATATTATATATATTATTAATATATATTAAATATATATATATATTTAATTTTTTTTTAAGTAGGTTCCATGCCCATCATGGGGCTTGAATTCATGAACCTGAGATTAAGAGTCGCATGCATCATTGACTGAGATGGCCAGGCACCCTTTTATTATTTATGTGTTTAAAATACATCTGAATTTTGTTTTATTTTCAGCTTATTGGTCTCAGCCAAAGATCTGTCATTCTTTTTGAAATTTGAGAATTGTAATATTATTTCTATTTATAACTAAGAAATAGGCCAAGAGTTGTTTTAAGTTGCAAACATTTCCCAAAATCGATCTGATAACATGATTGCATTAAAATTAATGAAAGTGCTATGGTCTGAATGTTTGTGTACCCCTAAAAGTCATATTTGAAATCCTACCCCTCTGGTGATTCTCTTAGCAGGGGGTGCCTTTAGGGGGTGATTAGGTCATGAGGGTAGATAGAGCCTTCATAGTAAAAGAAACCCCAGAGAGTTAGCTCCTCTCTTCTACCATGTCAGGTTACAGTGAAAACATAGCCATTTGTAAGGAACAAGGTCTTCACTTTGACACCAAATCTGCCAGGACTTTGGTCTTGGACTTCCCGCCTCCAGAACTGTGAGAAAAACATTTGTGGTGTTTGTAAGTCACCCCATTTATGGTATTTTTGTTACAGCAGCCCAAATGGACGAAAAAAGTAAGATGGTATTGGATGTAGGTTGTAAATAGATTAATATCAAATACCTTTCAGTGGCAGTCTAGTTGAATTATTGCAATCTAGTAGAATTAATTTTGTTTCAACATACTTAGGAGCAATTATGTAACATGCTAATTCGATTTGAAAGTGTAAATAAAATGCTTTAAAAATTTTTTTTAATGTTTATTTTTGAAAGAGAGGCAGACTACAAGTGGGGGAGGGGCAGAGAGAGAGGGAGAGACAGAATTGGAAGCAGGTTCCAGTCTCTGAGCTGTCAGCACAGAGCCCAGAACAGGGCTTGAACCCAAGAACCGTGAGATCATGACCTGAGCCCAAGTCAGACGTTTAACTGACTGAGCCACCCAGACTCCCCAATAAAATGATTTTTTATGTATCTTTATATTTTCCTATTTTTTGCAGGTAGTTATATTTTTAATATATTGTGGCTTTGACAATAAAATTGTTGATAATTCTTTGATAAATAAAATTAACATCTCTTTATATTTTGGCAGAATTGTATAATATATGTGTATATATGTACATCATATACATATACAGAAGTATATATACACATATATACAAATCTCTTTGTTGTAATATCCTGTCCTCAAACCTACATTTTCATTATTATCTCCTACAATTTTCCCATTCTTCTGAATCCACCTCATCTTCTTTCATCTTTTTTAAGCACTTTTCTTGTCCTTTATTGTCCCAACAATTGCTAATGCTTTTTAGTATACATCTTTGGTAACTGACTCTAGTTTTTAGTATGACAAGTCCTAAGAATTGACTGATTAATTGATTGATTTTTTTTCCCCCAACAGTCGTATAAGTGTTGTCCAGGGAAACAGAATCAATAAGAGATACACACACACACACACACACACACACACACACACACACACTCACACACTCACACACTCACACTGACACACTCAAACACACACAGAAAGAGAAAAATTCATTATAAAGACATGACTAACACCATTTTGGAGGCTGGTAAGTCCTAACATCTCAGTCAGTAAGCTGAAGACCCAGGAGAACTGATGGTGTAGGTCCACTCTGAATCCAAAGGCTTAAGACTGAGGAGAGCCAATAGTATAGTTCTGGCCCAAAGGTCTGCAGGCTCAAGACCCAGGAAGAGCCACTCTTTCAGTTTGAGTCATAAAGCAGGAAAAAAGAAAAAAAAAAACAAAAAAAAACCAACCTGATATTCCACCTTGAAGAAAGACAGAAGGAATTCTGTCTTAGCCTTTTCTCATCTCCTCAGGCCTTCAACTGTTTGGATGAGGCCCACCCACATTAGAGAGGGCATTCACTGAGTCTACGCATTCAACTGTTAAACTCATCCAGAAACACCCTGAAAGACAACCAGAATTATGTTGACCAAGTACCTAGGGTACCCAGTAGCCAGTCAAGGTGACTCATAAAATTAACCACCACAACAATAGTAGATACTATTATGTGGCAGTCACTGGAGATACTAAAGAGACATATTAGTTATTTTGATTATGTGTTACAAATAGACTTAGCAATATTTACAGGTATTCATATAATGCCTACTATGCCAGGGACTATTTTAAGCACCTCATCATAATTAACCCATTTAATCTTCATGATAAATGTATGAAATGGGTTTCCATTTTGTAGATGAGGATACTGACGTATAGAGAAATTAAGTAACTTATCCACAGTCACAGTCAGTGTTAGAGTCACAATTTTAACCTCATTATTCTGGCTCCAGAGTTCCTCTTCTTAATCACTACTCTGTTCCTTTACTTACATAGTGAAATCTCTTATGATGGGGAATATGGGATGCTATAGAAGTTTATAACAGAGTGTGTCAAACCTAGGGGAACCAAGAGATAAGATACCTAAACTGAATTCTGAAGAAGGTGCAGGTTTTAAAAGGTGATAACTAAGAGAGACTGAAAAAGAGCCTTCAAGAACCTGAAAGAATTTGAGTATGGTTGAATCTTTGACCTCAGTGGTGTGAAACAAGAAATAGGCTGAGAAAACCCAAGGCATAATGGCTTTGTAAGTCAAGTTAAGGGAGAATAATACTTTTAATGTATCAAACAGACCTTAGATCAAATCTCGGTTCTGCTACTTTCTGTTTCATTGTAAGCAGGTCACCATATCTTATTGAGCTTTTGTTTTCTCTCTGGAAAGGGACTAAGATAGCCTTCTTATGAGACTTTCAATAAATATTTCAATATCCCTCTTTCAGTAAATATTTATTGTGTGTCTTTTATGTCTGGGTGACATTCTCAGTGCCGAAATTGCAGTGGTAAAACAGACAAAAAGGCTGTGTCGAGGAGTTAGAATTTTCTTGTTTATTTTACAATTCTCTAAAGCCTTGAAAATGTTCTGCTCTTTCTAGAAATCGGTTTCAATAATTCTAAGATTATTTCCCTCAAAGGAATTTATGGCTAATTGTAGCAATGACAACATATCTGAAAGAAATGCAAGAGAAGTCTAGGGGAGATAAAAGCAAGCAAAAATAATCCACAGAACAAATACAGAAAACAAAGGAAATACAAAGAAAGCATAAAATGAAATGATAAAAGCAAGAACAACCTATTAGGTAAACATACTTGGTTTATATTTTCTTACTAAAAAACAAAAATTATATTTAACAATAAAATACATGTTATTTATAAGAGCCACATCAAAAGCTAACAGCATAGAATAAAAACAAATTGAGAAACATTTCTCAAGTGAAAGCAATAGTGACAGTATTAACTTCAGGTAAAAACAAAACAAACAGTGGAATACAGAATAAAAGGGTCACACAAATTTTCCATTACTAGTCTCTTCAACAAACCATGCTGAGAAAAACTGGATATCCATGTGCAAAAGAAAAAAAATGGGACCTTGACCTTTGACCATATACAAAAATTAATTCAAAATGAATTAAAGTCCTAAATGTAAAACCTAAATAAAACCCCTGAAAGAAAACATAGGGGGGAAGCTTCGTAAAATTGGATTTGGCAATGATTTTGTGCATAAGACACCCAAATCACAGGCAGCAAAAGCAAAAATAGACCAGTGGGACTATATCACACTTCAAAACTTGTGTGACAAAGGAAACAATCAACAGAGTGAAAATGCAACATCCAGAATAGGAGAAAATACTTGTAAGCCATATATCAGATAAGGGATTTATGTCCAGAACATATAAAGTATTCCCACAACTGCACAACAACAAAACTCTGTTTAAAAAATGTGTGAGGGACTTGAATAGACATTCTCCAAAGATTGCATACAAATAGCCAACAAGCATATAAAAAGATGTTCTGCATCACTGATCATCAGGAAATGCAAATCAAAATAATGAGATATCATATTGTACTCATTAGAAAACAGTATTAATGAGGATGTGGAGAAACTGGAACCCCTGTGCACCATTGATGGAAATGTAAAATGGTACAGCTGCTGAGAAAAATAGTACGGAAAGTTCCTCAGAAATTTAAAAATAGAATTACCATATGATCTAGCAATCTGACTTCTGAAAATGTATATCCAGAAAAACTGAAAACAGGATCTTGAAGAGGTATCTGCTCACCTGTGTTCATTGCAGCCTTATTCATAATAGCCAAGTGATAGAAGCAATCTTAGTGTCCATCCACGGATGAATAAAGAGAATCTCTGTCACACACACACACACTCACACACTCACACGAATATTATTCAGCCTTAAAAAAGAAGGAAGCCCTGTCACATGCTACAACATGGATAAAACTTGAGGACATTATATAAATAAAACAATCATAAAAGACCCATGATTCCACTTAATATGAGGTATACTAAAGTAGTTACATGCTTAGAAAATTAAAGTCGATTGTTGGTTGCTAGGGGCTGGGGGTAGAGAGGAAAGGGGAATTCAACCGGTATAGCATTTCAGTTTGGCAAGATGAAAAAGTGCTAGATGCAGTTATTACTGCTCTACACTTAAAAACAGTTAAGAGTAAATCTGTCTTTTACCACAATTTTATGTATTGTTTTCTATGAATTTTTAAAAAAATAAGGACTGGGTATTAAGTATTTTAACAAATTAAAGGGTATTAATTGCCTTGAATTCACTTAGCTAAATTATTCTGTAGATTTCCTTATTAGAGACATTGAGCTATTAATAGATTTCCTAATATTAAATGATGCATTGCAGACCTCAATCCACTTATTTAGATAATTCAAATAATTGTTTTAATAATCTATTGAAATCAATTTGCTTTCATATCTGAGAATTTCATATTTGTATTTAAAAAAAATTTTTTTAATGTTTATTTGAGAGAGAGGCAGAGTATGAGTAAGGGAGGAGCAGAGAGAGAGGGAGACACAGAATCCAAAGGAGGCTCCTGGCTCTGAGCTGTCAGCACAGAGCCCAAAACGGGGCTCGAACTCATAAACTGTGAGATCATGACCTGAGCCGAAGTCGGATGCTTAACTGACTGACCCACCCAGGCACCCCTTGTATTTGTATTCTTAAGTAAGATTGACCTAAATTTTCTTTCCTAGGGGTACGTATATGTGTGTAGAAGTAGATCTATAATCATCAGGTTTTCTTTAGAGGAAAAGCTTTCAGTTTTTCACCATTTTGCTATTCTGTCTGGGCTTTTCATATATGGCCTTTATTATGTTGAGGTAATTTTCTGTTCCTAGGTTTTTTAGTGATTTTTATCATGAAAGGCTATTGAATTTTGTCACATGTTTTAGTGTGCATCAGTTGAGATGATCACATGCCTATGTCCTTCATTCTGTTTATGTCTTGTGTTATAAAAGTTTTTTTATATAAAAACATTTACTTTAAAGTGCATAATATATGATACACATACATAATATGCATATTACATAAAATCTTAGGAATCTGAATATATTTTCTGGTCATTATGTAAGAAATGAACAATTAGTTGGTTTGCTTTTTTTATGATACACAGTACACAGTTGAATTCAAAGCAAATTCACATTAAAAAAGAAACCAATGTTGAACACCAAAATGTATGTAGATACAAAAGTGAGAAATCGGTACTTTTCATTTGGTAACTTTTTTTAAGTTTATATCTTTGCAAACTGGAATTGTATTTGTTGCAAGTACAAAACTAAAATAGAATTAAAGAGTTTTCTCATTTTGTAGGACATATTTGAATATTAGGTATATTTTATTTTTGTTATTAGGGCTAACCATATGAATTGCATTTTTGTACTTCGGAATTAGAATATTGGCAACTTGATATCATACACCACACCTATAGAAATACCTTAAAAGTACTTGGCGAAATTTCTAGAAGTGTGATCTGTTTTAAGAGTATTAAAGTACTTTGTCTCATTTTAACAAATTATACTTGAACTAATGTTTCTCTTTTTAGTAATTACTTTCTAAAACATTTATTCGAAGTTGAGTGAAGTATTGTGCGGAGTAGTAGTAATTCCTGTGACTTAAAAAAACTTCTTTAACTATCTATCTATACTTTAGGCAGTACTCTCTTGTAATTGGTGAATCCTTTTCTGGGGTGGGGGGCCATTCCTGGTCTAAGCTTGCTTTCTTCATCATTTTGTTATGGTCACACAGTTGTCTTCTATATCTATAAGGAGGATGGTAATATAATTGTAATAATAAATAACTAAATTCATTGTGGGCTTATTATATGTCAGGGACTGTCCAAACACTTTACTTTTATAAACTTTTTTAACCCTTATTATAATAATACTGCAATGAAATGTAGGTACTGTTGTCATCACCGTTTGGCAGCAGATAGAAGGAGGCTCAGAATGATGAAACTTGCCCAGGCTCATATAGCCAGTAAGTAGCAGAGAAGGATGATGGCTCACTACTTGAACATGAGACATGATTTGCGTCAGATATATGTTCCTGTTTAGTTACCTACTAATGCCATTGTTTGATAGTTAGATGGTTTAGAAAATTCCACTTAAATACATTTGGAATAAAAAATACATTTGGAATAAATGTTTAATGTCATATCTTCTTATCCATTACAATATTTTTTAAGTTTATTTATTTTGAGAGACAGAGAGAGCAGAGGAGGGGCAGAGAGAGAGGGAGAGAGAGAATCCCAGGCAGGCTCCATGCTGTCAGCACAGAGCCCCCTGTGGGGCTCGAACTCACGGACCGTGAGATCATGGCCTGAGTGAAACCAAGAGTCAGATGCTTAACTGACTGAACCACCCAGGCCCTGCTCCATTACAATTTTTAATAATTAATGAATACATCCCTTTTTTTGGGTCACAGGATGGACAATCTGAAATTTTGTACACTTTTTGGAATTCAGTTACTCAAGCACTTTCTTCTCAGTTTCGCGTGGCAACAGATTGTAAGTATGCTATTTATTGTACAATTTCATTTCAGCATTTTCCACTTCAAAATTTAATGTCTAGAAGTTTTGCTTTATTGGCTTATAAAACACATGTTTGTAAAACTCATTGACTAATTGTCATTTCTTATGCTAGCCATATATTCAGATTTATAAGCAATAAGTTAATTTCTTAATATTTTTTATAATTAGTATGTGGATTAAAATTCTCCAGAAGAATGAGTGAATTCTCCATAATTCAAACAAAGAGGAACTCTGAAGTTTTCCCGTGTAAAGGGTATAAAGCAATTAATGTTGAAGAATTTATTTGATGCTTATAGAATTATTTTCTAACTAAAAGATACCAAAATGCTAAGACTTCATAGTTATTTTATTATTAAAAATGAGGATTTGATGAGTGAACAGATGAAATACCTTCATCATGAATTTAAAGTTGGTTATTCAAACATGATCCCCAAAATTTGTTTGTTTGTTTGTTTGTTTATTTATTTATTTATATTTTTTGATCATGAAATAATGGCACTGCCTAATCACTGAATGTAAAAAGGGTTTTGGAGTTTCTGTGTAAATTTTTATTTACAAATGTTATGAAAGTACCTAGTAGATGTTAACATTGTTTAGTCACCGGCAAGCCAGAGTTGAATAAACCACACTACTTTGCTTCTCTACTTCTGTTTCTGAGGAACTATGCGGCAAGGCAGTCACCACAGGGGAGGTCTTCATTCGTGTGTGCCCAAATAGAACTTACGCAAAGTGTGTATTTAGGACTGATTGACTCCCTTTACTTTTACAAATTACACTATTCAGAGAATGCTGTGTGTCTCCCTGTGTTAGGTATCTATTTCGGTCAACTTTTTTGAGATATAACTTATATACAGTAAAAGTCACCAATTGTAAGAAAATTCTATGCATTTTGACAGTCGTTTCTATCCTTTTACCCACCACGACAATTAAGATACGAAACACTCCATCACCCCACAAGTTTCCCTCATGTACTTTTGTAATCACCTAACTCCCACCTCTTGGCTCCTGGCAACTGATGATCAGCTGTCTGTCAGTAAAAGCTTTTCCTAGACTTTTGTAAAACTAGTATCATATAGGCTATGTTCTTTCATATCAGCATAATTATTGTAAGATTCATCCATGTTGTTGTACATATCAATAGTCCCTTTTATTGCTAATTAATATTACAGTATATATATTATAGAACCATTTGTTTATCCATTCCCCAATTGGGAGACAACTAGATTGTTGCAGTTTGGGGTTATTATGAATAAAGCTACTGCTATTGTTCACGTAGAAAGTTTTTGTAGACCTATGTCTTCATTCTTGGGTAAATATATGAGTGTAATTGTCTGATCATTTTATAAGTATATGTTTAACTTTGTAAATGACTGCTAAGCTATTTTCCAGTATGGATGTACCATTTTACATTCCCATCAACAATGTTTGGTAATTCCAGTTGCTCTATATCCTTATCAATCCATGATATTATCAGTCATTTTTTATATTGGTCATCCTTGTGAATGCATAGTGGATTTTCATTGTGGTTTTAACTTCCACTAGCTTAAAGACTTAATGATGACCATATTTTCACATGCTCATTAGGTATCTGTATAGCTTCTTTGCTTACGTGTCTGTCAAAATTATTGGCTTTTAAAAAAATTGTTGGATTTTTATTTTTTAGTTATTGCTTATTCTCTTATTAAGTGTTAAGAGAGCTTTATATATTCTAGATTCAAAGTCCTTTCTCAGATGTATGTTTTGCAAATATATTTCCTTTGTGATTTGCCTTTTCATTTTCTTAACAGTGTCTTCCACATGATAAAAGTTAATTTTGATAAAGTCCAACTTATCCATTTTTCTTTCATAATTTCTGGGGTTTTTGTTTTGTTTTGTTTTATTTCTTGACTTAAGAAATCTTTGTCTAACCCAAGACCAGAAATACTTGCCCCTGTATTTTTGTCTGGAAGGTTTACTAAGTTCTTTTGAAGTTAACTTTTTGCATATGGTATGAGATAAGGGTAAAGGGTATTTCTTTGAATATAGATCGGGAAGATCATATTCTGCCTACTGACTGACCTGGCACTCTTGCAGAAAAATCACGTGGTTATATATGTGTAAGACTATTTCTGGAGTCTGTTTTTTCCTTTTTTTTTTTTTTTTTTTTTTTGGTATATCTGTGTAATCACTAATGTGTAATTTTTTCTATTTTATCTAATTTATCAAAGTAATTTTTGTTACTCTAGGCCCTTTGCATTTTTATATATATTTCAGAATCAAGCTGTTGTTCCTATAAAAATGTTTCCTGAGATTTTGAGTAGGATTACATAATGAATCTACAGATCATTTTGTGATGAGTTCATGTCTTTTGATCCATGAGTGTGATCTATCTTCCTACTGATCTAGGTCTTTTATATTTTCTCTTTATCAATGCTATATAGTTTTTAGTGTGCTTGTCTAGCACATCTTTTCTTAAACGTATTACTATTTCATACATTTTGATGCTATTGTAAATTGTGTTTTTAAAAGCTTACTTTCAACTGTTCATTATTAGAATATAGAAATACAATTTGATAAAAATAAGTGTAAGTATTTGGGTGTGTTTAATATTGATCCTTAGTTTTCTTAATGTCTTTTTCTAGTGTGGGTATCAGGGTAATGCTAACCTCAGAGAATAAATTAAGAAGTATTTCATCCTCTTGAGTTTTCTCAAGCAGTTTATGTAAAATTGGCATTATTTCTTCTTTAAATGTTTGGTAGAATTTACCAAGGAAGTCATCTGGGTCTGGAATTTTCTTTGTAGGAAGGTTTTAAGTACAAATTCAACTTCTTTCTTAGATAAGGGATTATTCCATTTATTTCTTCTTGGGTAAGCTTTGGTAGTTTATGTCTTTTCAGAGAACTTTTCCAGTTCATTGAAATTTTCTAATTTATTGGCATAAAGTTGCATATAATGCTTCTTTATTACCCTTTGAATGTATGTGCAATCTGATGTGATGTTCAATACCTCATCCCTGATACCATTAGTTTCTTCTTTTTTTCCTAATAATTACATCTAGAGGTTTATTGATTTTATTTATCTTCTCAGAAACCAACATTCGGTTTCATTGATTTTTCTGTTTTCTATTTTCACTTTCACTGATTTCTGCTCTTGTTTTTACTATTTATATTGGCTTTGCTTTGGATTTGATTTTCTCATTTTCTTGTTTATTAAGGTTAAGTTTAGATTATTGATTCAAACCTTCCTTTTCTAATTTGAGTGTTTATGCTGCATATTTCTCCATAAGCAGTATTTTAGCTGCCTGCCACCTTATTATCTTTCCAAACACAGAACAGTTAAGAATAGTGAAGAAGCATCTATATATCTATACCTTTGATTCAGTAATTGTTAACAGTTTACCCACTAAATGAGCATTTTGAGGCTGACATGTTTGTTTGAATTTTAAAATTTATGAATTATTTTAGGAGGTGGTTTTTTCAAATAATCAGATGTATTATTATGTAAATGTAGCCTTTCAATAGTTTCTCATACCATGTATGAAAGTAGTGGGTTTTTATGAAAACAATTATCACCATGAAGTTTTCTTTAATATTTAACTTTTCACATTATAAACTGCTTATGTTTAATGGAATACATTTACTAATATAGCAGTAAGAAAATGCAAAGGTATAAACACACCTACAAAAAAGGTAAGCATAATTACAAAATTCATGAAAACCTCAGTTTTTAGGTAAAATCAAAGAAAAAATGTAAAAAGCTGTTGCAAGGTATGTTTTTTGGCATTTATTAAAAGTGTACTTAGTCACCTAAAAATGTTTTGAAGTCTTAGAGTTGTTATAGTCAGCATTTTATTTCTGTAGTGCATAAATTCAGTTTCTATTTTGAATATTTCTTCTCTCAGTGACTGGAATTTATCAAAGAAAATAGCCTTTAGCATACTTGGACAGATTTCAAACCTTCAACCAATTGCACCTTCCAGTATTGTTTATTATTGGTTGATTTAGCGTATTTTTGGTAGAAATGGTGTAAACTTTATTCCGATAAATCACATTAGATATTAAGAGTAGAGGCTGAGCTACAAAGGAAATGTTCTTATCTGTTAATTCATTCATCTCTGTTGCTTCTGGATCTGATTGAATTTTCTTGTGGATAGTTTTTTCCTACTTTTCTGCATATTATGTAGTATTTGATTGGGTTCCAGATACGAATTTTACATTGTTTGGTACTGGATACTTTGTCTTCCTTAAATATTCTTGTTCTTAGATATCGTCAAGTTAGTTAGAAACAATTTGGTTTTTTTGAATCTTGCTTTTAAGATTTATTAGAAAAACCTGAGCAGTGTTTAATCTAGTCCTAATTATTTTCCACTACTGAGGTAATACTTTTCTTAGTACTCTACCTACTCTGAATTACAAGGTTTTCCAGACTGGCTGTCAAGAACAGGCATTCTTCCCAGTCTTGTGTGAGTAACAGGTATATTCTTTCTAATCCTGCATGGTTTCTTCCCCCCAGACTCTGGAACTTTTCTCACACACATATGCTGAGTAGTGTTTTGCTGAGTACTCAGCATGGGCCATTTGCAGATCTCTGTAGTTAATCTTTTTGTGCACCTGTCTTCTCTCTGGTATTCTGTCCCATGAATTCTAGTTGCTTTAGTTTTCCTGGTCTTGGGGAAGGCAGGGGTAGAGGAGTCTCTTTCCCTTTCTGGTGCCATAGTCTAGAAGCCCCTGGTAGGAAATAAGCTGTTGTTGCCAAAGTGATAGGTTCTTTCCCTACTCAGTACCTTTTGCCAAATAGCCAAATAACAAAACAGTATTTGATGGCAAGCACATAATTTATTCAGTGGCCAGAGAATGGAGAAGGGGGGCTCATGCTCTAAAGGCACCTTTTCCCCAGTTTGGTCTCAAGGTCAGGGTTTTACGGAGTTAGGGTAATTAAGGGGCTGGTAAAGTTGACAGAGGGGTTTTTCCTGGGAAGGGAGAGGAGCCTTCGGAATCAAGAGTACCACCTCTTTTCTTCCCCTAACTGGAAAAAAAAAAAAGAACACCAGGGGCTTGTAATGCTTAGTTAAGGGCAATGAGAAAGCAGATGACCAAAGAGAAGTAAATGACAGAACCATTAAACACACACATAACATATAATATTTTGAAATCTACTTTTAATCACTGCTCTCAGAACTAGATGAGGTACTTCTATTTCTGGTCAAGGTAGAGTAACCGTGACCAGAATTAACTTCCTGTCTGAAACCACCAAGAAAACAACAGACAAAATATATGAAATAGTGGTTTTTAAAACACCATGCGTTAAAAGACATCATGCAAGGGGCGCCTGGGTGGCTCAGTCGGTTGAGCGGCCGACTTCAGCTCAGGTCACGATCTCGCGCTCCGTGAGTTCGAGCCCCGCGTCGGGCTCTGGGCTGATGGCTCGGAGCCTGGAGCCTGCTTCCGATTCTGTGTCTCCCTCTCTCTCTGCCCCTCCCCCGTTCATGCTCTGTCTCTCTCTGTCTCAAAAATAAATAAACGTTAAAAAAAAAAAATTAAAAAAAAAAAAAGTAAGCAGTGATCTACCCTCTTAATTACCAAATCCAGGAGACGTGTTTTCAGTTCTCACATTATGAGACCTATCTAGCTTGTGCAGTCGAAGGAGCTACTGAAAGGAAGTATAGTATTTTTAGGCAGAAAAGTCCATTAATACTTCACATTCAGAATAGTTTGTTACTTCTGATAGCATTATTCCTTTAATAACTTCCTTTGGGAGAACTCAAAAGTTGTTTGTAAAGCACCTTCCATTTATATAGCACATACAGTCCCTAAAGTGCACTGTAGTACTTCTTAACATTACAGACAGGCAGTATTAAGGAATGCAACCATCTGCAGAGTTGAAGCTTATACACAATGTAACAGATTGTCTAAGTAAGTAATATTTTGGCAGAAAATATCTAAAGGGAAATTTTCCTAGTTAGCAACATGTTCTTTCTGATTTATAAATGTTGTTCATGCTTAGTAAGAAGTTATAGGTATAATAAAATATAATCCAAGATAGTGAATTTACTTTATTAAAAAGGAAAGGGGCTTGAACTTGTCACCTTGAAAATTCAAAATAGCTTCTGTAGGAAATCTGCTGCCTTAATTATCTATGGGTGAAAGTTATTTCCAAAATAACTTCTAAACTTTATGTCTGTTACTTTTCCGTTGTAGTTTCTAGGTAATAGTTGTTCACCAACCTGTTGGGTTATGATATATATGTTTTTTTTAAGTCTCAGTAGAAACAAGCAAAATAAACATTACCATTTTAAACTCTTTGAAATTAAAACATAATTCTTCTTTGTTATCTGATGATTTTCCCAGAATGTCTCATTTCCCTTTGCTTTATTTTTCTTCATAGTTCTTATCCCTTGCTAATATACACATATTATTTATTTATCATGTCTGGATCTCCTTCCCCCCATTAGAATGTAATCTCCATAAGATGCAAAATACTGTTTTGATCATGGCAGTATTTTCAATGGCCAAAAAAGTACCTGGCACACAGTAGGACATCAGTAAATCCTTGTTGACTGGAAGGAAGACAGGAAAAGAGGAAGGAATCAAGGAAGAATAAATGCCAGTGTCCTCTTTAAAAAGCTTAAGAACGTAACAAAAACTATTTTTTGAAATATGTTTGAAATATTCTGGCAAGTGACTCTTTTTAAAAACATTTAAACCCTTTGTGCAGTATTATTCCCTCAAAACTCTTAAGCAACTCAGGGAGATGATTCATACAATTAAGGGAGCTACATGGTATGTATCTGTAGTGCTTTGGAAAACAAAGTGTGAGTAAGAGTAACACTGAGGAGATATCTATATTTTAAGATTTAGAAGCTTGAATACTGGAAATGTATGCTAAAATTCATTTTCTTCACCTTTTTAAAAATACAGTGATAAATCAGGAATCTAGATGTCCTGAGAAATAGGGAGATAAGCGACCTGTATGAATTATGAGTACTTTTCTTTATTGTAGATTTTTTAAATGTTAGAATGATGTGAATATTAAATGAGATCTTTATTGTGATAGATTTCTTAAAAGTTAATGTATAACTTTATACACACACACACACACACACACACACACACTGAGGAGATACATCTCACACCCTCATGTAAAGTACCTTGTAGAATAAAAAAATTTTGTTTTAATGTTTATTTATTTTTGAGAGAGAGAGTATGAGTGGGAGAGGGGCAGAAAGAGAGAGAGAGAGATACACAGAATCAGAAGCAGGATCCAGTCTCTGAGCTGTCAGTACAGAGCCCGACACAGGGCTTGAACCCATGAACTGTGAGATGATGACCTGAGCCGAAGTTGGACATATATCCAACTGCGCCACCCGGGTGCCCCAGTACCTTGTAGGATTTTGAGCCCTACAACTGAAGCATGCTTTCAGTGTAGAGTTCTAATGAGCTAATACAAGGGACCATCCTAAACACCCTGTGTTTAGTACATAAAGACGAAAACTTGGAGTTTGCCCAAAAAGAGGAATAGTTCATTGTTGAGAGTTTGAGAGGAGGAAGTTCTGAAAGTTTATATAACCTGGAGGGAGGTGAATCTTAGCCATCAAATAAGTTTTTGGAGACTTCCTTTGCAAGGACAAGTTTGATCATGTAATTCTCTAATAAAAAATCTTTTATTGGTATATATATATCAAATCATTATATTGTATACCTTGAACTAACACAATGTTGTAAGTCAGTTACATCTCAAACTGAAAAAAAATAAATTTAAGAAGATTACAAAATTTTCATTGGTTCCCGTTATTTTTTTAAAAAAATCGTTTATCATATAACACTCATAAAGAAAAAGTGTGAGTATCATAATTGTACACCTAAATGAATTTTTCATATCTTAATATAGCTATGTAACCAAGAACAGCATCCAGATCAAGAAACAGGGTATTACCTAAACCACAAGGTCCCCTCAACGTCTCCTAGTTTCTGCCTGCCCTTCTCCTAACAGTATTCATTTCTAATGACATAGATTTTTTAAGAATTATTATTTTATACAGATAAAATTAGCTGGTTTGTATTCTAGTGTTTGCTGTCTGATGTCTCTTGCTCAGCATGTTGCTAAGGTCCTCTATCTTGTTGCATGCACCCGTAGGTTGTTCTCAATGTCTTCAAATGTTCCATTCTGTGAATATATTATAAAATATTTATCCACCATATTATTGGTGGGCATTTGGGTGGTTTCCCATTTTTGAGCTATTTTAAGTAATGCTACTATTACAATGCTGTCCTTTTTTTTATTGGGAATAAACCTGGGAACGGAAAATAGGTGGAGTAGACAGAATAACAGGCCTCATAGAGATTTGCATGTTTTATCTTACATGGCAAAAGAGATTTTGCAGATGTGATTTAAGAATCTTGAGTTGGAAAGACTGTCCTGGATCATCCAGGTGGGCCCACGATATTCACAGAGGCTCAAAAGGGTAGGGCGGGGGGGCGGGGAGGGGGGTGGGCAGGAGAGTCAGAGGAGGAGGTGTGATCATTGGAACAGAAGTCAAAGTGACACAACTGGGGACCTCAGGCCAAGCAGTACAGGCAGGTGGGAAAGTCCGGGAAAAACAACTTTAGAACAGTCAGAAGGAACATAGTCAGAAGGAACAGTCAGAAGGTGCTAGAGAACTTGATTTTGGCTTAGACCAAATTTGTACTTCTGACCTCCAGGTCTGCAGGATAATACATTTATGTTGTTTTAAGCCCCCAAATTTGTGTTAATATGTTACAACAGCTATGGAAACGAATACGGGACATAATAGAATTTACACATGGTCAGCTTTAAGAGTTACTGCCAAAGAGTTTTCAAATGTTGTACCAAATTAACCTCTCACTGGCAACACTTCCGTGCTTCTGCTTTTCCCCATATCCTTGACGTTTGAATTGTCTGGTTTTTTTTTTTCCCCTTTAACCATTCTGGTGGACATTTAGTCAAATCATGTTGCAGTTTTAATTTTATTTCTTTAGTGATAAATGATACTCATTTTTTCCATGTATTTATATGCCTTGTAGATATGCTCTTTTGCAAAGCTTCTATTCATTTCTATAGAATTCTTTCGTACTGATTCACAAGATTTTATTTACATATTCTGAATTATTTTTATTAGTTTCTTTTCTCCCCCTTTGGCAGTCTAGTTGCACATATGTAGGCTAATCATTTCAATTCATTCTAGGATTGGGTTGGATTGGGGTAATTGCAGTTTTAATAATACTCAGTCTGTCCCTAATTCTTCCTTTTTCTTGAGCTTGCTTCTCCCAGGCTTTTAATTGAGAGGTTAGAGGCTCTTTGTCTCCTCAGCCCTGAAATATTGAGTCTGATCTAGCACTGCCATTTGGATGTTTCCAGACAAATCTCTAACCTTTCACCTCATGAAACTTCAGAATCTGGTGAATGTCTTCCTGGGAAGGAAGAACTACCTATGTGGCGTGTTCTCTCCCCTCAGCTGGTCTTGGTTTCCTATGGTATGTTTCCACAAATATGAAGGATATTTTACCTCTACTCTCTGAAGTTTTAGACCGAGTTCCTCAGCTCCCCTTGCAACTCCATAACTCAGTAAATTTTCTGTGGGACACTAGGGTTGAGGGTCCTTAAGTTTCAAAATTTTTACTCCAGTCCCATGAACCACTAAAAACTCTGCTAGTTTGTTCTCCAGCAGAGCTTCTCTGCTTGGGCCAGGCTTGAGTTTATTAAAATATATATGGCTTCTTTAATGGAACCTTGGTGTGCCTCCACTCTTCTTTCCCCTTTACTCCCAGGGTACCTTCCCAACATGACTTTTCTGGTCCCTTCTTATCTCTTCACTCATTTTTTTTTTCCTTTCTAATATTTTATCTCTGTACTGGAGCTTTAATTTGTGAAGGAATCACCCTCTTTCTTCTCAGTATTTACAAATACCTGAAACACATGTGTATATCCTTCCCTTCACCTGGATAACTCACATTCATCGTTCCAATCTCAGTTTAGAGATGAAGTGTTCCCTGATGTCTCCCTCCCCATACACTTGTTCAGATATGAGTATGACACCCTCTGTCTGCTCCTGTAAAGCACTTTTTAGGTCCCCTTTAGTACTTATCCCGCTGTATTATAATGGCTCACCTCCTTGTTTGTCAGTATCTTCCACCAGGCTCTAGAAAAAGCTTATCTGTGTACCTCTGTTCCATATTACATTCCTGTCACAGAGCACAGTGCTCATTACATAATTGCCATTCTGTTGAAATGGATGCCCAAAGTGTTAAATTAATATTTAAATGCATTGAGAGATAGGAGGAAATGTGAAGACAAAAACTAAAAATAAAAGTACCTTTTATTAAAAAAAACAGTAAGTGCTTAAAAGTTAAATGAGATCCAAATATCAAGTACTTTTAGAAAACAAACAACAATATGTATGTATGAGAAACAGGGACCTGAGAGGATGACATAAAAATGTTGGGATGATTATCATAGAATATCAAATTAACTTTTACTTTTTTCCTTATACCTTATATATTTGGTCCTTTGCAACAAGCGTATCATCAGTTATAAAATAGGAAGCAGTTTTCATTGAGGTAAGAGGAGGAAAAAAACATGACACTAAGATATTTAATTAAATCCTCCATAAGGATTTGTTGGTTGGATAAATGTGACCCACTAGTTACCGAAATGAATCAAGTGCTCAGAATTGAAGGGTAGAGTGAGATAAAAGGAGCTCAGAGAAAAAAAATCCCCAGTTTACCTCACATATCTGGGTAAATTCCAAATGGATCAAAGAATTAAATATAAAATGTGAAATCACTCAAGGGATGGAAGAAAACATAAGTGAGTAAGCTAGGAATAGGGAAAGCTTCTAACTGAACATTCAGAAGCAATTATGAAATGATTGAAAGTTTGATTATATTAAAGTTTTTACATGACGGAAAAAACCTTACACAAAATAAAAAGATGACAAACTTGAGAAACATTTTATAACTTACAAAAAAATATAATATAAAATAATATATGTATGATATATAGTAATATAAAAAGCTGCTAAAATGAGAAGTCAGAGGCCAATAACCCTCAAGAAAAAAAAAAAACGTAGATACCTCTTATTTGGAAAAGATGCTCAGTGTCCCCTATGAATTGAGAAATGCAAAGTGAAAGTACATAGAGATGCCATTTCTCATCTGTCAAATTAGTAAAAAGTCAAAAAAGTTTAAAATCACATTCTGTTGACAAGACTGTGGGGCAACAGTCACTCCTCACACAGTGTGACTTCAAATACAAACCTTATGGAGGAGAGTTCGTGAGTGTCTAACAACAGATAAACCTTTGCTTTTTAACCCCGCAGTTCTACTTCTAAGGACCTATTCCATAGATGAACTAGCAAAACTATGAAAAGATGTTCACAGGACTGTTCATTGAATCATTATTTGGAATAGAACAAAACTGGAATAGCCCAAATGTTCCTCACAAGGGGATTAAACAAAGTGTGGTGCATCCATAGATTGGAATGCCATGTAGCTTTTGAAAAAGGAAGAGGAAGAGGCAAAAAAAAAAAAAAAAAAAAAAAAAAAAGACTGAAGAATATCTCCAAGATATATTAAGTTAAAAAAAAGTGAAAAGATACGTGTGCAGTGTGCTATTGTTTACCTAAGAAAGGGAGTGGTGTAAATATACCGTTTTGCTTATTTTTTAAGAAATGGAAGGATAAGTCATAAAATCCAGAAAAATGATTACCAGTAGTAGGGGAGGGGATGTGTGAAGAATGCATTGGAGAGACCAAGGATAAAAGCTAGACTTCTTTGAATATACTTGGTTGTGTAGATTTAACTTTGAAGTCATATGAATATTTTATGTAGTTCTAAAATGGAATGAAAGTGAAAGGAGAAATTACTAAAAATCAAAAGTAAAATGGAAAATCTTAATGCAAATGTTTGTCCAGGACATGGAGAGGCACTCTTTCTTTTGACTTTTTACTTTACTCTTTTGACAGCTTTGTAGTAATTTGTTTTTTAGCCTTATTGGGATATATTTAAAGGACAGCAAGAACGTCCCCCCAAAACCCATGAACTCTTTTCAGTAATCATGTTACTGATAGTTTATTAATGATTAATTATTAATCATGGTTACTGATGGTATTATTACCATTATTCTCAGACTGTTGTGTGTGCTCAGTGGAATGGATACTTGGTTGCTGTGAAGAAAGCTGAAAACTGGAAACGTTTATAGGGAAATGGAGGATAAGAAGTTGAAAGGAGTTTTTTTTCTTTTTGGTGACCTTTATTTTTTTCTGTGAGATAATGGGGGCAGTCATCTTCATATTGTAAGTGGATTCAAGATTAGCTAGTTAGGTTGGAGGAGAATATGTATGCTTTATATTCCTGCTAAAAGGGATGGTTGGGGGATAGAACGCATACCCCGTTGATAGATTCTATAACTTTGTGTTGCTGTTATTATGTAAAAAAAACAAAACCAAAAGCAAACAACTAAGAAACCTCCTAGGGACCATAGCCAGATATAGCCAGACAATTATTCTACCCTAATTATATGGATATATAGTTTGCACAAGGGGATAACCTCAGGTGGTTGTTTTTGTTTTTTTAAGTCTCATTCTCCAAAACTTAAATGTTTTAGGCTTTGGTCAGATTTTCCATCCAAAGCTTGCATTTTAATCTCAAAGAGAGTTTCTCTGAGTTTTATAAAAGTCTGAATAGGAGAGAATATTTACAAATGATATATCTAGTAAGGGGTTACTATCCAATATTTAAAAAGAACTCATACAACTCAGCACCAAAAAACAAACAAAAAAAACCCAAACCAAAAACAAATAATCTGATTAAACATGGGCAGAGGACCTGGATAGACATTTTTCCATAGAAGACATACCAACAGGTACATGAAAAGATGCTCAGCATCACTAATCATCAGGGAAATGCACTGATGCATTTCCACAGTGAGCTATCACCTCACATCTGTCAGAATGGCTAGAATCAAAAAGGCAAGAAATAACAAGTGATTAGGATGTGGAGAAAAAGGAACCTTTGTAACACTGTTGGGAATGTAAATTGGTGCAGCCACTGTGGAAAATCTTAGGTTCCTCAAAAAAACTAAAAATAGAACTGTCATATGATCTGGCAATTCTACTTCTGGGTATTTATCTAGGATTTTTAAAGATATCTTTTGGTTACTAATTTCTAATCTAGAACATACTTTGTATAACTGGAAACTTTTTACATTTATTCAGACTCTTTTATGGCATCAGATATTGTTGACTTGGTAAATGACTGACGTGCACGGCATAATGTGTGCTTTGCTCTTTTGGGTGAGGTATTCTATAAGTGTCAACTAAGTAAACTTTGGATGTTTGAGTTTTCTGTATGCTTATTGATTTTCTGGGTACTTGGTTTTTTCAATTCTTCAGAGAGAAGAAATTGAAATCTTCAATTATAATTGTTGATTGGTCTGTTTTCTTATAGATTAGATTTCAAAATATATGCTTCATATATCAAATGCAGTAAACAGTTTAGGAGGAAAATTATTCTTTAAATAATTTTTACTAGCATTAATTAAAATTACTTCTTAAGTAAATTTTACTAGCCTTATTTTGAAAAGCCTCATTAGAATATATCTTTGGTTTGTCCTATGGTATAGGCTGTTTGTAGCATTACTATATACAAAAGAAAATTTATTTGCTACATTTTATTGTTTATCTTATCCATGTTCTTGTTTTGCTTGGCAGCGTCTATGTTTTTGAAACAGGCATTTGAAGGAGAATACCCTAAATTGTTACGTCTTTATAATGACTTATGGAAGCGTCTCCAACAATACAGCCAAAATATTCAAGGAAAGTTTAATGCAGGTGGAACTGCAGACGTCTGCGTTGACCTACAACACATTGGAGATGATGCACAAGACATATTCATAGCAAAGAAGCCAAATTATGAGTACGTTTATTTGATCAAACCTATTTGTTGTCATGATAAGGATTTTATCTACTGTTTTTATTATAAACTAGAAATTGAGGATGTGCTAATCTTCTAAATATTTGTAATGATCATTATTTATATGTATACCTTAGAAGACTTTGCAACTCTTCAGTGAGAAGTCAGGCTTCATCCTTAATTGAGCAGCCTGGTTCCTAACTGGAATCTGATGTAAAGTATAGCACCCAGTAGGGTAGGTAGAAGCTAGGAGACGAGCAGATGTGGTCACTGTCTTTTAAATGATAATATACCTCTAATTGCATCAGATAGTATCATTATTGATGCACCAGTGGCATCAACATGATCTAAAAGGAACTGGTATGTTCAGGAGGGAAATAAATCGTATGCTGAGATAGCTTCTCAGTCTGGTAAGAAAAAACTGAGTATAGTCACATTTACACTTGAAATCTCTTAGCTCCACTCATAAAGTACAGTATATTTAGGCACCATATTTAGGCATCATATTTAGGCACCACTTTGGAAAACAGTATACCATCTCAGTAAGTTTAAACCAGCCAGATTTTCTCCTAAATTGAATTATATTGTTTTCAGATTTCTATTTGAACGGCAAACTGGCTTGTACATTTTCTTCAAACACTACAATCATTTATTTTGACAAGACTGATCAGGTAACAGCAAATTCTTATCACCCACCTTGTAAAAAAAAAAGTTGGGTAGATTTAAATGTTTCTCTTTCAATTTTTATTTTTCTAAATACTTAAATTGTGTCCACTGTAGTAAGAAGTTCTGACTGAGGAAATATAGGATGTAGAAGTTTTCATTAACAAGACAAATGGCAGGACTCTAGGCTGGAAAGATAGAATGAGACTATACTCTTTTCTTCAGTAATTCATTTATGCTAAACATGGAGACTAGATAAGAACTAAAGGAAGAGGAGACAAGAAAACTGACCTCATATCTGTTGATCTACAAAGATATAAAATAAGTTTTTTTAAGTATAAAAAATAGAATATATAGTATTATGCTATTTTTGTCTTAGTTTTATTTTTAAGTCTTTATTCGTGTACCAAAAAAGACCTGAAAGTATATACAACAAATGGTGATAGTGGTTTATCTCCTGGAGGTAGAATTTTTGTTTTGTATTTTGTGCTTTTCTTTAAAATTAAAAAGGGATGGAAGTAAGGCTGTAAATTCAAAGGAGAGAAAAAAATCAGAGAGGAAAAACATTCTGTGTTTTGACTAATGGGGTCGCACTGTCACCCTTTGGAGGTCAAATTCAATAAAGTAGTTGGTGCAGGGGAGGAGGTATCCATATACTAAAAAGCCAAAAAATCATGAGGGTAGTAAGGAAACAGATACATTGGGTTATAAATATTCTTTTGAGAAGTAAGGTAGAGAAGAAAACATGAATTTGACCATGTTAACTGAGCTAAAGGAAAGTTCTTGTCTTTTGTTTTTAATGATAGAGGGAGTGTTGGCAGTGTTTCTAAATAGAAGTAGCCAGTGGAGAGGGAAAGAGATAGGAGATGCAAGAATGGAGAGAGGTAATGAATGGGACAGGGGCCTAAAAAATTAGAGTAAGGACACAAATAGCCAGGTTAGCATTTTTATCATTCACTATTCATGCTCAATTTTGGGTAGTGGTAATTTGCTGTGAAGAAAATAGAATAAGATGATGCGATAGAGTGCCATATATAGGGTGATCAGGGACGAGCTCTATGAGTAGGTGACATTTGACCTGAGATCTGCATCATGTGAAGGAATCAGCCATGGAAGATTTGGAGTAAGATATTTGCAGGCAGAGAGAACAGCAAATTTAGAGTCCTTGAGAATCAAGGTGGAGAGATTGAGGAGTAGAAAGCTAGAATACAGTGAGCAAGAAGGAGAGGGGTACAACATGGGGTTAGAGAGGAAGGGAAGTGTAAGACCATGTAGGACCACAGGCTATGGTATGGATTCAAATACAGTGGAAATCATTGCTTTTAAAAGAGGAATAATGTGAATTGATAAACCTTTTAAAATTACCACTCTGGCTTCTATGTGGACAGCTTGGAGGGGAGGTGTTACCACAGAGAAGGAAAAGTAGAAAATGGGAGCTATTTTGTTTGACTGGACAAGGAATGATAATGGCTTGGATTAGGATGAGAGGAAGAGATGGAGAGAATTGGTCAGATTGATTCAAGATATTCGAGGGCAGGCCAATAGAACTTGCTGGTAGATTGGATCTGAGAAGAAAAGAAGAATCAAGGATACTTGGATAAGTAAGTCTGAAGTGATAAAGTTGTTAGGAGTTGTTAAAAAGGTAGCTGAATGTGAATCATATTTGGGAGTCATCATTTTGTAGATTTTTAAGATCAAGGGATTAGAGGAGATTCTATAGGAAAAGATGTATATAAAGAGAAAAAAGAACCCTGGCCCAAGATAGGCACTCCAGAGTTGAGCAGAAGAGTGGCAACCTGCAAAGGGGACACTAAGAGAAAAATGGTGAGATGACAGGAACCCCAAGGAATGAGTTCATTTAAGTTGGAGGAGGACTTGTTCACTGTGTCACACGCTATTGAGAAGTTGACCTCTTGATATGGCAAAGTAAGGCTGTTTGAGGTCTAGGTATGGAATGGTGGGTACAAAAGTATTGTTAGAATGGGTGAAAGACAAAATGGGAGAAGATTGACTTCTGGGGCGACAGCACCATCTACTCCACTGACCTACCCCCGGTGAAACTGGTGAAAACTGCAAACAGTTTTTTTTGTTTTTTTGTTTTTTTTTAATTCTCTGGAAAGGGTACTAAAGAAAAATCAACTACTCAAGAAAATCTATGGGAGTACCTGGGTGGCTTAGTTGGTTAAGTGTCCCACTCTTGATTTTGGCTCAGGTTGCGATCTCACATTTGCAGGTTTGAGCCCCACGTTGGGCTCTGTTCTCAGTGCAGAGCCTGCTTATGATTCTCTCTTTCTCCCTCTCTGCCTCCCCTTCCCCCCCAAAATTCTGTGAACATTCAGTGAGAATTTTGTAAGAGCGTGTGATGTTTGAAACAAGAATGTTTCCTCCCTTCATCCTCCCTCCTCCCTGCTCAGCAAGGCATAGACTCCTCTCCAGACTGCAGCAGCCAAGAGCAAAGGGCTCCCTCTCCCCACAGCTTCAACAGGAGAGCTTTATTCCTGGGAGGGGCAGAACCTCAGTGTTTCTCATTCTTCCCTCAGCTCTCTGTAGCTGAGGCTAAGTCTCAAGCAGATGAGATCAGTAGGTGGGTGCTTCCTTATAGTGAACTACCCTCACTGAAGGAGTGCAGTCTCTATCTTGTTGGACTCCCTGAAAATACTGGGGCCCCAATAAATCTTCCCCTGGCTTTTAAAATAGTGGTTCCATGTCAGGAAAGGCAAACTGAGAGGCCCTCAGGCTGCTGCCCACTTACCCCTAACCCCTGCCAAGTTCCTCCAGTGAGGTGTCACTTAGAAGCTCACCATTTTCTCCATCTCTAGCTCCAGAACTCTGGCACAAAAATTCTCCTGGGGGAAGAAACAAGCAGCTAAAAAGCTAGCTCCTAATCTCCTTCCAAAGTAACTGACATTATTTGCAACTTGAGGACATTTTCAAAAACAGTGGGGGTTGTGGTGAGGGGCAGGGGGAGGATATTCATGGCTCTAATGAAGATGCAGATTATACTATAGGCCAGCTAGCTCATAAGAGAGATCTGTGGAATAAGAAAACTGGAAAGAGCTCTTGGAGGTCAGATTATCAAACATGACCTCAGAAATTATTCTATCAAAGGAGCTACGATTAGATGGGATTCGTTTGGAAAGGAGTTTATGGTCCACAGCATTGTTAAAAACAGTAGAGCAATCTGTGGCCACTGAGTGTGGTCAGGGAAAGAGAGGAAACAGAACTCTGTTAAGACCACTGTTACCCCTGGGTGACTATGCGCATCCTCAAAGCTCTGCCCCTCTGTGGTGCAACATCAAAGGTTTTGCACTGTAAGGGAGAAAGAAACTTCACAAAAATAATCCAGCCAGTCACTAAACATGCAAATAACAATAACAAGCCTCAGAGGTGTAGCGATCTAGTACCCAGAGTTGCAATAATATATTATCAGAAATGTGCAGTTTGTAACAAAAATTATGAGGCATACAAAGGAACATAACAGCGTGACCCAGAGACTGGCTGTGAGAGTGACCAAACATTAGATTTAATATAATAAGACTTCACATAAGCCATAGAAAATTGTTGACAGAACTAAAGGAAAATATGATTAAGTAAAGGACTATATGATGGCAATGTTGCCATAGAGAATAGAGAATATCCATAAAAAGATGAAAATTATAAAAAAAATCAAAAAGAAGGGCTGGAATTGAATAATTTAGTAATTGAAATTTAAAAAATCACTAGAGGGATTCAACAATAGATTTGAATTGACATTAAAAAGAACTAGCCAGGGGGTGACTGGGTGGCTCAGTTGGGTAAGCATCTGATTCTTGACTTCAGCTCAGGTCATGATCTCACACTCATGAGATCAAGCCCCATGTGGGGTTCTGCACTGCTTGGGATTCTCTCTCTCTCCCTTTCTCTCTCGGCCTCTCCACCTCTGAAAGAAAGGAAGGAAGGAAGGAAGGAAGGAAGGAAGGAAGGAAGGAAGGAAGGAAGGAAGGAAAGGAAGGGGAAGAAAGAAAGAGAAAGAAAGAAAGAAAAGAAAGAAAGAAAGAAAGAAAGAAAGAAAGAAAGAAAGAAAGAAAGGAGGGAGGGAGGGAGGGAGGAGGGAGGAAAAAGGAACGAAGTACTAATACCTGCTACAACATGGATGAAACTCGAAGACATTCTGCTGAGTGAAAGAAGCCAGTCACAAAAATCATACACTGTATGATCCCATTCATATGAAAGTCTAGAATAGCAAATTATGGAGATAAAAACTAGTATTAGTAGTTGGTTAGGATTGGGGTTGGAGTAAGGGGTTAAAGGGGCTATAATTGAAGAGTATAGTTTCTTTTTGAGGTGATGAAAATGTTCTAAAACTGAGTATGGTGATGGTTGTGCCTATCTGTGGCTATCCGAAAAATTGTACACTTTAAAATTGGTTTGAATTGTACACTTTAAAAATGGTTGAATGTGGGGACACCCATGTGGCTCAGTCAGTTGGGCATCCGACTTTGGCTGAGGTCATGACCTCACGGTTTGTGAGTTCAAACCCTGTGTCGGGCTCTGTGCCAACACCTCAGAGCCTGGAGCCTGCTTCAGATTCTGTGTCTCCGTCTCTCTTTGCCCTTCCCCTGCTCGTGCTCTCTTTCTCGCTCAAGAATAAATAAACATTTAAAAAAAATTTTTAAAAACGGTTGAATATGACTTCCAAATGTGAATTATCTTTCAGTTTTTTAAAAAGCAGTTTTTTAAAGAATGGGAAAGGAGGAAGTAGATGCAGTTCTTCAAAGAAGTTTAGATAGAAAAAGGAGTAAAGCTACTTTATTCTTTGACATAATAGGAAAATCACAGAGGATAGATACAGTTACAAAGAAAGAAAAAAGCTAGGGAAGTCCAAGGTGATGAAGGCTATTGCCAGTGGTTTGGTCTTAGAATAAAATAGCAGCAAATGGTCACCTATAGAGAGCAGGGGCTGCTAGTGCGGAATTTCAAGTTAATACCTTGCGCTTTAGGTCTCTTGAAAGTAAGGGGTTAGCATAAATGTATAATAGATACAATTTTCTTTTTCTCTGCAAAATGTGGGTAGCGTAGCAGCAGGTACAGAAATCGTCTAAATAAGATATTCTTAGAGCTTTGAAAGGAAGATGAATTAGAAAAATCAAGATGCTAATGAGAGTACCTTGAAATGGTTAGCTGCGGATAGAGGGTAGACTGGTGAATATCATGATGGAGTAGGAGAGTCAGAAAAGGTTCCATAGCATTGATTGCAGTAAGGTCTAAGAGCAAGTTCTTTTGAGTAAAATCTCGCTCCTTTATTGACATAAAAAGCCTGGCATGATATTTTCCATCTATTTTCTGTTTGACTTCATCTTGTACCATTCTCCTATCACTGAGGTGCTTGCTTCTCTAAGTTTTTAGCCAACAAAGCCAGGTGTGGCCCCTCCTCAGGGCCTTTGCACTTCCTGTTTTCTTTGCATGGAAATCTCCATCGCTTTGCTCACTCTTTTCCTTCAGATGTGCTCAGCAAACCTTCTTTTGCCTTATCCTGTACAATATAGGGTGAAAAAAAATGAGAAAGTCATCTAAACACATTGTTTCTGGCTTACTTTATTTTTCTCTTAAAACTTATAACTCATATTCCATATTTAAATCATTTAAAAATTTGTATTTTTCTGAGTATCTTATTAGCAACGTTAAGCTTCTCATTTAGTGAGTGGTAAGAGGACAGGGAATTTTAATTGACTTTACTACTATATTTCCCACATCTAGGAAGTATCTGGCAAATCGGAGAGACTTAATAGTATAGAGGGAAGGAGATGGGGAAAGTTGAGGGTGTGAAAAGTTGTCTTCAAGGTTGGAGAGCAAGAAGTAGAGCAGTTCAAAAGGATGACTCAAATATGGAAGCTTCATAGTAAAGCTAAAATAAAAGTAGACTTCTAATACAAGATGGGTTTCAGGAAAGTTATCAGTTTCGACGTTGTAGTCACCAAGAATCTTCACTGCAATTCGGAGACCAGGAAGAGTGTTAGTACTTATAATTCAGAACTGAAATGTCTGCAGAAGAGGAAAGAGGCTTCTTAAGGTCAGTAAATGACAGGAGCAAAAACAGAACACATTTAAGTAGATGGTGTGGACTTCAATAGAGGATTGCCTCTGGCAGATTTAGACACTAGTTCCTCCCTGTTCCATTGTGTTCTATCTTCACCTATTACAGAAAACACTATAGTTAGCACTCTACCTGCACATTTCTTCACTGCCTTGTAAAGTGCTTTTAATCTACATCTTCCCAGCACTTAACAAGGGCCTGGGACATGGTATTCTCAGCAAATATGTGCTGAGGGGAATACTTGTTGAATGAGAAATGTTAAGAGATAACTATGGAATTATGATGTACGAGCCAAGAGCATTGTGACCTCTAGGGCTTGTTAGTTGGCCAGAAAGGGTGGGAAGGGAGAAATCCAGTTTTCCTAAATTACATGAAGGAACAGGTCAGATGTTTTCAAGGTTAACACTTAGAATGAAGGGAGATTTGTTTAAAAAAATAAGTAAATATGGGGCGCCTGGGTGGCTCAGTCAGTTAAGCGGCCGACTTCAGCTCAGGTCATGATCTCGCGGTCCGTGAGTTCGAGCCCCGCGTCGGGCTCTGTGCTGACAGCTCAGAGCCTGGAGCCTGTTTCAGATTCTGTGTCTCCCTCTCTCTGACCCTCCCCTGTTCATGCTCTGTCTCTCCCTGTCTTAAAAATAAATAAAACGTTAAAAAAAAAAATTAAAAAAAAAAAATAAATAAAGACAATGGAAGGACTGGTAGAAGGGTTATAAACAAGGGCCATGTAAGGAGATGCAGAGTTAATTATAGGAATAAGAAAGCAAATGGAAATAATGGTTATAGACATTTGATAATAATTGTCAAAGGAAAAATATAAGACCCAATAGTTGGACTGCTAAATGAAAATGCAAATAATTTAAGACATGGGAAGATGAAAGAGGAAAGAAGGACGTTCTGGTTTGTGAGAAATATTATAAAACAATTAGCTTAGAACCCCAATTGGGAGTATTTATGTGACTGTAGGACTTTGACAAACACTTTTTATTTTGTCCTCGTTCTGTTAGTTTGGCATGGGAAGGCTGATAAAAGCCTAGACCCTGTGAACTTCCCTCTCAGTGAGCTCCCTGGGAAATGGCAGCTGTGGCACAAAGGGTCAAGTGAGTGGAGCAGGTTTCTACACACCTGGCTCTCTCGTGAGGCTTTCAGACTCTCTAGAATCTGGATTTCCTCCACAAAGTCATAGCCCCATTAGAATTAAAAAGATTTTACATTGTTATTCTCTTAGTTTCAAATGACGGTACAAATACAGTAGATACCAATATAAATTGTATTACATTTATATGTAGGACTTATGTATAGGTTAAGATGTTTAGTTCTTAACACATGTTTAGTCATGAAATGTATTTGTAAATATTTAAATTTTTAAAATTTTTCCTTTTTGTTCATAGAGAGTTACATTTTATATAGAGGATAGATTTTTAAGAAAGGCATTCACACTCCAATACAGTAGCATTTAGTTTTATATAATCTGAATTCATTTTTAATACATTTTGTTCCCACAGCCCCGAAAAGGCTTTGAAAGACTCACTGCAACCCTATGAAGCTGCTTATTTATCAAAATCTTTATCTCGACTCTTTGATCCTATCAACTTGGTTTTTCCCCCTGGTGGTCGCAATCCTCCTTCTACAGATGAACTTGAAGGTATAATTAAAACTATAGCAAGGTACGGATTTTTATGTAATGACATGCTATAAAATGCCTGCCACATTTGTTAGTGATGTTTTAATTTACTTCAAATTATTCAAGTAATTAGTCCTGCAATTAAATCAAGGGGTTTGCAGTGAATCAGTGCACATACAGAAAGTACTTAAGATTCCAATTAATAAAACCCTTTAAATACAGTCTAAAAATAGCTTATAATTATTCTGTATCTTGTCAAGGATGAAAAGTAAACCTAATTTTTATGCCATAGTAAATATCCAGTGTTACACAGTAAAATAGCATAAAAATAATTTTACAAATTGATAAACTAAAGTATAGAGCTTAATGTTTTTTATCTTAAGTCCATAAAGTACTTCATGCACAGGATATTACAATCTTGATTAGCCTACCTGTGTGTGTGGCTATTTTGAGCTTCCTAAGTAAACATGACAGCTTTTGAAATGCTCAAAAGGTGAGGTATCCTGGTAGAGGTGCTACCTGAATGCTTGCAGACGATATAATTGTACTGGTGCCTTAGACATTTACAGTTACCCAGATTCATCTGCAGTTAAGACTGTCTCAGCTCCTATCATAGCTAACAAGTTGTCCTAACAGGAGGTCTGTACATTTGTAGATGAACATTTTGAGAAATAAAATAGTAGTTCAGGCAATATAGGATCAAAGTATAGAACTGTCTAGATGGTGTTAGACTACACATTTGAAGGTGGCGATTCTGAGGCATGTGAGAGTAAGACTAAGAAGCCACCGGTATAATGTGCACAAGCATATATCCAGCTGCAAGTGTACCTTACCTACGCAGTGTCTAAATTGCTCTGCATCTTGATCTTAAATCTTTTCACAATTATCATGACTTTTCCAAAGTCCTAATTCTAGATTGTTTTTACCCTCAGGTCTCTGTTAGGTCTCTGTTAATCTTTTTGGTTTGGTAGTGACAACAGTAGTCTTGGATTCAACCTGATCTTTTGACCTATTTATGAAAATATTAAAGGGGCATCTCTCCCATTCCTCTGGACAGTTTGACAATGCTGTAATCAAATACAACATGGAGCTCGAAGAAGCATGGTTATGCCCAGTATTCAGTAGAACTTAAAAGTCACCATTAATAATGTCTCACTATTTATAAAGTACATTTTTATGGCACATAATATACACTAGTGTTGTTTCAAAGTCTTTCACTTTCTTCATAAAGAGAATCTGTTAAGTGCCAAGATTTGTTTGCTACTTCAGACACAATAATTATCTTTTCCTGCTTTCTACCTATATATGGGGTTTTGTGCAGTTTTGAACTCCTAGTATTTTTCCATGGTCTTGGTAAATACTTTTTTTTTTTTTTTTTTTTTTTTTTTTTTTTGGCATTCAGCTCAAACATCTCAATCCATTGTTAAAGTTGAAAATAAATATGACAAGGAAACACTTAAAGAATCCAAATTTTAAATTTTCAAATTAGGGGGTGCCTGGGTGACTAAGTCAATTGAGTGTGTGACTCTTGATTTTGGCTCAAAATCCCAGGGTTGTGGGGTTGAGCCCTGCATTGGGCTCCACACTGAGCATGGAGCCTGTTTAGGATTCTCTTTCTCTCTCCCTCCTCCCCCTTTCCCTAGGGCTCTCTCTCTCTCTCTCTCTCTCTCTCTCTCTCTCAAATAAAAGATAAATAAATAAAATAAAATTTCACATTCTATCTTTGTTATGCTTTTAATGTATTTAAAAAGCTACTCTACAAAATAGCATGAATTGGCATAATTTCTACAGAAACTGAACATCTTTATGTATCATGTGTAATTTATATTTTTAGCCTCTGTCCTTCCAAGGTCATCATTTCCATTCAAAAGCTGTCATTTCCTTGCAGATGTCTGTGATATGCAGTGTCTCTAATTGCACTTATCAGTATTAACAAGAGTGCTACTTTAAAAATCTGTACACAATTTACTCTCTTAATCACAGCCTGAACCCACACATGATGTGCTTTTATTAATGAGAAACTGGTCATTAACCAAACCATCTCAAAGCACTTTTTCTTAATGCTGAATTTAGAAAGAAAAATGAAACAATGCAACCAATTCTTGGAAGCAGTCAGTGAAGTCTATAAAAAGAATCACCACATTGCTTATTGGGTTTAAGTTTATATGTTGTCCTTTACTTTGTTGATGAACTATGTTGCTAATAATTAAAGTCTGTTTTTGTTTTCTCCAGTGAACTAAATGTAGCTGCTGTAGACGCAGACCTCACAATAGCTGTGTCTAAAAACGTGGCAAAGACCATCCAGTTATACGGTGTAAAATCGGAGCAGCTTGTAAGTGATACATATCCCTTCTGGAAACTTTAATGATTTTGCTTAAAATTGCTAATTATACTTGCCTAAGTATAAATATTGAATTGACTGAATATTAATTTACTGGTGTTTTTACTTTAGTGAAATTTTGAAACTTTCTGATGAATTTGAACCAAAGAAAAGTTGGATCTGGTAAAAAGTGATCCTCCTACCATTGTTATACTTTTACAGTGCAAGAAAGTTTTATAAGGTTTTAAAAACAAAACGAAACAAAACAAATGCCTGTACTGGGGTGCCTGGGTGGCTCAGTCAGTTAAGCATCAGAGTCTTGGTTTCAGCCCAGGTCATGATCTCACAGTCCGTGGGATCAAGCCCCGCGTTGGGCTCTGTGCTGACAGCATGGAGCCTGCTTGGGATTCTCTCTCTCTCTGCCCTTCCCCCACTCACACTGTCTCTCGGTCTTTCTCTGAAACATTTTTTAAAAATGCCTGTACTACCTTATAGTCTAATTATATATATATATAAAATATAAATTATCTCAGATTGATCAAAATTCCCCTCTGGTGTGACTGCTCACCCAGATACCATTCTTGCAGTTACCTATTGTGAAAGTGACTTGAACTGTTAAAAAAAATGATCAGAGGAAGTGAACTGCTTAAAACTGTAATAAAAAATGTTGATTTACTTTTGAAAAGTTTTAACCATAGAGTGTGGAAGTTTAACCCTAAAATAATTTTGTTTGAAAGATTATTTTATTTGTATTTAAAATAATAGCTAAATTACTGAATCATGATCCTAATTCTATGCATTAATGTTTTAAAGTTAAGTACACATATTTAACTAGTATATATGTATGCTAACTGAAATCCAAATATTAAGGCTTTAATATATTTTCTTCTGTGTTGATTGATTAATTTTAAGGAATGTGCCAGAATCTCTATGGTCTTTACAGAGGTGACCAACCATGTTTTCAGTTTAGCCTCTGATTGCTCCCAAATCAAACATCATAAAATGAAGTAATCTGATTTTACCTATATGCTTGTAGTTCTAGTTGGTTCTGGAATGATATTTCGGGTACATTGGTAGCAAATTGAACTGAAAGAATTTGCATAAAATGATGGTTGGTGGTAACGATCATAAGGCTTCTTTCAGTTCCAACGGATGGCCAGATTTTGTTTGCATATTAATGTGCTATTTTCCATTCAGTTGTTCTTATAGCCTTGATAAGCAATTTAGGAGCATCTTTTTAAAACTTTATTGAAAACTGGTCCTACAGAGACCATGGAAGCTCTTTATAGGTAATTAGTTGACTAATTTTTCTCTCAAACTTTTTAAATAGAAGCTTTATTATGATATTCATTGCTTTAAAAAACATTTGTTGCTATAAATGAAATTCAGTATTACATCCAATAGAGTTTGTTATAGTTACTGAAAATGTCAGGAAAAAAAATCATTCGATGGTCCCACCTGAGGACAGCATGATAAGGAAGAGCCAGCATATGTATAGAAAATACTTTTCATTTCTGCTGCAGCAGGGGGCAGTGGTATTGTAACATGTGACTTCAGTTAAGGTGATAACGGTAAAGGCTTTGACAAAATTAAAATACATCAACAGACATTTGACTGTGATACTGTTGGTCAGATAGTCTGTGACCCTGATTACTCAGGCCTGCCAAACCTACAATGCTGAAGGCTAACCAGAAAATCATTTTCAACTTTGATTTTAGTGCAGAAAGAAAACCTAAACATTAATAAGAGTACAAAAAGCATCATATGCTTTATTTTTAAAATATTAAGGACTTAGGTAACATTTTAGTATATATCTCTTATTTTTGGCTAGTAGTACTATTTCTGTTACTTCTTTATCTTAAGTTTGATGTTTTTTATTCTTTGATCTTGCCATATTCCTATTCTTTTAGAATTATTTCTCTGAAAACATTTAGAGGAAAATAGCCAGTATTAAGTCTTCAGTGGGAGAAAGACTTGAAACAGAATTTGAATTAGAATATCTACTTTATCTGTAAATGGAAATGTTGGCTTGAAATATGGCATGATATTTCTGTAAATGGAGGATTCTTTTTATAGATGAAAAATTTAAGTCCACAAGGTTGAAAAGTGACAGAAATCAGATCCTTAATGGAATGTTCAAGTAGTGAGATGAAGGAAAGCTAGAATTTTTGAGACAAACATGCTTTCAAAAAGGGGGACTTGAAAATATACAACTTAAAATGTAGAATGAGCTGCTTTCCTGAATCCTAAATTTATTTCCCTAAAGGTCAGTTGTGCAAGTTTGTTGGCTATCAGAATGTTTTAGTATACTTAACTACAGCTTGAATTCCTATCAGGAGGAAAGCTCATAAAAGGATTTCTCAAGTTGATCCTTAATGTGGACTATCTTTGTGGTCATCTCAGTCATTCTGTGTAGTTAGATAAATTCTTCCACGTGCTTAACAGCTATGTTATTTGTTTTCAACCTCTTTATTTTAATATTCTAGGACACAGTAGAGTATAACATAATAAATTGTATGTATATACTACATATATAGTACATATATGTGCATATAATAATCTGGAATTGTTTTATCATTACACATGTGTTATTTTTTCTAAGGTTTTCTGTTATTAATCACAATGTTATGTGTCATATAAACCTAAACCTCTGTAGGGACTAATTCTTAGATTCGTTTTTATGACTCTTACATGGTACCAGAGAATTCATTTCTTGAGGTTAGAGAAAGGCCATAAAAATAACGACAGTTACTAAACATTTATAGTGGCTTGGATTATGCCAAGCCATTTATATGTATTATCTTATTTACTTCACAGTAATCCTATGTAATGGAAGTAGCGATACCTGCCACTACAAAATGTGGAAATTAAGGCTGAGAAAAGTTAATAGCATGCCTGATACAGACTGGTAAAAGTAGAATGCCGGCCAACAAGTGTTGAAACTAGCATTTAAACTCAGATTTGACTCTAGACCAAGCTTTCAAACTGCATTGTATCTCAACACAAATACATCTTTCTTTTTTATTTAAGAAATGTGAAATTGTTTTTGTGATTTACTTATTTACTTATTCACTTAATTACTTTACAATATGACATAGAGATCTAAATCTAATATATGCATGATATATATTATTTATATACTATAGTTTATTTAACTTGTGTTCTTAGTGGATAGTGTTTTGATCCCTAACAAAATGATACAAACTGGGTGACTTATAACCAAGATAAATAATGTCAATTAAAGAGGCCCCTGAGTGGCTCAGTCTGTTAAGCGTCTGACTTTGGCTCAGGTCATGATCTCACAGCTCATGAGTTCAAGCCCTGCATCGGGCTCTATGCTGACAGCTCAGAGCCTGGAGCCTGCTTCAGAATCTGTGTCTCTCTCTCCTTCTCTGTGCCCCTCCCCTGCTAGCGTGCACGCACGTGCTGTCAAAAATAAACTTAAAAAAAATTTTTTTTTAAATAATGTCAATTATAAACAACATTCATTTGTTTCTCACAATTCTGAGGCCTGGAAAGTCCAAGATCAAGGCACTAGCCGATTTGGTGTCTGGTGAGACACCTTTGCTAGCTCACTGATGGCTGTCTTTTCATTGTAACCTCACAGGGAAGAGGGCATGGGGCTTTTTAAAGCCTTTTTTATAAGGGCACTAATCCCTCTTGTGACATAATCACCTCCCAAAGGCCCCCCTTCCTTGCGTGTTAGATTTCAACATATAAGTCAGGAATGGGGTGAGTGGGAAGGATACAAACATTCAGAGCATAGCAGATATTTAGATGGTTTAGTAATTTAGTTTAGAAAAAACAGGGATTTAACCTTGAATTCTCACATGTGAGTTATAACCAAGAAGGGTTTACTTCCTCTAGTATGTATTTAATCTAGTATGTAATGTGAATATCAGCTTCATGGGTACCCTTTTGTAAAAAGGAGATCACTGGGTTTTTAGACTGTCTTTAAAAGTTCTTATTCATTTGTCTTGGCTGACAGTAGTTGTAAAGTTGTAAGTAATTTACTAAGCAGAAAAAAAAATTACTGAGTAGAATTTATGTTCAAAATACATACCTATAGATGTATATATCACATTTTAGGATTGAACTGAACAAATTGATTATTTAATGGTTATGTATTGGTAATTTATATGGTTCTGAAATGTGACCTTTAGAAGAAAATGTCATTAGACCTCGCAAGTTTGAGTCAATGTTTTCCTTGTCCTCTATATATTAAAATTAAATTAAAATATTACTATAAAGAAGTTATTGTGCCTTTATAAACCTTTATAGGCTTGTAAACTTGTGATGTCAAAATTAGAGGCAGATATACTAAAAAGTAGTCCTTTTAAAAGGTAAGCTGTAAGGACATTTTCCAACAGTAACCATTATCTGATGGTTTCAGGGAATGACATCTAGAATCTTGGGGTAAATGTCAAGTGTTGTAAACTGTGAGAAAGTAGATTGGCATTTAATTAGGTTGCAGACCATTTAAATGGAAACAGTAATAGGAATGACATTTAAGGGGAGGTTTCAACTTTAATGCAGGTCAGTAGCTGTGTATGAGGTCAGTAGTTTTAGATGGCAGTAGGGTTTTGGGTTTTTTTTGTTTTTTTTGTTTTTTGTTTTTTTTTTTTAAACGCTTTGTAAATATACCCTTTATTCTTTGTGTGATTTCATAAGCAATTTGGAGACTTGACATTCCTATAGTGGAAGAAAACCTACATGTGTGATATTTAAATGATGATACAGAAACATGAGTTCAACTTTTTTAGCTTTAAAAGGATTATTTAATGCAGATTTAAATGTCATCTACCTGGATACTGCTCCATATAATATCATATGATAACATTCTATATTCTTAACATTAAAATAATAAAAAGTTTTAAAAATATGTAATCACTTGGGAGAATTTTTATATTATGTACAAATAGACAAAACGTATCAGTAGATTCTTTTGGCCCAAATGCACTTTAGCTATAATACAAACACACTGAGCCCTTTAGGTTACCTACCCTCTCGATTCATAGACAGCCTTCTACTCTTTCTTACCTCCATTCTTGCATTTAACTATTTTAGGATCACTCCTTCTTTCCGTTGAGATCACTTTCTGACTTGCTTCCCAGACTTGTGAGAGCTTGATTTTCTGCAGGCTGTGCCAGGTCCGTAGTAAATGGTCATGCTGGTTTAGAATTCAGGGGGACACCTGCGTGACTCAGTCAGTTAAGCGTCCGACTTCGGCTCAGGTCATGATCTCACAGTTCGTGGGTTTGAGCCATGTGTCAGGCGGTGTGCTGACAGCTTGCTCAGAGCCTGGAGCCTGCTTCATCCTGTGTCTCCTTCTCTCTCTGCCCCTCCCCCGCTTGTGCTCTGTCTCTCAAAAATAAATAAATGTTTAAAAAAATAAAAAAAAAATTTCAGTAGGCACAACCAAGCAATTGCACTACTAGGTATTTATCCAAGGGATACAGGTGTGCTGTTTCGAAGGGGCGCATGCACCCCAATGTTTATAGCAGCACTATCGTCAATAGCCAAAGTAGGGAAAGAGCCCAAATATCCACCAATGGCTGAATGGATAAAGATGTGGGGTGTGTGTGTGTGTGTGTGTGTGTGTGTGTGTGTGTATACACACACACACACACACAATGGAGTATTACTCAGCAATCAAAAAGAATGAAATCTTGCCATTTGCAATTACATGGATGAAACCAGAGGGTATTATGCTAAGTGAAATTAGTCAGAGAAAGACAAATATCATATTATCATATGACTTCACTCATCTGAGGACTTTGAGACACAAAACGGATGAACCTAAGGGAAGGGAAGCAAAAATAATATAAAAACAGGGAGGGGGACAAAACATAAGAGAATCTTAAATATAGAGAAGAAACACAGGGTTGCTGGAGGGAGGGGTTGTTGTAGGGGGATGGGCTAAATGGGTAAGGGGCATTTAGGAATCTACTCCTGAAATCGTTGCACCATATGCTAACTAACTTGGATGTAAATTTAAAAAATTAATTAATTAATTAAAAAAAGATTCAGTAGGCCACAGTGAAGACTTAGGAAAAGGTCAGAAATGGTTATTATCGTTAGGAAGTATTTTCAGAAGAAAGTGAGAAGTGCAAATTTGTTGGTTAAAGTCTGCAAAGTCTTTATTATCTGTTGTAATGAGAACATTGCATAATAGACAACCACAACACCTGAATGGCATTCAGTAAGCATTTATTGCTCATACTTGAGGGGCAGCTAGGTGACTTTACCTTGGTTGGGTTTGCTCACAGCCGGCTGGCAGCTGATCGAGGCTGCCTTCAACTATAGTTAAATACTCTGTTCTGCATGTCTCTGTGCCTGCAGCAGGCTCTCCTGGGCTTGATCCCATGAGGAAGGCAGAAGTACAAGAGAGAAATTATTCCCCAAGGTCTGGCTTACCAAAACCACCCAACCACAGTGCAATATGAAATTGCAAAGGATGTGGATGGAAAGAGGGATGAAGGATTGGGACTAATCATGCCATCTGTCACAAAGTCAAATTAGGAACATGGCAATAGCAACAACAAAAAAAAGCTCATGAAATTTTCTTTTTGAATCTTGTCAGTGTGCTTTAAATTTTTAAAAATATCTAGGGGTACCTGGGTGGCTCAGTCGGTTAAAGGGTCCGACTCTTGATCTCAGCTCAGGTCATGATCTTGGTTCAGGTCACGGTCTCATGAATCATGAGATCGAGCCCTGCATTGGGCTCTGCACGGCTTTGGATTCTCTCTACCTCTTTCTCTGCCCCTCCCCACTCATGCTGTCTCTCTCTCTCAAAATAAATATAAACTTAAAAAAAAAGCAGAAAGTAGGGGCACCTGGGAGGCTCAATCAGTTAAGTGTCCGACTTCGGCTCAGGTCATGATCTCACGGTCCATGAGTTCGAGCCCCGCGTCGGGCTCTGTGCTGACAGCTCACAGCCTGGAGCCTGCTTAGGATTCTGTGTCTCCCTCTCTCTCTGCCCCTCCACTGCTCATGTTCTGTCTCTCTCACTATCTCTCAAAAATAAATAAACATTAAAAAAATGTTTAAAGCAGAATATACAAGTATTTATTTACATATGTATTTATTTTGAGCTATAATAAATGGAGTTGAAAATCTGCATATAACTTTTGACTCCCTAAAAACTTAAAAAACTTAACTACTAATAACCTACTGACTAATAACCTACCCTAATTGACCAGATCCTTAGTCATACAACGTAAGTCAATGTTTATGTTATGTTAAACATAAACATATAAATAAATAACATAGTCAATTAACACATTTTGAATGTTATATATACATATACTATATTCTTTAAGAATAAAGTAAACTAGAGAAAATGAAATGTTGTTAAGAAAATCATAAGGAAGAGAAGATACACTTACAGTACTGTATTTATCAGAAAAAAAATATATGTGTAAGTGGACCCGCACAGTTCAAACCCATACCATTCTAGGGTAAACTATATCAGTTTTAGGTGCACAGCCACTTGCCTCTCCTGTGGTTAGAACTTTTAAGATTTATTCTCTTAGCAACTTTCAAATGTACAATACAGTATTGTTAACTATAGTCCCCCTACTTTATATTTCTAGGACTTATTTATCTTATAATAGGAATTTTGTATTCTTTGGACTGTTTTCACCCATTTTGTCCCCACCCCTGCCTCTAGTAATCACCAATCTGTTCTTTGTATCTATGATAACACAGTATTGATTCTCTGTCTTGTTTATTTTACTTAGCATAATGCTCATAAGGTCTATCCATGTTGTTACAAATGGCAGGATTTCCTTCCTTTTTAATGGCTGAATAGTATTGCATTGCATATATATGTGATCTCTTTCTCTCTCTCTCTCTCTCTCTCTCTCTCTCTCTCTCTCTCTCTCACATGTTCTTTATCCATTCATGAATGGATACTTAGGTTGTTTCTATGTCTTGGCGAGTGTAAATCATGCTACGATGAACATAGGAGTGCAGATATCTTTTCAAGATAATGATTTTATTTTCTTGGAGTAAATACTCCAAGAAGTAGAATTGCAGGATCCATATGATAGTTCTATTTTTAATTTTTTGAGAAACTTCCAGAAAGTTTTCCATAATTTATATTGCCACAACAGTGCCCAAAGGTTGCCTTTTCTTCCACATCCTCACCAACACTTGTTATTCTTTGTCTTTTTGATACCAGCCACTCTAACAGGTATGAGGTATGATATCTCATTGTGGTTTTGATGTGTATTTCTATGATGATTAGTGATGTTGAGCACCTTTTAATATCCTGTTGACCATCTAAGTGCTGTCCTCAGAAAAATGTCTCTTCAGATCTAATCTCTAATCAGATTTTTTCTTTTTTGCTGTTGGGTTGTATGAATTCTTTATATATTTAGGATAATAACCTCTTATGATACATGATTGGCAAATATTTTCTCCTATGTGTATATTAAATTTTTATGGCATCCAATATCAGTTTCTTAGCCAGAAAATAGAAATTCATCACTATCATAATTAACTTAATGATTTTAACTAATGTTACTATTACTTTAAAAACTCATGAGCCTTTCTCTGTGTACTTTATTTGATGATATATATTTTGACCCCTTATTCAAATTTTCTAGTCTTTATTGCCCTAAACATTTTTTCATTACTACAGTATATAATATCCAAATAAATATTTTTCCTCTTGTGTTTTTTCTTTCTTTTGTTACAAAATATATTTATTTTTTCCTTAATTTCAAAATGTGGTGTGTCTTCAGTCTCTGAACAATAGAATTTTCCATACTACAGGAAATAAAAGTAGTAGAGACTTGAAAAGAAATTAGGCAATTGAATCTTGCTTCATAATTTTTCACTGCCATGTTAGCACTTCGATACCATGAAGATTTTTAAAACATATTATTCACTTTTTCAAGGTGTTCTTGCTGACAGGATTAGTCTGAATTACCCGGTCCATTTTTACTCAAATTAGAAGTTTTAGCACTGTAGAGCTTTTACATCTTTTCAAGCATATTAATGATCAAAAAGAGCTTTTATTCTTATCCCTGTTCCAGGGTATTTGAGTGTATTTTAATTCCCTAATGTATACTTCAAAATTATTCTTTTTGAAAATGTTTCTGGGAGAGAAAGTTGTCAGCATTTAGTCAAGGTAAGGCTTTGATTCATTCCCTCAGCGCACCCTCCTTCCTACCCAGCACACTCAGACATACAGACACACATAGAGTAAAGATAGCCTTACTCACAAATAAGATACAAAGAAAACCTACATTAACCTCTTAAGGCTGCTATAGGTACCAGCTAGGGGGATACGAGGCAAGATTGCCTGGTAAATGGAACTAAGGTCAAAACACAGTCAGGAATGGGATCTGCAGTATTCCAATGCGATGGTATTTCTGAGCCACCAGCCCAGGTCTGATTGTGAAATGGAGAGCTGTGGTGACTATGGCAGAGAGGGAGGCATGGTTGAAAGGACAACTCTAAACCCCCAAACACTAGGGACAATCAGAGAGAGGAAGGGGAAAAGACACATAAACACTCCCTTTAAAAATTAGGATGCAAACTGAAGTTTGCTGCATTTGAATGCAAAAGAACTCATTTACATCTTAGAAAAATTGATGTTTTTTTAAATTATCCTTTAATTTATCAAGCATGTAGCACACTTGTGGGCAACTTTTTACTCAACTCGTTAGTAGGAAGTTGTGCCACTTTAGAATATTTTCTAAGACATACCTAAAAAGGTGTATTTGAAAAGCGTTCTGTGTTAGAAATCAAGAAAATCTTTTTTGTCCTTCTTGGACACTTATCTTTATATCACTTTTCAGTATCTTAGGATAGGAATTGTTAATCTAGGAGGTCTGTGAAGAAATTACAGGACATCTGTGAATCTCAGGAAATTATCAAATATTATTATGACGTGTGAATTTTTTCGGGGAAAATTTCACATATTTCAAAAAAGTCTATAATCCCTCCTTCTGAAATAACTGAAAAGTATCTAGAAAATCTCCCAAGTATTTGTTTGTCACAAACTATATAATGTCTTAATAGGGGGAAAGAAAGAGGGATGGATATAGGCTACTTAGGGTAGAATGAATGATTTCTAGAAAAGATGATGAGGACCTTACAAGAATAGTCAGCAGAAATGATCGTTTATGACAAAGTTTGTGTAGGTGTGATGGCTACTTCCTGTTTGTGATAAGAGTCAATCTTCTCTGGTTGATAAAACTTTTAGGCAGAGGACTTTATGATGGTTGAGTTCCTTTTGGAGGATGTGCTTTTGGGCAGATGACAGCGAGTTCAGAGAAAGCCAGTCTGCTTGTATTTGCTATTTTTCAGTGACTTCAACCTGAAATAATATACAAGAGCAGCATATTTTGGAGTGGCATGTCCCAAACTCTTTCACACTCAAGTTATACAAAAATCAACTATTTATGTTTGCCAGCTACAAACAGAAAATAGAATTTTTTAAAAACACTATTTATAATGGCATCAGAAAATAACATGTTTCTATGAATAGTTTGAGAAAACATGGGCAAGACTACACTGAAAACTGTAAGTCATATTGAGAGAAATTAAAGAAATAAATGACGGCACATACTCTATTCATAGATTGGACGACTCAGTGTTGTAAACATGTCAGTTCTTCCAAAACTGATCTGTAGGTTCAGTGTAACAATATGCTTTTTACCAATGCAGACATATTTGTTCTGATAGCAAGATCCATTAGAAACCTGCAGTAATGGTGATGATGATGTATTAGCACAAGGTTAGAGAAACAGCCCCACAAGTATACTGTCACTTCTTGTGCGACAGAGATGGCAGTGGACAGCAGTGGGGAAAGGGTGGTCTTTTTGGTAAGTGATGATGAGTTATTTTGATAGTCTTGTGGAAAAAGAAGAAAGTTGGCCCTCACCAAAGACAAAAATCAATTTTAGGTAGAATTTAGATCTAAATATGAAAGGGAAACCTAATAGAAATACCTACACATGTACACCATGAGATGTGTTTAGCAGCATTTTTTGTAAGAGCCTCAAAATGGAAACAACCCAAATGCCCATCAAGAGAACACTACATAAATTCTGAGATATTCATCAGTGGAATGCTGTACGATATTGAAAAAGAAGGAGACTACAGCTTACATACAGTCCTACATGGATGAATCTCACAAACGTAATGTTGAACAAAATATAAATATATTTATTATATATGAAATAATATGTCCCAAATGATTATATAAAGAAATCACTTTATAGGAGGAAGGAGATGATTGAGTTTTTGGAGTGCTGATAATGTTTAAACTTTTTGTGTTTACGAGAGTTTTTGATTTGTAATCATTCATTTATCTGTACACTGGTTTTATTTATTTACCTACTTATTTATTTAATATGAAATTTATTGTCAAATTGGTTTCCATACAACACTCAGTGCTCATCCCAACAGGTGCCCTCCTCAATACCTATCACCCACCCTCCCCTCCCTTGCACTCCCCATCAACCCTCAGGTTGTTCTCACTTTCAAGAGCCTCTTATGGTTTGGTTCCCTCCCTGTCTAACTTTTTTTTTTTCCTTCTCCTCCCCCATGGTCTTCTGTTAAGTTTCTCAGGATCCACATAAGAGTGAAAACATATGGTATCTGTCTTTCTCTGTGTGACTTATTTCACTTAGCATAACACTCTCCAGTTCCATCCAAGTTGCTACAAAAGGCCATATTTCATTCTTTCTCATTGCCACATAGCATTCTATTGTGTATATAAACCACAATTTCTTTATCCATTCATTTAGTTGATGGACATTTAGCCTCTCCGTAATTTGGCTATTGTTGACAGTGCTGCTATAAACTTTGGGGTACAAGTGCCCCTCTACATCAGCACTCCTGTATCCCTTGGGTAAATTCCTAGCAGTGCTTTTGCTGGGTCATAGAGTAGATCTATTTCTAATTTTTTGAGGAACCTCCACACTGTTTTCCAGAGCGGCTGCACCAGTTTGCATTCCCACCAACAGTGCAAGAGGGTTCCCGTTTCTCCACATCCTCACCAGCATCTATAGTCTCCTGACTTGTTCATTTTAGCCACTCTGACTGGCATGAGGTAGTATCTCAGTGTGGTTTTGATTTGTATTTCCCTGATGAGGAGCGACGCTGAGCATCTTTTCATATGCCTGTTGGCCATCTGGATGTCTTCTTCAGAGAAGTGTCTATTCATGTTTACTGCCCATTTCTTCACTGGATTATTTGTTTTTTGGGTGTGGAGTTTGGTGAGTTCTTTATACATTTTGGATACTAGCCCTTTGTCCGATATGTCATTTGCAAATATCTTTTCCCATTCCGTTGGTTGCCTTTTAGTTTTGTTGATTGTTTCCTTTGCAGTGCAGAAGCTTTTTATCTTCATGAGATCGCAGGATACAAAATCAATGTACAGAAGTCAGATGCATTCTTATATACTAACAATGATGCAACAGAAAGACAAAGAAACTGATTCCATTCACAACTGCACCAAGAATCATAAAATACCTAGGAATAAATCTAACCAAAGATGTAAAAGATCTGTATGCTCAAAACTATAGAAAGCTTATGAAGGAAATTGAAGAAGATACAAAGAAATGGAAAAACATTCTGTGCTCATGGATTGGAAGAATAAATAGTGTTAAAATATCAATACTACGCAAAGCAATCGACACATGCAGTGCAATCCCAATCAAAATTGCACCAGCATTCTTCTCGAAGCTAGAACAAGCAATCCTAAAATTTGTATGGAACCACAAAAGACCCCAAAAAGCCAAAGTAATATTGAAGAAGAAGACCAAAGCGGGAGGCATCACAATCCCAGACTTTAGCCTCTACTACAAAGCTGTAATCACCAAGACAGCATGGTATTGGCACAAAAAGACACATAGACCAATGGAATAGAATAGAGACTCCAGAATTGGACCCACAAAAGTATGGCCAACTAATCTTTGACAAAGCAGGAAAGAATATCCAATGGAAAAAAGACAGTCTATTTAACAAATGGTGCTGGAAGAACTGGATAGCAACATGCAGAAGAATGAAACTAGACCACTTTCTTACACCATTCACAAAAATAAACTCAAAATGGATAAAGGACCTGAATGTGAGACAAGAAACCACCAAAATCCTAGAGGAGAAAGCAGGAAAAAACCTCTCTGACCTTAGCCGCAGCAATGTTTTCCTTGACACATTTCCAAAGGCAAAGGAATTAAAAGCAAAAATGTATACTGATTGTTTTTAAACATTTCTATCTTGATTTTATATTTCAATTAAAAATACTTATAAAGTACTGTAAAGGTAGGTGTATAGGTGGCACATGGGTGTATCCTAGCTTTATAGGAGATTAATCGTTCAGTCTAGGACTTGAAAGAATATGGAGGCTTTTATAAGTTATAGTGAACCTCTAAATATTTAATAAATGAATCTTAGGAAAAAAGTGAAAAAGGACTGAGATCAGGAAAAGTAGAAGTGCTTGTTTTTCTTCCCTAGTTCACCAACCACCCACCTCTCCCCAGTTTAAACATTTAAGAACTTGCTAAAATAAACTAACCAAAACTAAATATAATATGCTGTACATTGGAAGTTTGGAGAAAATAAAGGGTGTGTGTGTGTGTGTGTGTGTGTAAGTGTGTAAAAGACATCTTGGGTGTAGATGTCGTATTTTTACTTTTGTAAAAGAAAACATATGTGACTACTCTCTTTGCTGAGAACCCTGTTTAGTTGGGAAATTGAATTTCTAACTGTAATCATTCTGATAGCCTTCAAAGATTGACCGTAATGACAAGGAATATTGAGCTCTGGGGAATTCAAACCCCTTTCCTTTTTCTCTCAAGAATCTATGGAGAACGCTTCAAGAAAATATTGATAGTTTGAGAGGTTAGTTCCAAATTAGTGAGGAAAGTAATGAGGGAAATAATTGGTAGTGCTTTGAAGACTTCTATGTGCTAATTTGGAAAACTCCCTAAGACATGATATCAGGCTGGAAAAAGAAGGTGAAAATAGAACATTTAGTAGTCCCACCTGTAAGTAAAACAGATAATAAAAATAAATGTCGTTTTAAGCTTTTTCTTTTTTCTTTCTCTCTTTTCTTTCTTTCCTGGAAGGTCACCGCAAGAAACTGTTAGTGTATAACTCTGAAGAGTGGGACTAAAGATGTGGAGAGAGAACATTTGGTCTTCAGTTTATATTTCTAAGTTACTTCTGTTTCAGTTTTTACCATATGCAGGTTTTTAACTTGTAGAAATCATTTAATTAGCACCCAGAGGGACTGATCACACTGAGTGGGTTTGAGGAGGCAGGTACAAGTGGCTTAAAAGCCAACAGAAGTCCTGTAGCTGTTGAAGGAGTTTGTGTTCTGGACTCTGTTCTACATAAAGTGGCACCTTCAACCCAGAGCCTCTAGTTCTAAAGGACCCTGCTTCTTCAGCCTGGCTTCTGTGCCTGTATTCCAGAATACTGAGAGACCTAGAGACTTACTCTCCTGGAATTCCTGTGACCCAATCTAATAATCCTTGAAACTCTGTGACCTTAACTCTAGATGACGCCAGCCCTTGAAGAATATAGTAGGAAGTTTGGCCTTCACTGTGAGTGAGACAGAAGCCAGCCATTTCATGGTTGTACACAAAAGGAGGAAATCTAACTCAAAAGGAAGGATTGAAATGCAAGAAGTCATAGCAGGAGCAATTGGTAAACGTGTAGGTAAACTCAAGCCTTAATTGCATAAAACAAGAAGTAATAGTGACTAATTTGGGACATATATAACTAGATAGAATGAAAATATTAGTCCACATTAAAGTTTGAAATGAGAAGGGGTAATGAATTTTAAAGCATTCTAAAATGCTTTTATTATTCAGGAAGATTATAAAACTGGAGATATTTTGAGTTACATTGAATATGAATTTTAACAATTTAATTATGACCACTGAGAGTAGAAATAGAATATATAACTTCTAAGTGAACTGATGGAAAAATTGATAAAAGAGAAAAGTGTTAGTTCAATAAAAGGCTCAGAAATGAACAGAATAAAAGGAAGCAAAAAATCCTATGAGAAGTACATAGTAAGATGAATTTCAATCATTGATCACAATAAATGTAACTAAACTGGCCACTGACATTTCTCAATTTGGGTGGAATCGATAACTAAATTTAGCTTTTGTGTGACCCATGTAAAAACATACGCAATGTGGGTCCAAGGAGTGAATGGTCAAGAAAGAATTCTTGAGACGTTTGTGGTGGAAAAAGGTGCTTTTATTATAGCACCGGGACAGGACCTAGGAGTGCTGTATGAAGAAGGGGATGTACAGTATTAGATCATAAATGTTGTTTTTGAATCTTTACTGATAAAACTACTTTAGCAAGATTTCTCTGGTGCTTATCATTCAGCTCAATATTAACTCTCAGTAGGATGTATAGGCAGTCATGAGATCCTTTAAGAATGTAGCAACCAGGGGTGCCTGGGTGGCTCAGTTGGTCAGGTGTCCAACTTCGGCTCAGGTCATGATCTCATGGTTCATGAGTTTGAGCCCCGTGTTGGGCTCTGTGCCAACAGCTTGGAGCCTGGAGCCTGCTTCAGCAAAAAAGAGTGTAGCAACCAGGGGCGCCTGGGTGGCTCAGTTGGTTGAGCATGCGACTTCAACTCAGGTCATGATCTCCTGGTCTGTGAGTTCCAGCCCCGTGTCGGGCTGTGTGCTGACAGCTCAGAGCCTAGAGCTGCTTCGGATTCTGTGTCTCCTCCTCCTCTCTCTCTGCCATTTCCCTGCTTGTGCTCTTTCTCTCTCTCTCTCTCTTTCTCAAAAATAATTAAATGTTAAAAAAATAAAATGAAAAGAATGTAGCAACCAGTACATGTTTGATCCTTATCAGTACTACGCAGGCCATAGGTCAGCCTTCTGGGCTAAAGGTAAACATTTTCCTATTTCTATCCCTCATCAATAAGAACATGTAAAGGATGAAAGTAAAGGAATGGAGAAAAAATATTTCAGGCCAATACTAATTAGATAAGAACTGATGAAAATAACTGTAACCACATCAGACAAAATATATTCTGAAGCAAAACACCATTATTAGGGATTGGGGGGGGGCGTGTCATAAAATGAGAAAAAGAACAATTTACCCGGAAGGTATAAGAATTATGATACACCTTACAACTCAGCTTCGGACTAATAAATAACATTATCTTTGTGCATATAATTTTATTATTTTCTTAAGATACATTTCTGATAGTGGGATAAGTAAGGATATAGCAGCTTTAAGGCTGTTGGAATATATTGCTCATTAGCATCTCTTGACCTAGAAAACATTTGGATGAATACACTTAGAATCATTGGACCATATGTCCAAAACAACTACTGTTACATAGATCAGGGATTACAAATCAGTTTCTCCCCAGGTCTAAAGAGATTGGTAGTTGCTGCCTGGAGCACTGTGTTGTTAGACCATAACAGGGCCCCTTGATTACTGATGTCTTCTATATGTGTGGGAGGGGAGGAGACAGTCTGAGAGCCAGATATTTGCTCTTTATAGTTTTCATTAAAATAATAACAGTGATAATACTTTGCCTTTTTGTATGTACTCTTTGCTGTGTACCCCCAAATTGGATAGAAAGCATGTATTAGATCAGAAGATCTTAAGTTAATATAGACTTCTTATTAAAAATTAATTTGGTAATTATAATGCAGTCATGGTCACCACTTTCAGAAAAATAGGTACAGTTAAAACCTTGGATTGCAAGTAACTTGTTCTGCAAGTGTTCTGCAAGACAGGCAAACATTTCTAATAAGTTTTAACTTGAAAAATGAGTGATGTCTTGCAGTATGAATAGTATATGATGCTGAATGTCACATGATCACACCTGAGCCAATGGTTCTTGCTTGAAATGCACTTTGATATATGAGTGCTTTGGATTACAAGCATGTTTCCAGAATGAATTATGTTTGCAAACCAAGGTTTTACTGTATAGACATCATTCTCTAAATATAGGTTTATCAGAACCTGTCAAAGCTTTTTTTTCTAAGTTTATTTATTTATTTTGAGAGCAAGAGCATGCACATGCAAGTGCAAGCAGGGCAGGGGTAGAGAAAGGGACAGAGAGAATCCAAAGCAGGCTCCATGCTGTTAGCACAGAGCCTGATGCAAGGCTCAATCCCATGAATCAGGAGATCATGACCTGAGCCAAAACCAAGAGTCAGATGTTCAGCCGACTGAGCCACCCAGGTGCCCCAGAACCTTTCAAAGGTTTTGTTAAAAATATCTGCCATAAGTATATAAGTATATATGTAAGTATAAAAATGTTTTGACTTATTTTCATTTGGGGAAGCATTTTAGATTAGTACACACATTTTACACTGTTCTCTAAACTTACAGAATTCTAATACATACCTTTTTCTCATTTGTTTTATGTATGCTTGCCAAGAAATATTTAGAAGAATTATGAACAAATATACATAAAAAGGAGTTATCCTGTAGTCTTGACATTACTTTAGCAATAATGGAAATTATAAATAAAGTACAAGTGGTATTTCCATAACATCTGGAAAGTAACTTTACCTTTCATAATTCATAACAAATCATTTATCTTATTATTCTTTTTAGACATTCTTCTGAGTCACCAACTTGATAATTCCCCGAGAGTAATTTTCAGTAGATTCAATGAATAGAAATTTAAAGCTGTTATCCAGTTCACCTCATGAAGTATCAGTTTTACTTCTTTTACTTCTACCCCTCAGCTGTGATGTTAGGGAAATCTTGGTCATTTTTTCTGTAAGCTAACAAATACATAAAAACATTCTTCATGTTAACTGTATAGTTTATCATTGTGTCTTGTGCACTGAATTCACACAATGTTCCTAGTGAGCAGATGTATGAATTATAATTTCTGAAAATATTTTTCTTCAGGTAATTAAAAATGAATAATATATCCTCTCATTTGTGCATAGGAACTATTTGGTTATTAAGGATTTGTTTAGCCTTTGGATTCCATGTGTGCGTGCATGTGTGTGTGAGAGAGAGATTTTTAAAACTCAAATGCAACTCTTGATTTCTGACATCTTTCCAGACTGTATTAGATAGTGTAACATGATTCACCAGTATGTATGCTTCTCATAGTTAAGAATGTGGTTCTCTTATGGTTCCCACCTTTCTGGTCCCCTAGTTCCTTATGCTTTACAGCCAAAAGCTGTGTTTCTGCACCTCCATACAAGTTGTATTCATCTCAAATAAGGTAGACTTTGAAAAGGCAACAAGAAACCATTACTCTGGCCCTTCAGTCATTCAACAGATACCTAATGAACACCTTCTGCATTAAGAGGCCTTGCTGAACATGTACTTGAATTAGTGAAAAGTCAGTTTTAAGGAGTTGAAGTGAAGGAAGTAGCTTAAAACACCGAAAGTCAAAATGGCTCAAGATGGGTAGAAAATTTAGAAATAGAGAATGCCTTCTCTATGTAAAATGCATGTTTTCCACAAACCAAAAGGAGCCAATATTTACTCTGTAACTCCAGGCAGCTTCATTGGCTTTTCGTTTGGATTCCTCAGTCCTAACATGTGCCTTTCATCCTTAGCCAGTGCAGACATAGGGTAGAGCTTGGAGGCTTGATGGCAGGAGAAAGGACCAAGCAAAGACATGTGAGAAGAAAATTAGAACAAGACATAAAATTGGAGATAAAAATGGAGCATACTTTGCTATCAGCTGTAGTATCTGTTCTGTGTTACGTATGGAGAAGCTAAAGGCACAAGTTAGTTACTCAGCTAGCAAGTGTTTCGAGGCAAGTCTGTTTAGATTTGAGTCAAGGATTATATTGTTCCAGACATTCTGGGAGCAATAAGAGAATGGATAAAACAAACTGATCAGTTCACGCAGTGGAATACTACACAGCAATAAAAAGGAACAAACACAAGTGAAAACCAGAAACTATGCTGAGTGAAAGAAACTTTGCACACACATACATGCACAAAAAACTTTATATAAAGATACAGAATAGGCAAAACTAATCAGTGCAGTAAAGTCAGAGGTAATAAGTATACTAATGTCTACAAGTTATTTTGAGATACATCAAAAATACAAAACTATTAAACATCCAACTCTTGATTTTGGCTCAGGTCACGATCTCATGGTTTGTGGGATCAGGCCCTAGGCTGACAGTGCAGAGCCTGCTTGGAAGTGTCTCGGTCCCTCCCCCACTCCCACTGTGTGTGTGTCTCTCTAAATACAAAATGGATCTATGTACGGATAGCATAAGCAAGTATTATAAAATGTTAATTATAGAATCTAAGCAGTATATGGGTATTCAGTGTACAAGTCTTTCAAGTGTTCATAATAAAATGTCAGGAAAATTTAATTGTGTATGACTTTTAGCGGTTTTGAAAACAGTATGTATAAGCAAAAGTACATTCTTTATCCCAAGAAGAACAGCACAGTGGCAGCAGGGGCTCATAAAAGACTGAATAATCTGTGAAACATTGTCTTTGGAGCTCATTAAAAATACCTTCCCGTATGGTCTCTGAATGCAGTCCTCCTTAAAGCCAAGGCTAATTGAATCACAATAGTGGATGCCTCTCCAGGGTAGGGTGGGAGTTGACTGGGAAGTGGAATGAAGGAAACTTCTAGAGTGATAATATCACACAAGTAAAACCATTTACCACATCTCATTGAATTGTGCACTTAAGGTCCGCATTTCATTATATATAAGTTTTTCCTCAAAAGGAAAAAAAAAAGCTGTAAGTGAATACTGAATTCTAGCTAATTATCCACATGCTTGAGTGTTGATGTCTGAAAATTATTTGAAATGAATGAAAAATATCAAATGTGTTGAAGGATAGATATGTGATATAAAGCAAATTAAAGAATGTTAATAGGTTATCTGTATATGAGTGTTCACTGTATAGTTATTTTAACCTTAAATGGAAGAGAAGGAGCTAAGAACCCAGCGTATTGGAAGGATCATCTGTATAAATATTGGATTAATCAAGAGTTACTACAGGAATAAGTACCCCTACTACCCAGATCTTGGTCTCTAACACCACCTTCACTAAAATGAACCGCATCTCCTTGGAGACATAGCACATTCCACATAAAAGTATTGGATTGACATAAATTTATGAAGTTGATAACTCGGATTTTGTAGTGAAGTGTCCATCTTATGAAGTACTCACTGAAATATTTAGGGGCAAAGGGCTATAATATAATGTATGTATGATTCAGGAAAAGAATTATATGTTGTATGTTAGAGAAAATACAAACAATAAATCAAATGGGATGAAATGTTAATAAGTAAATCTGGGTAAAGTGTCTAAGAGTACTCCTTATATTTGTAACATTTTGTAAATTTGAAATTATTTCCCCAAAACAATTATGACAGGAGTGGTGTTCGAGAGGGACGAAGTGATCTACCGAGCTCAGGTGTTGGGCTCACTGTATTTTGTGCTGTGAAACCAAGATAAGCAGTGGATTATCTTAAATTTCCAATCTTCTAGTGTTCTATTTTCACTTTGATATTTGAATTTTGTTCCTTGTTTTTGGCACAGTGATATTTCATCTTTAGTTCTTTTATATCATTAGAGTTTCGCTCTTCCAAATATAATGTTTTCTTTGCAGAACTTTGTAGGTCTCTAACTTAGCTGTTTTGTCTTAGTCTTCATTTTTACAAGGCTCAGGGCATCTAGCAGATAACTCTTAAAGTTGGGGATTTTTCTTTCTATACTTTTTAAAAAAGTTTTATTACAATATAATTCACCCATTTAAAGTGTACAATTCAGTGGTTTTTTGTATATTCACAATCAAATTTAGAACATTTTCTTACCCCAACAAGAAACCTCCTACCCATCAGCAGTCATTTCATGTTTACCCTTCTTTCCTCATCCCCTTATTACTAATCTACTTTTTATCTCTGGGTATTTCATGTAAATGTAATCATTCCATATGTGGCCTTTTGTGACTGGCTTCTTTTAGTTCAAATGTTTGCAAGGTTCATCCATGTTTTAGCAGGTATCAGAGCTTCATTTTTTTTTTTTTTTTTTTGCTTAGTAATGTTCCTTGTATGAATATACTACGTCTTATTTATCCATTTATTAGATGATGTTTGCGTTTTCAATTTTGGTCTATTACACTATGGAACAATGTTGCTATGAACATTTGTATACATGTTTTTATATGAACATGCATTTTTGTTTTGGACGCCCAACTGACTGAGCCACCAAGGCACCCCAAGATTGGATTTTTAAAAATTGTATAGCTAGGGGCTCTTGGATAGCTCAGTCGGAAGAGCATGTAACTCTTGATCTCTGGGATGTGAGTTCGAGCCCCATGTTGGGTTTAGAGATTGCTTAAAGATAAAATCTTTAAAAAAAATTGTATAGCTGGAACTCATAACTTTTAAATGCCCTTTGCAGATGGATATATATTTAGCATCTGACACCCTGAGTCTGCCATAACCACTGATGCCACTAACCACTGCCACTTTATTGTCCAATTTTAGAGTTCAACTTGATTGCAAGTTGGTGACCAGGTCCATGAGGAATGGCAAAAGAAATTGGAGCTCTTTAACTTGATGTCAAAAAGCCCCATGTTGACTTAGTAGCCATTGTCATGGGTTGTAACATTAACAAAGGAATATTCCCTTCATTTTAATTGCAAATTTTCGTATTTTTAAATATTTTATTATCATAAGTAGGAATTGATAAAATGGGCATTGAGTTTAATTTTTTTTAAATGTTTGTGTGTGTGTGTTCGTCATAGGAAAGTAGAAAGCAAAATAGTATTTCTTTCTCCCAGATTTTATTTGGCTCACTCTAACAGAAGATACTCTTAGTTTCAGCTCTCCTAAAAGGCCAGTTTTTCGTATGTTGAGATCTGCATACACATTTACAGAGTTTACTTAGATCATTTTTTATTTGTCCTACTCAGATTTAATTCACCTTTAAGAAACCATCATTACAGAGGACTGGATGAAAATCTGATCAATATGAAAATAGTTTATATGTAGATTATTTTCTTAGATCAAGCTGTAAGAATTCTAGATTAACTCTGTAAAGCATTACATGTCCTAAAACTCATATGTTCAGAAGTAAATTAAAGGGGAGAGGAGTGAAGGGGTGCCTGAGTGGCTCAGTCTGTTGAGTATCTGACTTTGGCTCAGTTGATGACCTCATGGCTTGTGGGTTTGAGCCCCGTGTAGGGCTCTGTGCTGATAGCTCCAAGCATGGAGCCTCCTTTAGATTCTGTGTCTCCCTCTCTCTCTGCCCCTCCCCTGCTCATGCTCTCTCTCTCTCTCTCAAAAATAAATATAAACATTAAAAAATTATTTTTAAAAGGTGAGGAGTAAAAAGTTCTTAATACCACTTGTACTGACTGTCTATATACAGTATAATCTTAACTATCTTTCTTTTTTTTGAAAGAATTTAATCTATAAAAATGAAAGTAAAACCCTCTCTTCACCACCCATTTCAGAGCATATTATGATGGCTGCCAGATGTACATAGGATGTAGGTTTATTTTTCTTCGTTCCTCCTTCCCTCCCTTCATTTACTTTTTTTTTTTCCTTTTGATGGCTTATTTCTGAGTTTTTGAGTAGAAAGACTATTGGCAGCTGCCAGAATTTATGTCCTAGGAGTGCTATGCTGATGTATGAAAATAACAGCACACACTGGGCTTTTAGGTCACATATGCCTCCGGGGTCCATCAGCTCTGAAGTGATGGAGGGTGTTCTTCTTGGGCACAATGATTGGGTTTCCTCTCTGTAGAGGTTCCTGGTTGTGCCTAAAGTCTCCAATGTTCGATCTGAAGTTACCAGTTAACATTTTTTTGTTTTTTGTTTTGGTCAGGGGACATGAGCTTCTTCCCAGTTATAAATGAACTGCCATTTTGGTAATTTCTATTTGTGTTGAATTCTTACAGCTGTCCACACAAGGAGATGCAAGTCAGGTGATTGGGCCTCTTACAGAAGGGCAGAGAAGAAATGTGGCAGTAGTGAATTCACTATATAAGTTACACCAATCAGTAACAAAGGTAACCTTTATTTTATTTTAATTAAGTTCTTTTAATTTCAACTTCTTTCTGTTTGCCTCAAATAGACAACGAATTATTATTTAATTTTTTGCAAAAGAATGCAATGAAAACGTGGTGAGTGTGAAATAAGCTGTGGAATGAACTCTTTTTAAACAGTTATTGACTCTGGCCTTTATCATTTGTGTGACTTTTTGTTTATATACTTGGTTTAAAGCATAAGAACTCTAGATCATCAGGCTTGGTTGGTATAATCAAGTTTATTGAGCAAATGATTTAAGGGTAAATCATACTATTTCATACCTATTAAAAAGCATAATTTGATATCATGTGGGTGGTAGTAAATTATAGCAAAGCTAATGACAGAATGAGAACTCTTAATCCCTCCAACATGTTGGAAAGATTCTATCTTTGCCCCAAAATAGGGGGAAGGAGCTGCCTAAACAGTGCATTTTTATGGTATAATAACTGATGGCTACTTGAAAATAGAAGATGGATTTTTTTTTTTTTGCTGTTGTGTTGCTGATGTAATTTTTATGATGAACTTTAATTTGTTGGTGACCATATATTATTTCTAAGATGAACTGTATTTATAATTACCAGGAAAGTTACACTTTGAATCCAATCTTTGACTTTTGAGTAGCTTGTGTTTATTCTCTATAAACCATTTCCAAAATATTTAGCAAGTAGAGAGAGAAATAATTAGAGGGCCTGAAGAAGGCTAAAGATTAGATGACATTCTTGAAAACATGACCTTTAATTTGAGCTTTAATATGCTAAATTGTATTTTAGAATAATTATCAGTGACTGTTCAGTTACTTAGAATTTTAACAAGTCCTTTTATCAACTAGGAGTTTACAAAAAAGTGTATGTCACACATTAAGCAGAATATATTTTAAAGGTTTATTAACAAACCTCAGAAGAGGAAGTAAAAAACAAAAGTAAATAAAAAATATAAATGATGTATTTTCCATTCCCTTTATTATTACTCCAATTAGACTGCAATCAATGAAAGAATGTTATTTATTTAGGCTGATGTAAATGCCTTTCTTGATACTTTCAGAATGTTCATAATATTTGTATTGATTTCTAAAAAGAAATTGTTTGACATTTGTATTTTATTTTTATTTTTTTAATGCTTATTTATTTTTGAGAGGAAGAAAGACAGAGTGTGAGCAGGGGCAGGGGAGGGGCAGAGAGAGAGGGAGACACACAGAACTCGATGGGCTCCAGGCTCCGTGCTATCAGCACAGAGCCAGACACGGGGCTTGAACTCACGAACTGTGAGATCATGACCTGAGCTGAAGTAGGACGCTTAACCAACTGAGCCACCCAGGCGCCCCTGACATTTGTATTTGAAAGACTTGTTGAAAATTATAGTTAGCCTGGAGAAAAGTGATTTTTTTAAAGAAGTATGTAAATACGGCTTTAGACTGACCTTTTCAAGTTACAGTATTATAACTAAAGCCTGTCTAAAGTGAATAAAGGAAAGCCAACTCTTAACATTCTTAATCTTTTGATTATTTGAAGTATACAGTACGTTTGCTTTATACAGGAAAGTATTGTTCAGCCTGCCTTAACTAGTAAATACTAAGAAGTTTTTAAAACATGTAGGAGATATAATGTGAAGTTATGATACTGTTTTATGTGTCTGTAGAAACAGCTTTATTATGTTAATGATCAAAATTAATATTTATAAAAATAAATGACTTAAGCACAACTATAACTGGATCAAAACCTTGTTCTAGGTGGTTTCCAGTCAGAGCTCATTCCCACCAGCAGCCGAGCAAACTATAATCTCAGCCCTAAAGGTAAAAGAATTTAATCTTTGACTCTACAGATCACAGTGGGGTTTAGGATTTGTTTGGATGAGTGGGAGAGTGTCACATTTTAAAAATAATTCAGAATCCTCTACCAAAAGTAGCTGCTGATAATTATCCTAAAGAGAAGGCATACATGTGTGTTTATATTTTCTAGATCTTAAAAATAGACCCTGTTGGTGTCTACAGATTGTGTTCTACTTATGATAATTTTATCATAAGCAAGAGAAGCAAGAGTCTTCAGGTACTCACTGTATCTCAGGGCACTACAGCCTACTATTATCCCAGTAAAGCATTGAGTCCCTACTAGGGTGATTTTGTCCTCTAGGGAACATTTAACCATGTTTAGAGACATTTTTGATTGTCATGACTGGGAGTGGAGTGCTCTTGGCATCTAGTGCCAGGGATGCTGTTCAGCATCTTGCAGTGCATAAGAGAGCCCTGACAACAAGGAATTACTGGTCCCAAAATGTCAATAGTGCCAAGGTTGAGAGACTCTAATGTGTATGTGAAAGGTGTGAAATCAGGGTAAATTCCCATTTTTAACATACTAACATAAATATACCCAGGAAGTTTAATAAAAAATAATGGTCGTACAAGATTCAGAGCCATATGTAGCTGACACTAGGTAACTCTTTAAACAAGGAAATCATTCATTTTTATGATAGTAATAGATACCCTGTATTTAGTACTTGCTCCTTGCCAGTCACATGCAATATATTGAAATATGATCGCAACTGTTCAAGTTATATATTATTGTCCCTATTTTATACAACTTGGAATAGCTTGCTCAAAGTCCTAATGCTGGTAAATCCAGACCTCACTGACCCAGAGAGTTGTGTTTGCTTGCCATCATCATTCATTTGTTTACTAAATATGTTTTTGGTATTTACTAAGTAACACTGTGTAGCAAAGACTCAGGAGCCAAACTACTAGTATATGAATCCTATCTCAGCTATTTAACTAGCTGTATGACCTCAGACAAGTTAATAAGTTTACTCTTGCCTTAGTTTCTGCATCTGTAAGGTGTACAATATAACTGCACAAAGGTAATAGATGTCAACTGTCAGGTTAGATTTAGGTTGCTTAGATAGAGATAAAAGAGAGAGAGAGACAGAGACAGGAACTACCAGTGAATTCCAAGGACAAATACTTTTATTTAGGGAGTAAGAAGCTACAAAGAAACAACACTGTTGAACAACAGTTCAACAGCAAACTTCAGTTTGCTGAGGAAGAGATTTAGAGGATGTTGTCACAAATCCTAAGGGAGAAGGTAATTTCTGAGGTCAAAATGCTGTCCACAGGTGACATGGATGGGGATTTTACAGGCCCCAAAACTTGAGGACACTAAATTCATATATGAGGGTAGGAGAAGACAGTCTTTTCCCCCAGCACAGTGAAAGCACACTTGGATGTTTCTCTGTATTCTTTCTGTTCCCCCAGTGTGCCCATCTCATTATGATAAAGTATTATTAGAGCCACCATCCTAAAATAATTGTTTTTATTAAGAGTTGTCCAAAAAGGGGCACCTGGATGGGTCAGTCAGTTAAGCTTCTGATTTCGGCTCAGGTCATGATCTCACAATTTGTGAGTTTGAGTCCCACATCGGGTTCTGTGCTAACAGTGCAGAGTCTACTTGGGATTCTCTCTCTCTCCCACTCTCTGTCTCTGCCTCTCCCCTACTCTCTCTCTCACACACACTCAAAATAAATAAAACTTAAAAAAATGTAAAAAAAAAAAAAAAAGAGTTGTCCAAGAAAAGAATTGTCCAAGTTACTGATGGTCATAAAAATACCATAAAATCAAACCAATAGGAAAACCCAAAAGGTCTTAACATTCTTGCTTCCAGGCAGGGAATTCACAGTCTCCTTTTCTGTGGTTCCACATTTTTTCTTTGTCTTCTAGAAGTAGCTATCAAACAGATTTTGATTGCTACCCAAGATAGGAAATCGATTTTAATTTGTGACCCCATACACAATATATAAGCATTTATAAATATGTACAACCTATATAATTGCATGTATGTAAGATATACATCTGTATTTCTGTAATTGAAACAAAAGTTTCACAGAACAGTATTTTCCTTATTTTGGGTGATACATGCTTTTGTTTTCTATGCTCCTCTATTACTTTTTTTTTTAATGTTTATTTATTTATTTTGAGAGAGAGAAAGCACGAGTAGGGGAAGGGAATGGAGAGAGAGAGAGAGAGAGGGAGGGAGAGACAGTCCCAAGCAGGCTCCACGCTCAGTGTGGAGCCTGATGCAGGGCTTGATCTCACAACCCGAGCTGATATCAAGAGTTAGACACTTAACCAGCTGAGCCACCCAGGCACCCCTCATCTATTACTTTTTAAAATATTCTGATAGTGATTTTTTGACCCCTAATGATCACAACTCATGGTTAGAGAAAGTCCACTCTGTAGGTTAAGACAGAGTGCCTACACTTTGCCTGATCATAAAAGTCTCCCGACAGAGTCAAACTAGAAATTCTTCAGATTGTAATTCAGTGTCGGATGTACTCTGAATCTGCATTTTTAACATATAACAAAGGTAGTTCCTGTTGTTAGTCCCTGTAGGCTGAGAGTTGAGGCCAGTGCAGGCAAGATTGCCCTGACCTCCGGCTACAGCCCTTGCTCTGAGGCTTGCTCACCAGAGCCAACAGCTCACGTAGCTGGGCAGTTTGGTGATGACTCACCAGTGTGGTCCTTGAGAACTGGGTAAGAAGACTGGCAGGTGGTTCAAGTGGCCCTGCCAATTAAAGACTTAATTGCATATGTTAACAGAACTCAGTGAAACCATTTTGACGTTGCTTTTTAAATTAAATCATAAAAACTGTTATGACATATTAAGTAAAAAACAAAACCCTCTCACTTAAGGAAAAAAAAAGAGAACCTTGAATTTCCTAAAATTGTAGGAGATTTAGTACAAATTTACTTTGAGTTAGGGGTAGAATGGTAGGAGGTATAAATAATTGTATCCCAAGAACCAAAAACCTATATGCTTTTATTATTTTATAGAGAAAATACTAAATATATGTTTCACTTGCTAAAATTACACAGAAGGGTACATAACAGTTTTTTCTTCTCTACCTTGTTGAGATTTTATCTGAAATTAAATGTTATTTTAGGCTTGAGGTTTAACATCTGATAATTATCTACTTTGTCATGGATGGCATAATTAAAATTAATGAGAGTCATTTTATTATACTCACCTCAGCTGTTAAGTAGTTAAATACCTTGGCTCAATAATTCTGATCCATTTATTACTGGGATTGTTTCATATAGTGATTGTATTGCTAAGTTTAAACATGGTAGTTTTTCCTTTCTCCCTTACTGTGTGGGTTTATGTTCTGTATGAGAGAATAATCCAGATTGCTGAGGCTTCTATATTTTTGTAATCTTAGCTATTTTAGGTAAATCTTTGAAAAATGTATGACACACTTCCCTGCTTTGTAAAGAATTTGTGAGATATAATCTATTCTCCTTTCTCCATTTCCTCTGATAGTTGTTAATCCTCTACTGTTCCTGTTTTCTATTTCCCATAAGTGGGAAGCCTCATGTAGCCAGAATGAACATTTTCTTTGTAAACCATCATATCGTATACAGGTGGATGCCTGTTTTCCATGCCTTGTTTCACTGGCTAGGAACTCTGGTACAGGGTTGACTACAACTGGTGAGAGTGGACCTTGGTGAGCATTTTCCTGACTTGGGGGAAAGCATTCCATCTGTATTCTAGTGTTTTAAGTATGGTGTTAGATGGCCTTTATCAGGTTAAGCAAGTTCCTTTCTATTCCTAGTTTACTGAAACTTTTAAAAAATATAAATGGCATTTCATCAAATAGTTTTTTCTCTATCTATTGAAATAATCATATTGTTTTACACCTTTATTCTGTTAATACAATACAGAAGTTGATTTTCAAATGTCAAACCCACCTTAGTTATGATGTATTACCCTTTTTATATATTCCTGAATTTGATATGCTTAATTTTTGTTAACAATGTTTGCATCTATAATCATAAGAGATATTGGTATATAGTTTTCTTGTAATTCTTTGTCTGATTTTGGTATCAAAACTGGCCTCATTAATTAGGTTTGGAACTATTTGCTCCTGTTCTGTCATCTGAAAGAATTTGTGTTATTTTCTTCTCACATGCTTAATAGAATTCACCAGTGAAGCCATCTGGGCCTGTAGTTTTCTTTGTAGGAAGTTTAGAACTACAAATTTGACTTGTTTAGTAGGGAAAAGGCTATTTGAGTTACTCGTTTCTTCTTGAATGAGCTTTGATACTTTGTGACTTTCAAGGTATTTGTCTATTCATCTAAGTTACCTGATTTGTCAGAATAATGCTGTACATGATATTCTCTTACTGTCCTTTTAATGTCTTTGGGGCCTCTAGTGATAGCCTTTTTAAAAATTTTTTTGATTAATATTTGTGTTCTCTTTTCTTCTTCATCAGTTTAGCTATGGGTTTGTCAGTTTTATTGATCTTTTCAGGGAGCCAACTGTTGACTTTCTTGATTTTCTCTCTTTCTTTTTCATTGATTTCTGCTTTTGCCTTTTTTATTTACTTCCACTTGGGATTTTCTTGGCCTTTTTTAAAAAAATATGCCTTATACCATTGATTTTTAGACCTTTTCCCTTCCCAAATAAATTTAACAAGTTGTAAATTTCCCTCTAAGTAACTTTGGTTTTGACATGTTGTGCTTTTATCCTCATTAAGTTTGAAATATTTTCAGATTTCCTTTGCAGTTTCTTCTTTGATTCATGAGTTATTTAAAAGTGTTTTTTTTTAAATTCCAATTATTTGTGGTTTTCCTAGATATCTTATTTTTTCATACAATTCTGTTATCATCAGAAACCATACTCTGTATGATTCCAGTTCTTTAAAATTTTGAGTCTTGTTTTACGGCCTAGCATGTGTTGTGGTCTGTGTTGGTAAATGAACCATGTGGTTTGACAAAAAAGTCTACTCTGCAGTTGTTGACTATATTGTTCTATAAATATCACTTAAGTCAAGGTAGTGGGAATATATTTAGTGATGTGTTCAGATATTCTGTATCTCTACTGATATTTTATATAATGGTTCTATCAACTGCTGAAAGACAGAAGTTAGTTTTCTACTATGATTGTGGACCTTTTAATTCTGTCAATTCTTGACACCTCAATTTTGAAGCTATTTACTACTTCTGCTGAAGCTGTGTCTCATACATATTTACAATTGTTATGCCTTCCTGATGAACTGATGTTTTCGTCATTGTGAAATAGCCCTCTTTAGCTTTGCTAATACTTACTGTCATGCAGTTTGTTTCATGTGATATTAATTTGGCTACTCCAACCTTTTTATGCTTAATGTTTACATGGTATATCTTCTGTCCACTTATTTTCAATTCCTGTGTGTCTTTATTTTTAAAGTACATCTCCTATAAACAGTATATAGTTGTCTTTTTGTCTGTTCTGGTAATCTCTGTCTTTTAATGGGAGTGTTTAGTCCATTAACATTATATAATCATTAACAAGTTTTTATTTTGATATATATAGTTTTGTTTTTTATCCCATTTGTTTGGCTTTTTTTACTTTTTTCTTTTCCTCCTTTTGTTTTTTCTTTTGGATTCTTTGAAAAATTTTTGAATTCCATTTTAATTAATTTATTAGATTTTTATATATACCTCTTCATGTGATTTTTTTTTTTTTAGTGGTTCTTCTGGGGATTACCCTATAAATCCTTAAGTTTTCATAGTCTTCATAGAGGTAATTTTGCACCATGTTATGTAAAATATAGAAACCTCTTATTTATGGAAGTACATTTACATCTACATGCATGTAGTGCAATTTGTTTTTAGTTTACAATATCCATTTTTGTGGGGCGCCTGGATGACTCTATTGGTTAAGCATCCAACTCTTGATTTTGGCTCAGGTCATGATCTCAGGTCATGGGATTGAGCCCCACATCGGGCTCCATGCTGAGCATGGAGCCTGCTTGAGACTGTCTGTCTCCCTCTCTCTCTGCCCCTCTGCTGCTTGCACTTTCTCTCTCTCTCAAAATAAATAAACATTTTTTAAAAATAAATAATAAAATATCCATTTGGTTCTTTTTTTACACATTCAGTCACTCTGCTGAGGTTTCCTAATATTTATTGTGAGCATTTCTTTCTTTACCTCACCGAGGTTCCTGCCTAATAATTGTAGAATCTGGATCATCTCAGGGATGGCAGCTGTGAATTATCTTTTACCTTGAAAATTGATAACATTTTCTAGCTTTTTGTATATGTAGTGATTTTTTAATATATCCTGGATATTGTGAATGTTAATGTTGTGTAGACTCAGTATTTTTTTTTACATTGCTCCTGAGTGTTGATGTTACTTTAGCGATTAATCAGCTTGACTGGGCTCTAACTGTACACTGTCGGGTACCTGCAGCTGGCCATGCCTTAGACCTCAATCCAGTGAAGCCTTGTTGGCAGCCATTTTTTGTTTGCTTTGCCCAGGCACGATTGATGAGTCAGCTGAAGACTAGTGGTGAGTTTAAATATAGAATTAGCCATTCTTCTCTGGCTCTCTCCCATCTGAGGTTCCTCTCTCACTTTCTAATAGCCCTGGTTGAACCAGGGCCCCTTTCCATTGCTCTTTTGGCCTAAAAGACTGCAGGATTTGTTTTCTTTTTTTTTTTTTACTTTCAGAGTTTTAGCCCCCCAGCCTTGCCACTATCATGACGATAGACACTCTTTGAGCCAAGTCACAGAAAATGGAAAACTCACTCTCCTCTGATTGCTTGCTCTAGATTTCCACACCCTTCTAAAAATGCCTGCTTTTTTCCCATCTCTACGACTCTACAGTAGGTTTTTTGTTGGTTTGTTTTCCATAATTGGTTGTAGGAGGATCTGTAGTTAGACACTTCACTCTCTCATACCAGAGTCTTCTTTCTTGAACTCTTGTTCAGTCATTTCTACCATACTCTAAAATCTCTTCCTACTTCTCTGCCCTAAGTGGGCAAAGCATAACCAAAAGCTCAGTGGAGTCACCTGTGTGTAGGAAATCCCAGCTCTTCTACTTGCTCACTTCAGGACAGTCTCCTTAACTTCACTTTAGTTTCCCCATCTATAAATTACTTTAGATTCATCACCTATGAGTTAGAGATTTTAATATTCTTAAAGGAAGGAATAATTGAATTTAAAGTAGAACTATAATATGTGAGGCATATACCATAGTTCTTAGCACATAATCTATACTAAATAAATAGTCTTGCCCCTTTTAGTCCTTCAAGGACTCCTCTTCTTCTGAAAGACCTCAAAATGGCATTTAGCCTTACTCTGCAAACCATCCTCTGGTATCTCATTGACTCTTTTGGCTTCATCTTCCCTCTTAGAAGCCAAAGACTACCAAATCTAGTCAAATGTGTCAAGAACTACAAATGTAAATATTTTAGTTCTTCCTGGATAGCCCATGTGAATTTCCTATAAGTCCTTCAAACTCATGTCCAAATCTGAACTCATCATTTCTTCTCTCCATCCCCAAATCAACCTGCTGCTTCTGCACTCACACATTCAGTTAATAATATCACCAAATCATTAATCACAGTATCTCCAGCCTGTCTCCTCGTATCTATTCCTATTGCCTCTGATTTTGTTTGGACACTCACCATTTTGCATCGAGACTACTACTGCCTTTAGTCTATTTACCCAGTCTGCCATCCAATGTGATTTTTCCCGCATTCAGATCTTTAAACCACATTTTCTCATTGCTTAAAACCCATCATTGGTTTCCCATTCCCTTCAGGGCAAATTCCCAACTCCTTAGCAGCCTACAGAGTATATCTGCTGAGTCTATTTCCACACGGGCAGGCACCTCACACCCTGTCTGTATTGAACGCTGTGCAGTTGAGTGCATCATCTTTCCCAGGCAACCATACCTTTAACGTGTACTCTCTCAGCCCACCTCTGAAATTTGGTGTAGGCAGTACCTTCTGTCTTTCAGATCATGTCAGCTTAAGTGAGGTTTCTCCCATGATCCCATAGCACCCTATAGAGCATTACTATGGCTAGAAATTATCTGCTGTCACTAGATTGTCAACTCCTTGAGGGCAAGCTCTATGCTCTTGCTCAGGCATTTGCTCTGTCTCTCCTTGCCTCCCTGTCTCTCTTAATCCCCATGTACTGTTTACTTTTACCAGAGATTAAGGGCTAGAGATGATATTTAGGAATTTAATAGATACGGGTCCTGTTTAACCTTTTCTGATTTATTTCTATTGTTTGTATGAGCCAAAGCCATCCATCTTCATTGTGTGTAGTCACCAGTGAGGCATACATAATATACTTACATTTTAGATTTTAAGTGTGTACTGAGGCCCAGTTAATATTTTCACACTAAAAACCCATAACTAAGGCCAAGGGTCTTCCATAATGTAACCAGTGATTATACCTCAGTGTAGAACAGTTTTCAATGTGAGCATTATTGACATTTTACACCAGGTAGTTCTTTGTTGTGGGAGATTGTCCTGTGCAGTGGAGGCTGTTGAGCAGTGTCTCTGTCTTCCACCCACTAGATGCCAGTGGCAAACACCTTGCCCGGCCCAGTTGTGACAACAGAAATAAGAAGTAACACGCCCAGGCCAGAGGCTCAAGTACAGGATGTTTGTGAGAAGTAAGGATAAAGATTGGGAAGGGAGATGATACCCAGTACCAAAAGCACTCCTGCCAAACAGGAACCTACTCCCAGAAAGGCCTAACTGTCCTGCCCTACAAGAAATACCACATATTTATTATGCTCACTCTGCTGGAGAGCATGCCATGTTGTTCCGGTTGTGTCTGCACTGACAAGAGTCCCTCTGGGTCTTGCCTCACTCTTTTCAGAAACTTGGCACAGTGTGTTTATTTGATCTTTATAAGGGCCACTCTTCAGGGCTCATGTGACAATGAAACTTCTTGAACATTTGAGAGGAGTTGGGGAGTTGAAATGTTCAGTGCCATGTTCCACATATTTTCAGCTTTAAAGATCATTTGCAACAGCAGTTGGGAGAGGAACAGACTTCTGTTGAGTTATTGCAGTTAAACTGTATATAGCCGGAATTCGATGTAAAACCTTTGAGTCAAAGTGCTTCTCCCATCTCAGATTTCTGTGTGTTGGTCTTTAATTTTGCCTGTCCTTCCTTTTTCTTTTTAGACGATCCATGTTCTTATGGGAAGTGCTGTGCACCCCTTACTGACTTCCGTGGGAGATGCTATAGAGGCCATAATCATCACCATGCATCAGGAAGATTTTTCTGGGTAAGCACTTCCAACCACAATTTCAGTAACCTTTGCTACATTTGTCTTTCATTGACCCACCTCCACCCTTCTTCCCGAAGTCTCTTTCCACACAGGGCTTGTTCCTCTCATGGTGGGCATGGCCTCCAGCCTCACACTGTTTTATCCATTGTGAGTGCCATTAGCTGATTAAAATTTTTCAATTCTTGTTTGCATCATTGCTCTCCTGCCTTTGAAACATAGAATCATTAACATCTATGGGACTCAACATGATTCAGGACTTCTGGCAGTTGGTACATCTTCTCTTTCCAAGTTCATCTTTATCCTTACTTCTTGCAAGCACCCTGTACTTGAACTGTGGCGTAGGCATGTTATTTCTTGTATAAAATGTCCCTCCTCTGCCACTACGCTGGTCTGAGTCCTGCTCTGGCTTTGAAGGCACGCTGCATCTCAGCTCCCTGCAAGAATGATTTTCCTTTCTCAGAGTTTTGTGGCAATTCAATCTGGTCGTGTCACACCTGGCCATCAACGCTTGGGTAGTATTCCACAGCTGTTTCACAAGAGTACTTCTTATCTATGTCATAGTTGTCTTGAGAATAAGAATCATAGTCCTAACCCAGTGTTTACTGAAATCGTTTTAAGGAGAGTAAAATGGCCAGGACATTATTTATAGAGAGTTTGGAATAGTTATTTGCACATGCTTAGAGTGATTTTTTAACGTTTATTCATTTTTCGAGAGACAGCGAGAGTGTGAGTGGGGGAGGGGCGGAGAGAGAAGGAGGCACAGAATCCGAAGCAGCTCCAGGCTCTGAACTGACACCACAGAGCCGGACATGGAGCTCGAACTCACAAACTGTGAGATCATGACCTGAGCTGAAGTGGGACGTTTAGCCAACTGAGCCACCCAGGTGCCCCGTGATTTTTTTTTTTAAACTTAACCGCTCTAGACCTAAATATTCAAATATTAATATGTAGATATGTGTTTTATATTCCTAGTTCATAGTTACTATTTTTGAATTTTCCTATTTCTATTTATATTCATGTTGTTTAAATATCTACTTTATTAAATGTTCAGCCACTAGTCTAGCTGTTTATAGAAAATTGTATGAGTTCTACACTGTCCTTTAATTTTTCAAATCACTTCTTTCATTTGCAGAGTATTTTTTTAAAATTTTTTAAATGTTTATTAATTTTTGAGAGAGACAGAGAGTGAGCGGGGGAGGGGCAGAGAGAGAAAGAGAGGGAGGGGGGGAGACACAGAATCGAAAGCAAGCTCCAGGCTCTAAGCTGTCAGCACACAGCCTGATGCGGGGCTCGAACTCACGAACCATGGGATCATGACCTGAGCTGAAGTCAGACGCTGAAGTGACCAAGCCACCCAGGTGCCCCTACACAGTATCTTTTGAAGGGTGAAAAGGTCAATCTCTGTTTTTAATAATGACATGAAGCACAGAAGGGTGAAGTGGATTATAGGCAAAAGACTATAATATTTGGAGATAGCACAAAACTGTTGATTTAGCAGTATTTGGAAAGAAATGAATTTTGTTCAAAGGTGATCTGAAATGTTCCAGTTAGACTGATTATCAATGCCTCTGAAAAGGAAACAAAAATGAAGGCTCATTCTGTAAGAGCAATCAGATAATACTTCAGCAGCTGTGTTGGCGAGCCACAGCTAGTGCCTGTAGATAACGGATTAGACATTAAAAGCTGGCTGTCCCAATAGCTACATCCTTACTAGTTTGCTTAAATGCTAGGGAGCCAGATTACCACTGATAGGTTGCCATGAGTACGAAGCATTATTTTAATGTGTATGACACTGTCCTTAATTTGTTTTCTCAAATGGCTTTTGATGGTTCCATTTCAGCCCTCTCTCTATATATGGCAGACATTTGAGAGTCCACTGATAGTCGTTTTCCACATGTGTCCTTGTAGGAGTGTGGAACACTGTTTCATGGTGCGTTTAAAATTGTTGCGCCATGACAGTAATTTTCTCACTTTCTAGAACTTTGTTATTAGTAATTGTCATGTCATTCCATATATGAAATGTTTGGCTTATATGAAACATAAGGTAAGGTTAGATTAAATTGTTCAAGAAGGAGAATTCACTTTTATTGTAGGGCCAGCCCCCAGGAGTCACAGTTGGAAAAATAATAGTGACCATCTGCCCTTTGAAGCCCTCTATACCTATTTTAGGTACAAGGAATAAAGCAGGTTAACCTTGTCAGCCAGCCTTATGTGGAGTGTGGTGGGTTACAGAATCCCTCTGCTATTTAAAAAGTAATGCTCAACCTGGTTTCCTGGTATTTGAAATGTATTTAATAGGACCAGTGTCTTTCTTTCCAAATTAGATAAAGCTTTAAACATAAATGTCTGATTGACATAGTACATTGACTGAAATTCTTTTATTTAGTGTAAAATGGCTCCTGTCCAGTTATAGCTTTGCATGGGGAAGGAAGACAGTAAAAGTAGGAAGACTCTAGATCCTGAAGCGATGGATGTGCACCTCTGACGGGGGCAGAGCACACACACGCACCAAAAGTCTTGGTGACATGAGGATGAACGTCTGCCACTTCTCAGGCGTGCATTCGGTCTACCCTCGACTCGTGCGTGCAGCTCTCACTGTGAAGGCCCTTCAACTTCTGCACAACGTACTCTTGCATTCTATCAGTTGAAAATCTCTTACCAAAAGCTTTGGGGTAATTGGGAAAACTGAGCTTTAGCGATGGCCAAGCCAGTTTTGCATTCTAGTAAATTTCAGTCAGGCTTCTAATCCACACTGAGAACTGATAATACCTATTTCAAAATTTTGTCCGATGGATCATTTTACTTACATTGACACGTGCTTAAGGAACTTGTTTTAGTATTTTATTTTCTAATCCTCATGGAAATAATTTCAATTAACCAGATTAAAATTCTTGAAATACTCCTCTGGAGGAGTACTAAGATAACAGCAGTGCTTTGGATAAAGCACAAGAAACTATGAAAGAGATTGGTGTCCTTGTTTTTTTCCAGCCTTGACTTTTGAACTGAATGCAGATAGGCCCTGCAGTGTCTGAATCTGGCAAACCCATACCCCACGTGAAGATTGCCCTCACTTACTGAGGCTGTCTCTGCACTCGTACCCGAGCAGCCCTCCACCGTGTGACACTGCACGCGGCAGCATTCCAGCGTGCCCCCCAGTGGCCTCGCCTCAGGACGTTCTGTCTTATAACCAAACAAAATCTCTTCCTGCCAGAACTTAAGACTGGTTTCTCTATTTCTGTCTACTTCTAGAAATAGAAGACCTTTGGTTAGTATCCTCTGATAATAACCATTCATTGCTGTCTTTGAAGATAATGAAGTTCACCTTATTCTCTTGCTCTGGGCACTTGAGTCATATCTGTTGTTCTCTAGACCGTTGCCACTCTTTCTACGTCATTCTCAGAATATGGGAACACTCATTTTTTGAAGAAGATTCAGCACTTTGTAGCCAATGATCTCATTGGTTAGCTAATTAATATCAGGTGATTTCTAATTTGGGTATAATTTCTTTCCTATAAATATTTCACATTCTTTTAATATATTCCTTAAAGAGCAATTATAAACATTTATAAATTATAAATAGTATTTCATGGAGCATCAGCTGGCATCATCTGTTGATCCAAATTAAAGCCTTTGCAAACCTCATCATCTGGGAGGAAAAAATTGCATACCATGTGTATTGTTACATAACCAGCTTCACAGTCAGAAATCTACTATTCGGCTGATCAGACTAAATAGCACAGGAGCAGAAATATCTTTGCCAAGAGTTTGTTTGGGGCAGGCAGTGTTTTCTGCCCTTACAAAGTGTAAAATGCTATTTCAGGCTTCATTATTGATTTATTCACTAACCAGGCAAAACTATGAGTGGATGGAGATTTGTAAAGCTGCGAAGGACCTTGAGAGGTCAGAGAGTGCATAAGGCACTGTGTGAATCATCCAAGACAGATGATTGTCCGTTTCATTCTTAATAATCTCTAGGTAAATGGATTCTAAGATTTCTTCAGTAATCTTCCTAGCATCTTAAAACGGCTTTTATAATTTAAACATTGTTTTATGCTCTTTAACTCTTAGGAAAAATAAACAATACCTTTTTTACCATTGAGGGAAAAAATTCCATAGGACTGAAATAGCAGGTGACGGGTTGGCGGGGCAGGGGTGGGGAGCGGCAGGCAAAAGTTAAATACTGACTGTTAGTGCATTGCCTGTTTTCTCCCTTTTGCAGGTCATTATCCAGCTCAGGAAAGCCTGATGTTCCTTGTTCTCTGTACATGAAGGAGCTTCAAGGTTTCATTGCTAGAGTTATGAGTGACTACTTTAACCACTTTGAATGCTTGGATTTTGTCTTTGACAACACGGAAGCTATTGCCCAAAGAGCAATTGAACTTTTTATTCGCAATGCCAGTCTCATAAGACTTCTTGGCGAAGGTGGGAAGGTACGACTTGCAGCTGATTTTGCTCAGGTAAATTGATGCATAGCTACAAAGGGGGAAATGTTTCAGCCTCTATATTACCTATTTATTGAAAGACTGAGTATGTGTTCTTTTACTGCTTTAAAGAGTTGAAGCTTTAATAAAGAAAAATAAATTCATTTAAACTGAATTGGTAAAAAAAAAAAAAAAAAGAAGAGTTTAGACATACTTTCATGCCAGATATTTTTTCTTTATTTAATAAAAGAGTCATCACTCGTATTTGACATTTCAAAGTTAAGGTGAAGTGGTTCATTCCACATTACAGAAATATGTCCCATTTTTCTGTAATGTAGGGCTTTCTTATTATCCCACGAGATCAATGTTGATAAGAGTAATTAATTAATTTTGCTGGAAAATAATATAGGCAATGAACTGTAAAGGTGCTGGCTGTTGGCATGTAAAGAGAAAAAGCTCCCAGCATGTCTGTAATCCTCTAGTGGCCAGCTCAGTATTCCAAGACAATGTTCTAATTCACTTAGATGCACACTGGACCATCTAGATAAAGGGTCTGATTATTTGGTCTCTTTCTGTTGAACAGAGTACCTTTCTTGTGTATGGCCAGGTTTGAAATCATTCCAGGCTCTCAAACCATGATCACCTCTTATAGAAAGGGTTTTTTCCTTTTTCCTTTAGACAGATTTTTTGGAAGCCTTTCAACAATATCAGAGGCAGAGAAGAAACCCCTCAAACATATAGTTAAAAGATTCAGAAACAGATCATTCATATTTACATAGTATGTCAAAGGTGAACTCATTTTTTTTCTTTTGTTTTTTTTTAATTTTTTTTAATGTTTTATTTATTCTTGAGGGAGAGAGAGACAGAGCATGAGCGGGGATGGGGCACAGAGAGAGGGAGACACAGAATCTGAAGCAGGCTCCAGGCTCTGAACTGTCAGCACAGAGCCTGATGCGGGGCTCAAACCCACGAACCGTGAGATCATGACCTGAGCCGAAGTCGGACGCCCCACCGACTGAGCCACCCAGGCGCCCCAAAGACAAACTCATTTTTCAAGCCTCTCCAAGCTGTTAACTTCACTAGTCTAAATAGTTATTCAGATGGATTGTTCATAGTTTGCCAGATCCCCCCTGCTTATAAAGATAGTCAAATTTTAATGTCCTTATTTATCCCTGTGTGTATCTGGGGACAAGTCTGGGTTCACTATTCCCTTGCTGAGAAGATGTGGTGCACTACTTGGGGGGGGGGGGGCGGTGATTGTCAGACACTCCCTTGTACCTGATAGAGGCACAAAAGGGACCAGGTACATTATCTCACATTTCAAGAGCCAGACTCTTTGCATACGAATTGGGCCAGGATTAGTCATTTTCATCTCCACATGATTTGGAGACCACCAGACCTTAGTAAAGAACCTTCTTTGGGGAATAGGCCTTTAGTGGCGTAGGCATAGAAACAGAAGTTAAATGTTACCATTCGTGTTGCTCCTTTGACCTTTTTCCACTTTCATCAGCTTCGTTCTCATGCCCTTGCACACTTTGTTTTGTTGTTACAGGTTAACACTCCGTCTTAAGGATCGTACATAAGCAGTGTGTTACTTGTCCCTTACTGGCTCCAGGCCGCTGGCTGGACTGAGGGCACAGTCTTGTTAGAAACACCCTGAGCTCTACTCAAACGGGTGTCTGTTCTCTTTCCCCCTTTCCTCCAGAATTTTGTTTTTTCTGTTCCTGTCCTCTTGGCTCCCTGGGGCTCCCTCCCCCACCGGTTTATTTGCATTCTGCTCCAGCTGGTCCTTGAGTCACTTTCCTGGAGGCAGCACTGCAATCAGAGTGGCCAGGAGCAGAGAGAGACAGCAGAGACGGCCAGGATGAGGGCGCTGCCTGCTGTGCCGCAGGCTTTTCGTTGCTGATTTTTATGTGATGTTCCCTTATGAGTCTTGAAAGATGGAGAGCATTGTCCTGTGACCCTTGCTGCCACACCCAGCACCTGCTCCAAATGCAAGGCAGCGGGGGGTGGGTTGACTCCAGAAACCGCATCATTCACAATTTTATTTGGCATTTCTTCTTCCTTAAGACATGTCGCCCAGTAAACCAAACGTTTTCTCAGCTCCCTTCCCTTAAGATCAGTGAAACTCATTAGTCCTCATTACTAACTAAGGCTCCAGGACAGCCTCTCTTTTCCATTTCTTAAATATAGAAGCAGCAGCATCTACTCAGCGTGAGGTCTGTTTCCCTGACTCCTTTGTTCCCTCCCGGACTGTGCATGTGTCCCCACTTCAGAGCATCCTGCCACCCAGCTTGCATACAGTCCCCACCCTGTGGGCTGTGGGCACAGGAGAGACGGGAGGAAGCCCTATCAGAGTTAATCACGTTGTGCCTAGTAGCTTTGGCTAGTGATATCCAGCTACACCCCCGTTTACAAAAATTACAGCGAGTTGGGGGGTTTAATTTGACCTGGTTTCTTGCCACACCTGCAGTTGTACGGTGCTGCGCCTCAGCTTTCTGGATTGTATTTGATCGGACGTGTCTTCCTCAGAGAGTCAAAACACTTAGAAGGCATTACCCTGACATTTGTATTCATGACTGGCATCAGCTGGGGACTGGAAAGCCTTTTGACTGCCTCGTTATTGAAAGTTCTATCAGTTTGTATTCAAAATGAAACAAAGCCATCAAGGCCACTGGAATCAAGAATGCACAAATCCTCTCTGGGTTTTAAAAGTGTTCTTGTGATAAAAGTGCCCACTCTTCTGGCATAAAAAAAAAAAAGAAGAAGCTCAGGAAGAGACCCATAGGAGTAGGTTAGGGACTGCTGCCTAGCTGTCATTCAGTCTGCTTGCAAAGACAGATGATGGTATGTCTTAAAGATTTCTTTAGGAATCCTAACCTGTCCCCTCTGGCACTGTTGCACAGGTGAGAGGGGGAGTAGTTGCCCAGTGCCATCTGGAGGGTTCGTGGTGAGGGAAGTACCCGACATGCAGCCTCCTTAGGAATCAGGTCATGGGCATGAGGTGGTTTCCTACAGGTAATTAATTCCCTGCTGTGACCACATGCTCTCTGTGTCTACAATAATCACACAGCAGTTCTAAAACACTAAGCTTGTTCAAGGCCATTGGTGTCTGCTGACTCAGAATCTCTCCAGGGATTTGTCTACACTGCCCTTTGAAACACACTTCCCTCTGCCCCTCAATATCTTTTCTACCCTGAGGGAGGGGATGGCTAGTGGAATTGGCATTAAATTATTTACTCAGTGGTCCTCCTAGCAGTTTCTATTTATAGGTCTTCTGGTGCCTTTTAAATATACATATGCATATACATATACATACACATATACATATACACATATATATACATATATACATATATATGTGTGTGTGTGTGTGTGTGTATATATATACGTATATATATATATAGTTTTTTGGCCTGAAAATATAAATTTAGAAAAGAAAACAAAATTATCAAGATTTCCATTCCAGTTGCCTTTTCCCCTGAGCAGTGTCAGGCAGGAGAGCGGTAGGAATATCCACAGATGCCCTGTGGTTAACCAAATGTCTGCAGTGGGTATGGAGCAGCTCTGTAATTAGTTCACCGTGCCTGCAGCTGACCGCTCGCCTCCTTCGAACCAGGGAGGGGGGAGAGAAAGGCGTTTGAACATGCCATTTGTGCATCCACAGCTAATTGCAGAGTCACCTCCTCTAAAAGGAACACTCCTGCCCTTTAGAAACATGGCCTTTATTGTTTAATGGAATTCTGGCAGAAGAAAATGGTTTTCAGTAGCCTAGAGGTCCTTTGTTTATTTTAAACATTTAACATTTTGAAATTGTCCCATGGCATAGAAATCTCCTGTATCATCATAGATTACACAGCAACTCAAGGTCTTATTCTCTTATATTGTAATTTTTCCCTAGCTACTTAAATTTGCTTTAACATTCCATCCTGCTCAAGTGCTAAGGCAAAGGTTTTTTGGTTTAATCTTTGAAGATGGTGGAGCCCAGTAGGGTAATTGAAAAAAATGACAAAAATGTTTCATGAAAAATACTTCATGTAATCTCAGTGTGTAAAAACCATCACGCGCACACACACACAAACACACACACGTATATGATTGGAATTACCAAATCAGAGATACATGATAATAGCACTTTTACTTTGTGCTCAGTGTAAAATAAATGCCACATCCTGAAGGAAACCAGTAATTCCATCAAGTGAAGAAACTAAACAGGTCCCAAGGACCCACTGTCTTGTTTGAGAACACTGGCTTCAACCTGCTCTGTTTTGCTTTGTTGGCAAGAATCCTGACTTTCTTAAACCATGAGCTTCTCCCTTTTCATTTACTTAATTTTCTGTATTTTAGAGAGTTTTCTAACCATGTTAAGGTTTCCCTCTAGGACATAGGGGGGCATATTCTGTGTCTTCTATATGTTAGGAGAGAAATTTCACCTGCTCCACCCAGAAATTCCACTAGTTCCCCTCAGAACCATCTCCAGGAAGCTGCCCTCCACTTCCCCCATGACAGTCAGTTCATACATTTGGTATCACACTTGTTATTTTGCTTAGTAATAATCATGTGTATGTATATATGTATATGCAGTATATGTATGTGTATGTATATGCACATACAGCTTTTTATGATTTTGATGAGTAATAATTATATTGTTTAAAGATGGGGCGCTTAGGTGGCTCAATTGGTTAAGCATCTGACTCTTGACTTCATCTGAGGTCATGATCTCACAGTCTGTGAGATCGAGCCCCGTGTTGGGCTCTACGCTCACTGTGCAGAGCCTGCTTGGGGTTCTCTCTCTTCTTCTCTCTCTGCCCCTCCTCCACTCATTCACTTTGTCTCTCTTAAAATAAAAGTATACACCAGTCCTTTATGATAGATAGATAATCTTCACTAAATTTGAAAGAGGTCCCTGAAGGCAAGATAGTCTAATTTATCTGCTCATTCCAATGTCTAACTTGGTGCCTGGCAATTAATAGGGAATCAAAAATATTTCTCAGATGAGTGATTGTTTAGGTCTCCATGGTCTTGCAGTAGGGAAGATTTGAGCAATATTTTAGAACGATGACCAGCAGGACAGAAGCTCTACTTTCCATTCCTGTGTTTTTCTTCAAGGAAGATGCTCCATAATTTTTTTCAGACATTTTCTAAACTATTCTTTACCAGGGTTCTGTTGGTAGCTAGAGAGGAAAAACGGTTTACTATCTGAGATCCGCATATGCGAAAACTTTGCACTTGCTAGATAAAGAACAAATAGCCTACATCTCCCTTTAATGACAAGTAAAATGTCTTGTCAAAGGAGGAAAATAAAGTGAAACCAGTAGTTCTTGAGTCAGGAAGCAAATTAACTTGCTAATAATGTGAAAGGGGGAAAGTTAAAAAAAATGCCGGTAATAATTGCTGCCATTGAACAAGTACCTACTGCATGATCACTCATATTGCTTTGTGGAATTCTCTATTTTATCTGTATACTTCTGTGCATTAGTGCTGTCTCCATTTGACAGATGGGAACCTGGAAAAAGTGAAGTCCGGGGCCACACGGTAGTCATTGTAGATTTGGAATTTGTCATAGTTGTGCTTCCTCCAGAGTTAGGGCTTTTAATCACGTGGGCCAGCTTGGTGAGAAGTGTCATTATTTATACTTAATACAGAAACGCTCATGATGCCTACTTAAAGTAAGGCATGCAGTCCTAAAAACCTTCCCTTCTCCAATTTTTCAGTGGAGAAAAGATCTAAACCTCCTCCTTTTACATAACCAAAAAAATGTTCTTCTATTTTCTTGAAGGAATTGTGTCATGTTACATTTCTTTAGTAAATGCAAAAGTTATCTAAGTTCTTGCCTTTTATTAAATTTTATTGAATTTCAAATTTTTCCTCACAGTCCAGGTAAAATTAAGTTTACTGCAAACTACAACTTTCTGTGATCCAGGTGTGTGTGTCCCCAGTTCAAAATAGGATTCTGACATATTCTGACGAAACTATGGAGTATCTTTTAATGTTTCAGATGGAGTTGGCTGTGAGTCCATTCTGCAGAAGAGTATCTGATTTAGGAAAGTCCTATCGGATGCTGAGGTCATTCAGGTGAGACCTAGTTCTTTTATTGCTGTTGATGTATCCAGATTCTATTAACAGATAAATCCTTTCCCGCTGTTCATGTTGAAAAATACGGAATTGCCAATATTCAACCATTTTATGACCTACAGCAATGGCAATTTCATATGGTTTATCTTAAAAGTTATTATTCAGGATGTGAGGGCGATCTGGCTGCGACATCTGTCACCCCATTGATCGCCAGGGTTGATTCGGCTGATCTGGCTGGCTAGGCGGGTGTCCCCTTCCTCCCTCACCGCTCCATGTGCGTCCCTCCTGAAGCTGCGCGCTCGGTCGAAGAGGACGACCTTCCCCAATAGAGGAGGACCGTTCTTCGGTCAAGGGTATACGAGTAGCTGCGCTCCCCTGCTGGAACCTCCAAACAAGCTCTCAAGGTCCATTTGTAGGAGAACGTAGGGTAGTCAAGCTTCCAAGACTCCAGACACATCCAAATGAGGCGCTGCACGTGGCAGTCTGCCTTTCTTTAAAAAAAAAAAAAAAAGTTATTATTCAAACCAGAAACCCATAGAGAATTATGTGCAGTGATTGTGTGTGTGTGTGCATGCATGTGTGTGACTTTTTAGTTAAAATTCATAAGACCGAGCTGATAAATTTTATTATGTTCTTTCTAGGGAGGATTTTTTTTTTTTACTCCTCATTCTTACAGAAATAGATTGAGTAGTAATACCAGGCAGTTAATAATTATATAGGCATCTTTTTCTGAAGTTTTCATTTGTTCATATATCATTTTCAATCTAACCTACCTCTGAAAAGGTCAGAGGTTAGACTCCATAGCAAAACTATTAAATAGAATATTAAAAGAGTTTAGTGGTAAGATGTAGGGAGTAACTAGAAAGATGGGCTAATGCAGTTGAGCACAAATTTATGATTGAACTTCCTAGAGACCAGTTCAAAAAGAAAAACAGTTACTTCGAATCTACTACCTAAGAATATACTAATTTATGGGAAAATCCTTTGCAGTGCTGGATGCTGAGTTAGGCCTCCCACCACTTCAGACTGTAAGGAACACCGAATAGCTTAACAGCTATGGCTGTTTATTCAATAAGCTGAATAACATCGTAGCACACATAGAAAATGTATACGTTCAAAAAGACGACCAACCCTGTGGGCCGAGGGGACCAAACATAAATACCCATTTTGTGACCACAGCATTCTAGAGGGGAAACCTGATAAAACTGTCTGGAATATCCAAGACCATAATGGTCTTTGAATGTTTCTTTATAAAGGTAAGTGAAGAGATTCCAGGCATGCAGTTTGCTAAAAACTGACTCAGAACTAGAAACCAGGGTAATCAATAAGAAGTATGTCCTTTAAATGATTTCTTCACTGTCTTATGCCATCCACGCTTTTGATAGTAGAAAATTCAGGCGTGATGTCACTTGAAATGTAAGAATCCAAGGTTGTTGATTGAGAGCCCTGTGCTTTTTCTTGCCTATTTGTAATTGGCCAAGATTTCTTTTTAATGCCAAAACAAGAACCTGAGTTATTTTCCTCAAATGTGCCTTTTACAGTGTTGGGTTTTAAAAAAACTTAAAGTGGGATCACAGGTGTTTTCAGATACCTTCTTTGGATCTGCTCAGACCTTTTAAAAAGTATTTAAATATTTTGTTGAAGTCTTAGGGTTTGACATTACCAAACATGGACAGGTCGAAAGATTAAAGGGTCCTGAGGTCACTGATCCACCAGTCATCTGCCTGTATCATAAAAATAATCTGTGAAGACTCCTGTGAAGTCACTGAGTTATATGGTAACCCAGCAATTCCAGGGGTAATAAGACACTGCCCCAAGTTACAGAATCAACTAGTATGCGGGAGGTCATTAACCACCTAGCTATTGACAAAAGTGTGGGAAAGCTGTCATTTGGGATTTGCCATATTAAGATGAGGCTATTATTTTTGGTAGTCCCGGCCGCATGTTTATTGCATGTGTATGAATTAAAATAGTGTTTATCTTTCTATGGGCTGAGGCAAGATAGCTTTTACCCATGTGCTTTTAAATTGTATCACAGTGTGGGATACAAGTTCTGAGGGTTTCGCATGAAACCAGTTCTGTTGTCAGTCATGTAAGATGGGAATTTTCTGGCAACTCTCCCAATTCTCTCATGAGAAAACGAACCTCTAAAGGAGCATTTAAAGTTAGAGTGGTGACACCGTCTAGTACCAATTTATGGATTAAAAAATTGATATTGATCAACGTATAATTTAAAAAAATGTTTTTTATAGCTAGCTTCTCTGATGGGGCAATGGTCAGTCGGGATGGGCATCAAACTTTGACCATGACTCATAGTAAGAGGTATTTTATATTGCAATCTGGCATACACTTGCACGCAAACACACTCAGACCCATACACACACATGCATACCCACATAGGTGTGGTGAAACAATAATTACTCTTCTCATTCTCTGACATTTCTAGTTTGGTTATTTTATCCCACTACATTGGTTTCATGACCTGCTAATAGTTTGCATCAGCAGTCTCTCACCTTCCTCACAGGGCCTCAACTCTTGAATTTCAGCTGCTAGTGGCAGGGGCAGAATTGTTCCTTTCTACACTTGTGAAGATCTGTGTCCTTCTCTCCTGGAGTTCTCCTGCCCCTGAGCTTCCTCTTGCAGAGGACTCCTTAGCACCAAGGTCTTGGCACATAATGTTAAGAGAACAATTAGTGTATGTATATATACACACACACATATATATCCATTGCCAATGGAGCATGCTCTGTAACTTGAATTTAGTGAAAACTTCTAACACAGATTTTTATATACCAATTTATTCCTGCAGTTACATTGAATCTACGAAATCTGTTGACTTGAATTTAGCACTTTCTCAGTTGTTTGATAGGACTTGGATGACCATTTGAGAAAGATTTTAGGATGAACTGGATCAGGAAATAAAAATGAAAGCATGGTATATTCTGGGGTTCAAATCTAGCTCTAGTCTGCAAAGAATGTTTTAGGGCCCATCCTTTGGGAAGAGAGACACCAGTACATGCCATTTACCTCTGTCTGTAAACATTGTTGGGAAAGCCCTGGTTTCTTTACTGTTGTCATAGGAAGAGAATGACTTAAGTAAAGCTTACCTGTGTGGAGGGTCCTACACAGTCTTTCCCTAGAGAGGAGAGATTCAGTACCGAGTAATCTTTGTTCCAGTATCCCTAATGTCAGCCCTCTGTTTGCCTCTCTGAAAACATGTGTTAGATGTCTGTCTTTTCTCCACAATTAGTCCTGAGCAATTGGAATGGAAGGGCCCGCTCTTGTTAATTCTGTCATCTGTGCTGGGAGTTGTGATGAGGGGCCATGTACATGACTGACCTTGACTCTCATTCATGGGTCTCCTCCCATGAGTCACCAGTTCAGTCGGAACCAGTTCAGTGGCAGTCAGTGGAGGTTGGCCAAATAATCTGCCACACTAATAGGATCAAATATATGCCGCCATTAACAATTCACAGTGTTGGTTAGTAGCTAATAATATGAGAAAAAACTTTGTAATGCATCACAAAATGAAAAAAAAAACAGGCTAGTAAACAGTATATATGATATAATCCCTGCTATTTTTAAAATAATAAGTATGTATGGAGAGGAAAAGTCAAGAAGGATAAACAACATTTTTTTGATGGATTGTCACTGGTGAGTTTCCCTTTAGAGGTTTTCTATATTTTTCATGGTTTTTGCCTTGGTGGTTCTATATTTGTAGTTAGAAAAGCCAGTAAATATATTTTAAAGTCCCTCTTGTAGTGTTATTCCCACTTAAAAATAACAAAGAAGCTAAAAAATGATATAAAATACTGTAAAACATCATGTAAGGAGGAGAGCGGGGTGAGAAAAATAGGCGGCCTTGCAACGAAAAGCCAGGTTGGCCTACATCTGAATCAGAGGTGGTGGCTACAGGAGAGGGCGGCAGGCCCCGTGCAATGGCCTTTTTGCGAGGGAGAGTGACAGTGCCAGCCAGACCCCCAGTGCAGCACCCCTCACCCAACACACACACACACCCGCACACACACGCGCGCGCCCTTATGGATTTTCCCCCGTGATGGATGCCATCTGCTGCAGGGTGCTTGCTTCTTGACAGTAACAGTAGTGGACTGTTGAATTACGCCAGCAAACTTCTTGCATACATTTACATTTTACTGTCTCCTTTAGAGTTTCCCAGGCAGCGGGAATTTTTTCTTCCCCAGGACAGAATGACGCCTCAGGAAGCTGCTGACATTAGGGATTTGCCCTTGGGTGATTTGTGTTTCCACTCGAGACACATCCTTGTCCATCCCTCTGCAGCAGGGCATTGTCCCCTAAGTGGGGTTTACAAGGGTGGTTACCCTAGCTCCACTTGGCCAGGGGCCTGAAAGCACTCTCAGTGCAGATCTTAGTGAGGCAAGGGACAGAACCGGGACCTCGTGCTTTTACCAGCTCAGAGACACAGACCCAGGCCCCAACACCTTTGCTTTGGAGGGCACAGTGTCGCCCCTGGATTATGTCCACGGCGTGCTCCGCCAGAAGCCATCAGGAGACAGGCTGCCATGAGGGACCTGTTGGCCTGAGGGGCTGGAGAAGAAGGAAACCATCAGTAACCTTGGAGTATAGAATTCCCGTCAGCTGGTTTCACCTGTAGGCGTGGTGAGAGTTTGCTATGTCTACAGTTTGTCCTGCTGCTTGGAATTCTCCCCTCCACGCCCACATGTTTGTAGAATGAAAGCTTCCATTTTTAGCACCAGGACCCCCAAATGTGTTCTTTTCTTTTCACATGTGAATCTGGGGTTCTTAATCCATCCCATGAAGTAACTACTTCCCCAGGGTTTCTGGATTCTTTACTCTGAGTTTCAGATTTCAACATTGTAGCCAGAAGGCAGCCACATCCTGGGCTGGATTTGGTTTGCTGTTTGCCAATACTTTGGCAGTGCTGGGAGCACGCTGGTAAATGTGGAGGGATGGGTATTTCGCTGATTATCGTTTTTATTGCGGTCCGTATTTGACCACTGACTGCGTGTTCAGGCTGTGTGCTAAGTGTTTCACTGATACTCCACCATTTGACCTTCACAATGACACAAGTCAGGAGTGACTCCCAGGACGCCTTGATGCTGGGGCTGCTTGTCTGAAAGTCCTGTGGGAATTCCAGATCTGCCTTCCAGACCCCGGGCTGCCTGATCCCCAACTGTGCTTGTAACCACTACACCCCAGAGCTTATTCCAGAAGTTCCCATTTGTTTTCACTCTGATTCTAGAATAGCATCCGAATGCATATACAAATCATCCAGGAAAATGTCAGTTTCAGGTGAATCTAAACTCCTTGCTTTAGTGGTGACCTCTTGTTATGAATGCTGCATCTCACTGTCGTCTGCTGTGTACAGGCTTCTAGGACATGCCCGAAGAACGTTGAGCCAAATGTGCACTTTTATTTCTGGAGGGTGTCTTCCTGAAACCCTGCCTCCTTTCCCGCCTGGGCTGCTGGGGTTCATGACATCTAGATCCTAAGAAAGGAAGCTAAGAGTTCTCTAACCTCTTTACTTTGAGTCTTGACCCACCTGCAACCCTCAGCCTCCTGCTTTGTTCTCTCCTGGGACCCCCATGGCCCCTTCTGCCACAGCACCCTGACCCCTCCTGCAGGCCTCCACCGTCCTCTTCCCCTCTCCAGAAGGCCAGACCCTTGTGTGCCCTGTGCAGGGGGAAGAGTGTTCCCTCCCCTCCACTCTCATTTCTCTGCTGTTTCCAGATGTCATTGCGTGTTCTCGGTGGTCTTGCCACCTTCCCAGGCCCCTGAGCAAAAGGAAGTTTGCAGTGAGGGGTGGCAGGTGGCATGGGCTGCTGCCGATGTTGCATGTGGATGCGGGAACAGCAGTGTCCCTTCACTTCATCACTGGCCTCCACGGATGACCAGCAGCCCCCCAGCTGGAAGTCCTTTCGGGGTGGAGACCCCCTACTGGAAAGACTGCTTCTTCTAATGGGACCTAATACTTCTGATTAATGAGGACTGCCTGCTGTCTGTAAAGTTTAACCTTGAAAGTGCTGCTCTGTTTAGCGTGTTCTCTAAGAATGATGCTGTGGCATTTGGGGTAACTGCGTTTTATAACACCTTAATTAATTTCCTTTTGTTCCTCATGTCACCTCAGATGGTGATTTATTTTTTAACTTGCCAGTGTTTCAGATTCCACCTGGAGTCAGGGAGAAGGGAAGTTCTCATGCTGTGTTCGTTCAGACTCTTAAAACAAGCACCATGAGTAAAATGTCTGCCTTTGATGTGTACAGGTAATTATGTCAGTGATGCATAGTGTGGAATCAGATCCACTGTGGCAGTCCTTGTAGTGGCTAGAGTGGGAGATTGGGTCTTGGCACAAAAATAACTGCTGAGACTCACAGCCACAGAGGGACAGGTGATGAACAGACGGGCTCGTGCGAGCCGGTTCTCACCATGCCTGGTTACAAAGGTACATCAGCCGGCAACCACCGAGTGGGTCACCTGCGAGCCTCCCTCCGTGCTGTCCTCATGCCCTTCCACCCCGGTGTCGTCCTCAGTGTGCATCAAGAACAGATTGAAGGGGGGGCACCTGGGTGGCTCAGTCAGTTGCACGTCCGACTTCAGCTCAGGTCATGATCTCACAGTTCCTGGGTTCAAGCCCTGCGTCGGCCTCTGTGCTGACAGCTCAGAGCCTGGAGCCTGCTTCAGATTCTGTGTCTCCCTCTCTCTCTCTGCCCCTCCCCCACCCAACTCTGTCTCTCTCTCAAAAATAAATAAACATTAAAAAAAATAAAAAATAGATTGAAGAAATTAAAAAACAGTATTCAAACCATGAAAGCAATTTAATTGCTGTAGCTACGTTTCATATTTGACTTTAAACCCCCTGGGGTAAAAGAGAATCCCATTCAGCTATGTAATTGTCATTTTCAGGAGGAAGGAAATACATGAATTTTAAGAGAATTCTCTGTGCTCATTGATACAGAATTGTAAATCACCTATACCTGGGACATCATATATGGAGCACTGAGAGACGCGGGGACCAAAATTCTCGGTCGTCGTCCTGTAATAGAGGCAGAAAGGATTCTGTATGGCTGCTCTTCCCTATGTCAAGGCCTGTCACACAGGACTGGTCCCCCAGGGTCTCCTTCTGTCACGAACCTGGGTTCAAGGTGAATCCTGCCAAAATCAGATGGCACGGGCAGAGTGAGCTTTCCCGGGGCAAGGGGAGAGCCTCATAGGACCAGAGAGGCAGGGAGTGAGGGGAAGGCGTGCGTTCTCCTGTCTCCCTGCGTCCCTCACAGCAGCTGTCAGGCATGCCAGACCTGCAGGATGAGCCTATGACCCAGTGCAAGGACCCCTCCCCACAGCTCACACAGGAGCTTGTGCCTTGCCACTGGCACAGCAAAGCAGACCGCGTGGCTACCAGCTGGTTTTGGAGTTGCAGAGAGCTTTCTGGGAATGTCGGCCACTCCTGGGGACTTTGGCTGGGAGCTGTCTTTGCTGCTGGAACAGTAGGGCTCCAGCCTGCAGGAAGCGGGACTGGGCACAGCCTCATCCCCGTGCCGGCCCAGAGTCAGTGTCCCCTCATTGCCCTGCAGCAACATAAGGTCAAGCCGGGTGAAAATATTGCTGTGAGAGACTGTGTGATACGGCTGAAGTACACAGGTGACTGGAGGTCCGCTTTGACCCAGAGAGAACGTGGGGGCCCTTAAGAAATAATGGTGTGTCCTTCAAATGGTGTCCTGTAAACATTGGTTTTCTCAGGGTTTTCTGTAGAAGTTGTTGACAATTGAAATTGTGCTTTTACCAGGGCTCTCTGTTCCCTGCTAAGTCTGCCTGCTCTAAAAACATGTTGAGTAGTTGCTGTAGTTGATATCCTAAAAGAGTCTGCATGGAAAAACTAAGAGCCAGGATATCTGTATTTGAATCCTTAGTCTTCCCTTTTCTAGCTTTTACATGGTCTCTCCACCCCTCAGTTTTCCCTACCTGTAGAATGGGGGTAGAGCAGTACCTCCCTCATAGGGCTGTTTGCCTGAATGTTTGAAGTGCTGGAATATTGAAGCCTGGCACACTGTGAACGCCGCGTGTGGCAGGTGTTGCTGTGGTAGTGTTCAAACCTGGGAGCTCCCTCCCAGATGGAGACATTCACACAAGGACTTACCGGGATGCCTACAGACAAAACCAAACTTCCCTCGGTGACCGTTTCATACCTTCTCAGGAGCTTGGCTCTGCGTGCAGTTCTGCAGCGTGGGGCCCCGTGAGAGCATTTGGGCCTGGAGGATGTTTACGGCAGGTGTGCTGTGGGCTCAGTGTGGCCCCCAGAGGGCCTGGGCTGGAACTTTATGGATTGTTGGTGATGGTCAACACAAGCGGAATGAAACGTTTCCACAATGACTATGGAAAAGAAATTAAGGAGAATGTTACTTGATAAAATGCTTGAAATTAGAAAACTCCCTACCCGAGATAGATTTCATTTTCAGAATAGTTAATACAAGGACGTTCCGATAATAATCTGGATCCATTGAGAACCGGCTGCCTGTTGAGAGCACTCGTGACTCTGACATCAAACCTGGACATGGATGTGAGGAAGAAGCCGGTCTTCTGGGTCCTGCGGGCCTCCCGTGTGGATTGGGGGTAATTAGGATGGGGTGAGGCAAGAGCCCAGGACACAGAGCTGTTGCACACACTTTGGAATCATTTCTGCTCTGCCGGGAGGTGCCACTGCCCTCTTCCCTCTTGAGATTCAGCCCCTACAGAGGGGCCTGTCCACCTCCTGTCCGTCAGAGCCCACGGCCAATGAGAGGTCAATAAAAGTTTCTGATTACTCTTGCCAGCCTTTTGATTGGTGGTGATTGGTGGTGGGGTAGATTTGCCCGTGCATTCGTGTGGTGTTTTGGAAGGGAGCTGGCATAAATCTTGACGGAATGTTCAGAAGATAATAATTTAGTACATGTGGGGTATCATTGCCCTTTGAGAGCTGTGTAGACCATGTTTGCATTTACCCATGCTAGGTTATAGCCCAAAGAGGGATTTTTATTTAAAGTGAAAGCTGGAAGTTTTGATCAAGATAAGTATCTGTTGGTTATAACTGTTTGAAGGCTTTACTGCTGCTTTGATTTCAGACTATTAATCAGATGAGCTCTAAAAGGGGAATTTGCTGAGCCACCTTGAAGTCAAGTTATACCCATAGGCCAGGGGAGGCCAGCCTGCCAGAGTGTAGGTTAGGGGTGTGTGTGTGTGTGTGTGTGTGTGTGTGTGTGTGTGTGTGTGTGTGTCTCTCTCTCTCTCTCTCTCTCTCTCTCTCTCTCTCTTTAGGCTGAATTGGGGGTGGTGGTTAAGAATGGCTAAGAATTAGCCAGTTTAGGACGAATGCTATTATTCATTCTCCCGCTCTTAGCTATTATAACTACTATGCTATTCTTCTAACGTGCTATTAAGATTCTTCTACCAAATCACCTCTTTCAGTATTGAACAAAGTGAAATAACTTTTGCTTTTTCTTCTCTTAGACCGCTGATCTTCCAGAAGAATGAACATGTGGCCACTAGCCCTGCATTGGGGGATGTTATTCCATTCAGCATCATTATTCAGTTTTTGTTCACCAGAGCACCCCCTGAGCTGAAATCCCCTTTTCAGGTAATAAAGTAAAGCCAGAACTCTCTTGTGAGTTCTCCCTTCTAAGTCTATAAATACAGAGCCCCAGTCACTGAATGGGTTCCTGGCCTTCTCTTGCATTCCTCAGTCATGGATCTCTGCCTTAGCAGTGACAGATTGCCCACTGCTCAGCGCCCGCTCTCAGCAGTGGAGAAATTACCCTGGGGAAGCCAGAGTTCACCTTTTAAATATAATGACACAAGTAATTGATTCATAAAGCTTTTTTGATGGAGGCACCATTTCCTCTGCTGACCCACCTTCAACTGACAAATCGAAAAGGTTCCTTGGAGGTCAGGAAGGTGCACCAAAGGCTTGCCGCCTTCCTGCGGGCAGGTGTTCGGGTAATTTCACATTGGGAATCCTTGAGCAGCACTTGCTGTCCTTGACGGACACTGTGTGAACACCCTGTCTCTGCCTGTGTTCCCACCCTGCAGAGGGCAGAATGGTCCCATGCGCGCTTCTCCCAGTGGCTGGATGACCATCCATCTGAAAAGGACAGGCTCCTCCTTATCAGGTAAGGCCATGCGCCCCTGGGACACCTGCCTGTTCCAGCTCGGGGGGGGGGGGGGGGGCAGGGTTGCAGAGGGGAAGGAGGCCAGGCAGTGCTTGGGGCACTCAGTGGCACCGCCTTGCGGCAGGCCGCCTGCGAGCATAGGCACTTATGTGTGGGACACCCTGCGGTTGCAGCTGTTGGGCACAACGTGCTTTGCTGTCTGTGTCTTTCACTTCCACATCTTCACATCGCCTGTTGTGCTGTCCCCTGACTGGTATAGCCCTAAGAGCTGTGCGCCCTGGTTTTGAAAACCCATGTCCCCAGTGAAAAGCCCTAGAGCCCCATTTTCTGCTTCATTGTCATGTGTTGTGGTCACTGAATCGGTGGAGCAGAGATATGAGTAAACTTTTAAAAGTAACCGAACGCGATCCAGTTATTAGCAGAAAACAAGGACAAACCCAGTGGCCGTCCGGTCAGCCTTGGCCCAGACGCCCGGGTGCGGAGCGGCCGCAGGAACCGCACACATCAGGCGGCTCTCCCTCAGCGTTCTCCCCTGAAAGTACTCTCTCCCAAGTCACAGGCCTTCCAGTCACCAAGTCCAAACGGTGCTGTGCTTGCCTTCTCGCTCTGTAGCTTTAGAGTTGAGTCAACGCCACTTCCTTCTGGAAATGCCACACTGACTGAACAGTTCACTATGTGCCAGGCCCTGAGGACACAAAGCAGACCAAGAGAAGCCCTTCCCTCCAGAGTTTCTGTGACACCTCTGTCATCTGCTTCCGTTCTAATCTGTCTGGTCGTTTTTGTTTTTTTTTCTCCCTCGGTTTCATTTGCAGAATTGACTTCTGTCCGCTCTTCAAATGGCATCATCTCCCCCAACTTGTGCCTGGCTCTTTTTCTTTCACATTCCGTGAGTGCTTTGGTCCCCAGGTGAGCTCACCTAGACCCCGAGTCTAGTGATCTCCTCTGTCCTCATGGCTCCCAGGCCTGTGACTCACCTTGATTGTCTGGGACCTCAGGCCAGCAGCCTGGCCATCATATCACTCACAGTCCCACACAGTTCTCAAGCCCAAAGTGTTAAAAATAAATCCTCTTTCGTCTCAAATCTGCTCATTTCTCCCAGACTCTCCGTCTCGGTTGGGGTGTCACCATTACCTTCTGGCCACTCTAGAAAACCTTTGCAACATCATTCAGCTCCTCTGTCACCCTCATTCTCCAAATCTCAGTCAGTCGTACTTTTTAAATAGCTCTGGAAACATTCTCCTCTCTCCTGGGGTGTCCTAACACTGTCAGTCTGGGGACCACCACACCGAGCAAGCTTGAGCCTCAGTGCAGAGTAAGGAGCTGGGTTCCCCAGAGCCAGAGTGGGGCTAATGCGGTAAGGTGGTTCTCAACCACACTCGCGTGGCAGATCCCTTTACAGAGCACTGGAAAAGCCTGGTGACCAGGCCACACCCTCAGCTACCTCCAAATCTGCAGGGCTGGGACCTGGGAAAGGCAGTTCCACAGCACAGCTGACACTGGGACCCACCGTCCTGGTGAGAGACCCTGCCAGGCAGGCAGCTGTGGGGGGCCGATGAGAAACATGAGCCCCTTGGATTCTGGGAGGGGCATTTGGGGCTCAGAGCCAGGGGCGGGGAGCTCCTGGCCCTCCAGAGCCTATGTGAATAGGAAGCAGATTATCCTGGGCGCCCGCTCTTCTTCCTTGCTCGTCTGTGACTCTCCTCACCCGTGAGGATGCCACATGAGTCTCCCGTGGGTTCCTGTGGCCCGTCAGAGCTGCCCTCAGTCGGGACTCTAGAGTGGAAGAGACTTGGCCTGGGCCTAACTCAGATTTGCTGCATCTTTGTGGATTTTAACCCCCGAGTCTCAAAGACTCGCTCAGCCGTGGCACACAGGGTAACAGAGGATCCAGGATTCAGTTAATTGAACAGGGCCCATTTTTGTCTTCTTAGCAAGTTGGAATGAGTTCATCCATGACAGTTGTCCTGCTGTGGGTACATCACAAATCTGTTTTGTTTTGCTTCTCTTTAAAATGTCTCCTGAGTGATTTCATCGGTAGTGCTGTTGCTAAGCCTATATTTAGCAACTGAAAATCATGCTCAGAAATACTGTCATGCTTTTTAAATAAGGCCCATCCATCACTCTGCACATGTCTGATATCAGAACCTTCAAGCCCCAGGCAGAAAACTGAGCCCTCCTTGGGGGATTCCAAAACACCATGCTCCTGCTACTGTCCAGGCTGCTGGCAAGGAGGGAAGCTTTGTCCTAGAGAATGTTCTTTCTTATCTGTTACTGCAAAACTAATTTAGTGCCTGCATACTGAAGCACCACTGGGTGAACTCCTTTCCCCTTTGGATAAACCCAGGGTGACTATTGCTCTTTAAGTGTCAGTAGATTCGTTCTGACTTTTGGGGCAGACCTTGCCGCGTGCCCCTGCACTCCCCCTGGCACACTGTGTTAAGTTGTCATAAATAGGCCAAGTCGAGGAGAGTTACTGCTGCTCAGTAAGTGGCAAATAATGAACTCTCTTCCGCCTTCCTTTCTGCTTCCTTTTGACACCAGAGCTTTCTCTAGAGCATGAGTGGATATTGGTCACATTCATTTTAAAATCAGACTAATCACTGACTCCTGGGGCCAAGTGGTGTAAGCGGGAGAAAACTGTTCGTCCTCTGCCCCCACCAAGCAGGTGCTGCGGACATGTGCACCCCCAGGGACATAGGTGACAGCTGCAGGGGAGCGCCTGTGGCTCTATGGGTGTTGAGTGAGGACTGGCTCCTCAGTGCTGCAGAACTCTGGATTCCTGCAGCCCAGCAGCACCTCTTCCGCTCGTAGCCCTGCCCTCCTCTGCTCTTCCTCTGTCTGCGTTGAACACCTGTTTTACAGTGTCGGAAACATTTACGAGCCCTATTTGCCTATCGGACCTTTTATCTGTGCATTTATGACACAGTTGTCAGTGCCAGATGCGTCCCGAACCCTTTGCCCTCCTGCCTCTCAGGGCCTGCAGGCTGAGAACTGTTCTGACTCCTGTGCGCTTCTGCAGAACGGCGGGGTCCCTGTTGATGAGAGTTACGTTCGGTCTCTTCTCCCGGTATCCCTGCGGCTCTAGGCACCTTCAGTTCTGGGGACTGGGTGCCCGAGACGGGACCAACAGGGAGGATGGAGCCCAGGGGAGGCAGGGACTTCCCTGCCTGGGAAGGCACATAGTAGATCTGGGAGCCATGTATGTATTTCAGTATGAAGTACACTGATAATTCATGCCTGACAGAGACGAATTTTGTGTTCCATAAAGACCTCTACTTGAGCAGTGTTGCCGTGTTACCACAAACCATTCCTCTACTAATTGTGCAATTCCTGAACGACTTTTTTCTTTCAATAAGGGTAACTTTAACCATCTGCTTATTTTGATTACAAACGCGAGTTGAGACTAACTCTTACATAATGCCTGGCCTGACTTCCAAGAAAGCTGAGGTTGTGCTCAAGCGAATGAAGTTATTTAATAATTGCTTGAAAATCTTGTGCTGATTTTACGTGGGAGGGTAGCTTGAATCTGTTTTTCTCCCCGTAGTTCTGATGGTGTTTTTCATGAATACCAAAAAACCAAACTCATTTCTGAACTTTCTCCTACATATTGTGTAGTTTACATGATGTCTTATCCTTTTGATGCAAATGGGACTGCTAAGTGGATTTTTGGTTCATTTATTAGATAAAATGGATCTAATTCATTCACTACAGACTGATTGCAGTCTCTGCACATTTCAGTGCATTAATTTGTTAGACTGATATTTATACACCATTGTCTCAAAGACAGTTGGAGCCCTTGGGGGATTTCTCTTCTATGTATGAATCTGCAGGGGCTACGTTTTGGGAGTGGGGTGATTGCCCAGGATGCCATAGCAACTTGAAAAGTATTACTAAAAGCAGTAAGTTTTTTCATAAGGAAATAGTTTCATTAAGGTTCAGCTCTGACATGAACTAAGGCATCTCACAAAACATTATTTTCTAAGAGCATTAAATTCCATTTTTCATGTCTGTGCTGCTTTTGAGGATCTTACAATCACGTTTCTCCTTTATTCACTTTCTTCTGCACACTTGTCATTACTTTTCATTACGGATTATCTTCCTGTATTTCTAATTCATTTTTTTAAAATTCATTGATCATGCATTTGTCAAGCACTAGGTCCTGGGGCTGCACAAAGAAACAAAACAGCCCCAACCCTCCAAACTAAGTTACGTTCTTTAGAGGGAAACTCACCATGGAACAGATACTTGCAGCATAATAGATACTCAAGTACAAAGTGATGACGCCCTGACGGAAGTGTGAACCTGCTGGGTTACGTGGAGACCCTCAGGCTGTCTGGAAGCCTGGTGGGGAGAACAGTGAGCACTGTTAGAAAGGTTCCTCCGTGTTCCTGGAAGAGCGCCAGGTGCTTCCCAGCACTGTCTTCCCATTCCCATAGCTGCATGGTGTAGGTGTCCTTCCCAGTTGGCAGACGAGCAGACAGGCTTGAAAGGTGGCCCGGATCACATGGTGAGGCAGTGGGGCCGAGCCTGATAAACCAGCTGTGCTTCCTAAGGAAGGGCCTGCTGCTCCCTCTGCATAGCTGATCTACGGTGGCCACACCCCGAACAGAGCCTGCGATTCGGGCTCCCACGAAGCCACAACCGTTGATGCAGAAGTCCTGGACCTTTCCACAAATTCTCGTGACTCCCAAGTGGTTTCTTCTGTGCTGCCAGGAGTTAGGCTGTATCAAAAAGAAGGCCTGAGTACTGGCCCCTAGGAAAGGGCTCTGCAGGGACAGCACAGAAGGACATTCCAAGCATTCAGAAGATGATGGAGAAAGGTGTCTCAGGAAGGAGAGAGTCAGCATGGTCGGAGAGAAACCAGCCCTTTTGCAGCCTTGCCTTGTTAGGCAGAGACCGCTTTTTTCAGTGATACTCGCACAGACGTCCCGGCTCTCTCCGGGTCGACATCACGGTTGGGGTGAGAGTCATGAATGGGGTGAAACTGCTCTGTACGTGTGTAGGTAACACAAACAATGGAAACTGATTATTTGAAGGTCTTTTTAGGCCACAGCAAACTATCTAGAACCCAGTAGTAGCACAGGCAGGGTCGGGGGAGGTGGATGATGAAGCTGGTGCTCAGTGGGTTGTGAATTCATCGAGTGACAGGCACCGTGCATCAGAGCCACCAGCAGGGGCTGAGACCCCGCCTCTGAGGCGACAGCAGTAATTGGTGCCCACCTGGCAGGATTCAAAACAGAAGCAAAGGGGAGAGGAGGGACTTGGGTGTGGAAATCTGTAAGGTGGATTAAAGGAGGACTTTAGATAGAGACCTTTGGAGATGATGGGGCCCTTTGTTGAAATAGGGGAAGGTGAGCAGAACACTACCCTAAGGGAGTTTTATCACCCAAGTCTCTTTTCTTTTTTGGTAGACTTCGTTTTTGATAGCAGGTTTAGGCTCCCAGCAATAGTAGAGGGGGTTCAGAGAGTTCCCATCCACCCTCAGCCTCCCCCGTTAACATCGTCCCCCATGGGTGGTCCGTTGTTCTAGTCGATGAACCCACCTTAACACATCATCGTCACCCAGAGCCCCTAGTTTTCATTAGGGTTCTCTCTCGGCGTTGTACATTCTGGGGGACTGCCTGTGTGATAGGCAAGTTTGAAGGGTACCTGAAAGAAAGCAGATCATGCTGCCCAAAACACAGATGGAAACAAGTCAGGAGGGAGGTCACGGTGGAAATAAGAGACTGGGCACTCAGTTATGCATTGCAGCGAGGGCTGTGACGTGGCTGGCAGGGTGGAGGGCGCTATAGAACCAGCGCTAATCAACACATCTGAGCAAGAGGCAGTCTGCTCAGTGTTTGGGAGCAAAAAAACCAGTTAAGAATCATAGAGTAGGTGGGACTTGAGACTGAGTATGTGGGCTGAGTAATGGTATTATTAACTTATATCTTCATAGAAACACTCTAATCTCCATGTGAAACTTCAAGAAAACAGTACGATTATGACAAAATTATTATACTTGTAAATAGACTAATAAAAAATTTTAAACCATTTTCTTTAGCTCCAATTAAACATCTAACACTTAAACCATCTGGCTCAGAGATTGGAAAACTTTCTCCATAAAGGTCCAGAGAGTAGATATTTTAGGCTTTGCAGGCCATATGGCCTCTGCCTTGACAAGTCCTGTCAGCCATTGTGGTATGAAAGCCACCAGAGAGTAGATGAGCAAGCAGAGCACTGCACTTGGCCTCTGGACTCCCAGATCGAATTCAGGAGAACATCATAAATTTTAACTGGCCGGGACCACATACTCCTCATCACCCAATTTGCCAAAAAATCCGAGCCCAAGAGCTATACAACCCGTGGGTTCATACTCTCCTCAAATACAGGAATATAACATGCCTTCCAGGGTTCCCTGTGTGGGGAAGAGCCCCGGACCCCAGCGCTCCCCAGTGGGCCTTTCCACGGTGTGGGGCTCCCCCTTGTGAGCTCTGTGAACAAGCGCAAGCTGCAGGAGGCTCTTCTCAAGTCTAACAGAGAAGGGAAACTGAGAACATCGGCGACCAGAGAGCCCGTGACCACTGAGCACAATGCGGACCCAGAAATGTTCCTATTTCCACATTCGCCATAATAAGAGTAAATTTTTGAAGGCTGTTGGCCACCTAGCCTGTGGAGCTGGGCATAGCAATTCCAGAAAAGGGCTTGTTTTAAATATCAGTACCCTCTAAGTGGTTTTATCTTTTATGTCATTTTTTGACATTGTTTTCATTTTTGTTTTCAGGGGAGCTTTGGAAGCCTACGTTCAGTCAGTAAGAAGTAGAGAAGGCAAAGAATTTGCACCAGTTTATCCCATAATGGTTCAGCTGCTTCAAAAAGCTATGTCTGCTCTTCATGAATAACTTGAAGTATTTCTTACTCTTTGTCGTACGCTGACCCGATTCAAGGTTGGCAGCTAACCTAAATAACATGTTCTAGAGAACAGCTCCCATCCACTGTTTTAAGAATGTAATTGACCTCTCCATATTTCCTATTGATCTTCTGCCTTACCTGGTTAGCCCTTCTACCTTAAGTAGCATAAAATGTCAAAATAGGTTTGTCATCACCAACCTTCGAACTCCATGGGCTTGATTTTTCCAGAAAGACATCCAACTCTTTTTTCCACCCCCCTCCTTCCAGGCTTTTTCTGAGACCAGCTGAAATTTCTTTCCCATTACGTAAGATTCCCCCTGCACGTGTACACACATCCTAAGTCCTCACTGCTTTTTAAGGGCTCTGATCAAGTTACATAAGTACCCTGCCACTCCCCACTTACCTTCGTCCTCACTAGATCAATGTGTGGCCCTGGAATCACGGTGGAAGCTTTAGAAAATCCTGATGCCCGATTTGTACCCCAGATGGAACACATCTGAGGGTAGGAGCCAGGCATGAGTATTTTTTGAAAACATGCCCAGTGGCTTCCAACATGCAACGAAGTCTGGGAACCACAGGCATACCCCAAAGTGAAGACGTAGGGTTAACTTGTTTAGGTATGTCCTAGTGTATCTTTAATAAAGACAGAGCCATGCTGTCTTTATACTCCGTGTGTTATTTTATTAAAAGACTGTGGGGCCTGTTTCACTTTGTAAGATGTTGAGTTAAAAATAATCTTTAGTCTACAAAGATTCTTACAAATAGGTCATGTAGGTCCTTGTTTTTCTATTATCCTTGCTCTATTACTAACATTTTGTTTTTAATGCTTAAAAACCCCATCAGCAACTTCTGAATATATTTTCCATGCCCTGAACCTGTTATTGTGACCACTCAAATTCAGTCAAGTTCAATCAGCAGAAGTCAGAGATAAACAATTTTTTTCCATTTTATTTGAAATAATATACAAGAATATAGTGTGCAAAATTTAGGGGCAACATCATGAAGAGGTGTAATGAACTGAAATCGATTTTACAGCTGTGATTCCTAACCAGAAACACCACTTGGTAAGTAACGTGAAAAGCCATGATTGTAGCTCAGAGCAAAAGCAGCGTCTCGCCCAGGGACTTGCTCTCACCTCAGACAGCTGGAGGAAAAGTAAAGTGCACGTGTTGCACTGCAGTAAGTGCAAAGTCTGCCCCCACCATAAAGATACGATGACAAAGAAGATATTTAAGATATGTGGCTGAGGAGATACAGAACACAAAGTTAAAAAATACAACGATGTCAACTGTTAATAGCACCATTACAGTGACTATATCCCAATGCTATTAACTAACTTGACCTTGGCCCGGGCTTGGCCTCCGCTGGAAATGACGGATGGGTGCCGCCACCTGGTGCAAGACTCCGCATGCCCGGGGTAGCGGCAGCAGGCGGCTCTCACGTTGGGACACCGACGCTATCCACCCACCACACGTGCCGGCAGCCGCTTGGCACTGGCCGGACTAGAGCTCCCGTGTTTGGCACGGCCCAGCGTGTGGTGGCTGCTCAGGGAGAGGCCTGTTCCCAGCTCTGTTTCATCCCGTTATGTATACAATACAGATTAATAAGCAGTAAGGAGCCAATGTATAAACAGCAGTTACATATTTTTAAATTCCCCTTTTGTACAATTTAAAATAAAACATGTATACACTCTCCTCTCTTTCTACTGTACTTTAGCACCACAGGATATCAATTTTCAAGCCTATATTACCTGATAGACATATACGAAGTTTGGAAGAAAAATAAGGCAATTTGGTTTACAATGTTGATAGTTTTAGCTTACTTAATGCTCTAATGGAGAAAGCAAATCCTCACTCATTATTAAATCATTTCAAGACTCATTGCTATCGGTATCTTATGGTCACACGAATTCAGGATGAATGGTGACACCTTGATCTTCTTAAGCCCTTCCATGGACAGTCAGTGTTTATGTAACTACAGACTTCAGAACGAGCGTCGTGGCTTAATGCTGTTGTGAGCCCTGTGGAGAGAAAATTAGAACTCGGTGAATGTGTATAAATCGATATCTAGTAATTCTACAAATGAGAACTAAGAGAACAGAATGTTTATAAGCTTCCTGTTTAAAAAATATCACTTTTTCAAAGGGGATGATTTTTTAAGTTTGCTAATACCCGATGACTAAGCATCTAGAAAATGTATGACAACGGCAAGAAGAGACGGATTAGGAGGAGCAGAAAAGAAAGGGGATCCAGGCTAAGTCCTACCACACAGAAGTCTAAGGTAATGAAGAACTTCACAAACCCAGTTCAGCCACCCTCTTGTGCTGGAGTCTGACTACCATCTACTTGTTTACAAGAGGTTCTTGAAAAACGTGTGAGTGTGAACTACATGTTACTATTAAAAGACCTAGGCAGAATGAACTGAAGACCTCCTCGACCAGCCCTCCTGCTGCAAAGGACTATCTTCCCTTTGTTTTTGTTATTTTTTAAACTTTATTTGGGAGCGAGAGTACGAGCAGGGGAGAGGCAGAGTATGCACTGACAGCATGGAGCCCAACGTGGGGCTCGATCTCACACATCGGGAGATCATGACCTGCGCCGAAATCAAGAGTCGGGCACTTAACCAACTGATCTAAAAATACAACTTAAAAGATGCTAGTCTAGTCAAGGAAATGTTCTAAGAATCAAGTCCATCTGAGGTTGATTATGGTATGAACTCATTTACAAGAGTCTTCCTAGGCTTTTCTATTTCTTCTCCTTCCTGGGGTTTTTAATCTAGAAATTCTGTGCAAACGTCAGAAGGCCCCATGAAGGTTAATGTGCCCCACGCTCCTTAGCCCCTGCCCAATCAAGAAAGGCTGTGGAGACATGCCACCCCAAGATTAGAGAGATTTCTAATAGTGTGATACTGAGTTAGTAACACCCATCTTTCAACCCAACTAGAAATACTACCATTCCAAAATTATTTTTCCACCTTAATATTTCTGCCTAAACACACTTCTTAAGCATGTCTGAGAGTTCTACTTTCCATACTAAAAGAGTAGATGGCACTTAGTGATTAAAAAAAGCAGCCTGCCTTACATGGTGGTATAAACACATTATTAGGTTGTGAAGTGTAAAAAGGCTGAAAAACAGCCTCAACACCACCTTTTAAAGGTCATAACAACTGCTGCAACATGCCAGTATACTTATGGGGAGAAGTCAAGATCTTTTTGAGCAACTAGTTGTTGAAACATACTGAATTGGTTCTTTTCCTTTTCCAACAGTCAGGATTTAAACGTTTTTGTTCTTCAGCCAAAGCCTTTGCTTCTAATGTATACATCCTTCTCTCTTCATTCTTCATTTTCTTCCACCTATCACCAAGGATCACACTTATGGCTCTGTAAAATAAATATTGACACAATGCTGAAGGCAAGCATTTCTCGTAAGACGCATGTATGTCAAGTGCTGCTACTTCAGGAAGATATAGAAAGTTAAAAGAAGGCAAAAATCTTGTCCAACAGAGAGAAGGGAAAAGGCCAAGACTACGGTAGTCATTTCCAGTAAAATCTCAAGTCCTATGGGCCCATTCATCATAATCTTGGCAGTTATAAAGCCTCCTGGAATACTGCCAGTATTTTCCAATTGTCCAGAGGCATCTAAAATGGCTAAATATTCAGTGTCCTACAGAGCTTAAAGAGAAAAGTTAAATTATTTCAAAGAAATGGTTTAAATTACCATTGGAACTATCCTAGTATATTGGTTCCTTAAAGATGCTAAGGTATTAAGGCAGTGTTCAGTATCAGCAGCATGAAGTATTATAAGCTATTCTTGCTTTCTGTTTGTACCCATAACCCATCAAACAGTTATGACCAAAGTCCCATTCGTTCATGCAACCATAGTAAAAATGTGGTGGGCATTAACTCTGCACAGCTTACCATTTACCCTCCTAAGACAACACCGCATAAATCCTAGGTGATACTCGTACTTGAGAAAATCGGATTAACTCAAAGGGAAAGAAGTCAAACTGGATAAAACACTTCATGACTAATCTGAAGCTGTTTCCTATTTATATTTGTTAATCTGCTCCCAAACCTAGCAGAAAATAGTCTCATCCAGAACATGCAGACAGAAACCATTTTCCTTCTGTGAAGAGCTTTTAACCATTAATTTCATGACACAAAACAAAAGGCGGTACATGCTGTGTGAAGTATATACGAGGGATTTTAGTGACTGATGGGGAAGCTAGAGGCAGGCATCTGAACTTCAGAAGAATAGTAACCACAGCTCCACGACTTAACAAGAAATTAAATATGCACTAGATACGTACGTACATTTTCCAGTAAGTGGATGCGATTAAATACTATTATCTTCCTTTAGAATAAAAACCAGTTTTTACAGTCTGTGGGTTAAAGGTACCACATAATGGTCAACACATTTACTAGTTAAACTGGTAAAAAATATTTAGGTATCATCAATTCCCAAATCACAAGTGCATTTGGTTGGAGAAGTTTCTGTTTTTTTTAAATTGTAAATACTTAAAAATGAATAAGCTCATAGGAACAGTTTAGTGGTTGCCAGAGGCTAGGGGTGGGGGCTGGACGAAATGCGAGAAGGGGGTCAAAAGGTACAAACTTCCGGTTATAAACAAGGAAGGCCCCGGGGACGAGGTAAAGTGCACAGGTATACTGTATGGTACTTTCGAAAGTTGTGAAGAGTAGCTCTTAAAAGTTCTCTTTATGTGAAAAATCTGTAACGGTGTGGTGATAGATGTTAAGTAGATGTTGTGTGGAGAGGATTTTACAGAATCTACAAATATCACATTATGCTGACTTGAAACTGTCAATTCCCTCTCCCTCTATCTTGCGCTGAGACATTCATACTCGAATTCAAAAACTCAATTGTTTTATGTGGATAATCACATGACTTTGCTCATGCCATCAAGGTTAATGGGAGACAGCAGTTTTGATGGTCAGGAAACTAAGGAGATTGGAAGAAGTCATTTCTATGCTTTGAGAGGAAGTGAGCGCTAAAGGACTCAGATGAGCGAGGAGTACAAACAAGCAGGGCAGAAAGGACCAGTGTGGATTTCATCCATGGGCTATCACTGATGCCACCTGTATGTTTAGTCTCTGGCAGTTTGTAGTAACTACTATGAGTGTCAAAAAGACTACAAACCGCCAATGCCTGCATCTTCCACAGTATGACACAGGTGTAGAGGAGGGACACTTGGGATCTGACACGAGAAACTTTTTCTATAAAGATAGGACAGTCAGAACTGTGTCTTCCAACAGGCAAATGACAATGTTATTTTAGAAGGCAGACCCTTACCCACCCAGGTGACCGAATTATCCCTCTAGGTATCATAAAATAGTTACCCATGAAGCTAACTTTTGAAAGTCAACCTAAGAAAACAAGAATTCGATCAAAAAAGCTAAGCAAGAAGTTTACTTAACTCCCAGTTCCTGTGAACTGCACAGAAGAGTTCACTATTAGATTCACAAATAGAATTTTTACCTGTTATCTTTCCCTGGATACATCTGAGTATATTCAACTCTGTATTTTTTGGCAAAAAGCATGAAGGCATTCATTGGTCTTTTGCACTTGTTAGGAGAAGTGGCACTTGCAGTCCCTGAGCTGTGGTTTTTGTCGGCTTTAGCGTACAAAGAACTGGGAGAGAGCTGTGATGACCCCGATGAGCCACAGGTCTTACTAAGTCCAGATCTTGCAAAGTCCTGGCCTCCAGGCCCCCCACAAGACAAAGATGCACGACGCTGACGAGCCATACTGCTTAACACGTAGACTGCGGAAGAATCCATAGGTGTGAAGTCATAGCTAAAAAAAAAAAAAAAAAAAAATTAACATGGTTTTAATTCGATTTGATTATCTGATTTACAAAAACTGAAAACACTTTTTTTTCCCCTGTACGATGTTTAACCACCTTCACCACTGACAGTTGCTTATAAGATGAAAGCTTATATATGCACTAATTATTTTTTTTAATCTGCACAGAGTATAAAAGTTAAAGATTTCAAGCCCCCCAAAAGAAAATCCACGCACTTTATTTATAGCAAGTACCTCCTCCAGATCCCCCACAACCCACTTAATTACTACTTTAGATTCACTTCTTGAAAAATTTGATAATCTGATTTCTTGGCCTACAGAAGCCTAAAGCTAGAAAACTAAATTGGATGGCAGGCGTAAACAAGGCCTAGGACTAGTTGCTATGCAAGACCGAGTGTTGGGGAAGGACAGTCCAGAGTGACTGACTACAACTAAAAGAACTTAAAATTTTTTGTTGTTTAGGTCAAAACAATCAAACATACATCAATCTCCCCTGAAGGCCATCCATCTATTATAACACAGCTTAGTAACAAGAGTAAAACCTCACATTGATCAGGCAAAGCCCTATTCAGTATATGTTCAGTTTACACAGGCACAGAAATAAGCTATCCATATTACCTTATCTTCCCCACAAGCTTCATTATCCTCTCTTTGTATAAAGAAACAAGCTAAGAAAGAAAAAGTATTATTCAGCCAAGGCCATGCAGCTACTAGATCCAGACCCAGATTTGTCCACCTCCAAAGCCCTAGGTTTCCTCACCAAAACCATGGTCCTCCACCTTGCCACTGGCTAACGTCAGGGTGAACACACAATAGATTAACTGAAAATATTACCTGAGAAGTAGAGCTGGTGTAGACAACAGCCTAAAGATTACACCGGTCAAAAGATTTCTTTTTGTTCCAACTGTGTTCATGCCTACTGCTTCTACTTTTTATCTTAACAGAAAGCCTTTTATTCTAAATCCAACCCCTACTTCTCTCCCTGAAACAAATTCTGATAATACATGAAAACAGGTTGATACTAACTACAGAAACAGTATCTACCTAAAGGTAAAGCAATAGGAGATTATGAATTATTCCAGAAACAGATGGAGAGAACTAAGTGCATGAAGCCCATGCCAGTCACCGCACACAATAAAAATGACTTCTACCAATTATCAACCACACAACATGTGGGTTTTTTTTAAAAAAAGGTATTACATGAAATAAATATGATGCCAAAATCATCTAATCAATATTCAGCAGTCAGGATTATGTCAAAGAAACAATTTTTGCTATCTCGATCCCCTCCCATATATAATTTAGAAAAACAAAACTAAACAAACATTATAAATGAATTGACACAAAATTATTAATCTCCACTGAAGTATTTATTTACAACTTGAAATACCAAGATTTAAATAGAAGCAAGCTAATTACTGAAATCTGAAAACTCTACCATCTAGTGGTACAAATGTAACTCTTCTATTTCCATTATGGATACAACTTAAAAGTAGTTGGAAATATTCAATCACAGAATTCAGATTTTGATATGACTATAGCATTAAAATATTACACAGAATGTCTAAAACAAAGCTTTACCTTTGCCACACTCAATTCTTTCTCCTTGGGATGCCCAAGTGACTTAGTTGAGCATCTGACTCTTGGTTTTAGCTAAGTTCAAGCCCTATGTCAGGTTCCATGCTGACAACACAGAGCCTGTTTGAGATCCTCTTTCTCCCTCTCTCTGCCCCACTCACACACTCTCTCTCTCTCTCTCAAAATAAATAATACACTTTAAAAAAAATTTTTTTTTAAAGTCTCTACCAGTAGTTCCTGAAACGTGCCTTGTTTCATGCCTCCACTTTTTCTCCCTGCCATTCCTTAAGCTCAAATACCCTTTCCCACATTCACTAATGTTTATTCTTTTTTCTATTTTTTTAAAGTATATTTATTTTTGAAGTGGGGGGGTGGTGGAGAGGAAGGGAGGGAGTGGGCTCAAACAGGGGAGGGGCAGAGAGAAAAGAGAGATTCCCAAGCAGGCTCTGAGATGTCAGTGCAGAGCCCCGTGCAGGGCTCGATCCCACAAACTGAGATCATGACCTGAGTCAAGATCAAGAGTTGGAGGCTTAACCGACCAAACCATCCAGGTGCCCCCCTAATTTCTATTCTTTTTTTTTTTTTAATTTTTTTTAACGTTATTTATTTTTGAGACAGAGAGAGACAGAGCATGAACAGGGGAGGAGCAGAGAGAGAGGGAGACACAGAATCTGAAACAGGCTCCAGGCTCTGAACTGTCAGCACAGAGCCCGACGCGGGGCTCGAACTCACGGACCGTGAGATCATGATCTGAGCCGAAGTCGGACGCTTAACCAACCAAGCCACCTAGGTGCCCCCTAATTTCTATTCTTAAAAGAAAAACTCCACAGTAGTGTTGTGTCTATTAACCATAGTCATAGACACTCACTTTAATCCTCCCTTCAACATTATCCTTGTACAGATCTTGTACAGACTTTTTTTTTTTTTTTTTTTTTTTTTTTTTTTATACAGAGCCATGGAAAAGTTCATTGATTTATCCCAGCTTCCACAACAAATCCGCAAAGCTAGGATCTGAATCCACGCATCCTAGCTCCAGAGCACCTACCAGGCCACATCTCTCAATCAGCACACACCACACCGTACACATTTACTAATCCATTTCCTTCTCTAGACTGGAAGCAAAGAAGCAGGCCCATGTCTTAACAGATTCTAAATCCCCAAGCCCAACACATACACTAGGCTCTCAAATTCAAATATCTGATGACTAATGAAGAGGTGAAAAAAGTTCTGCAGAACATAATAATGTAAAATTTTAATTGGGTTCAGACCCCACCTCTTCCACCTACTAGTATGACTTGGACAGAGTAAATAAACATCTAGCCTCAGTCTACTTATCTCTAAAATGAACTGAACACATGCCATGTAGTGTGGCTGAGCTGACAGAACAGTGTCTACAAAACTCAGGGCAGAGGCTGGCACATAGCAAGTATTCGTTGGGGTATATATTATTATTACTGTAGAAATAGCCGAGATTGATAGAACACAAAATTTGGAGTCTCGAAAGGATACAGACTTGAATCTTGGTTCTGATACAAATGGCTGTTTCTGGTTCCTTAAGCACCGTCCCCTCCCCCACCGCCGGTAAAGTGAGGCTATAATCTCATAGGATTGTGAAGATTAAGTATGTTAACACATGTACAGCACCTGGTACACAGTGGACACTCAGGAGTTAAATTCTATCACTTGAACAGAAATGCTAAATTCACAAAGTCAGAAGTGACAGTCTGAAACCTGCCTGATGCCCAGAAGGCTGGCCTCAATTGTGTCTGGAATGGGCTTCTTCAAATCATACTCTCACTTAAAAGCCTCCTTTCTACCAACGAACTATAAATTGTGTTTAAAAGCTCATCTATGGCTGACTTCTGGTCCTTACCAAGGTAAAATCTAATCGGATGTCCTTCCCTGTACAGCAGGACCCAGGAGCTGCCCCCAAATCCCCAGACTGTCCTGGGAACCGATTCTGGGGTTCCCTTTTGGACAAGTGTTTCTTCCTGCCTTCCTTCCCTTTCTGGCCCTCCTTATACCAGACAGCACTTCCCTTAACCTGCCAAGTCACAATCTAATCCACAATGAAAATTCAGTCCATTTCATGCTTCTCAACTCTGTCATGCTCTTTTCTCCTGGATGAAACTGCCCATTTTCCACTCCTTAATGGGGAGCAGAAAGTCACTCCACAGGAAAATGAGACCAATGTCCAAGGTCATCTTAGGGGTGACTGCTATTCAGTATGACCAACTGATGAGAACCTACCGTCTTGGAAAAAGAATTAGGTAGGTTAGTGTTGTTTTTGCTTAAAAAAGGTTTTTCACTATGCAAAACTTAGTATGTAAAAAATGTATTTAACTTTTATGTTAGTTATAAAGTGTACAAAGGAGTGAACCCACAACCTAATTAAGAAATAGACTATTTCTACTCTAAATAGTTCCACATTTGCCACCCCCAAAGATAACCACTCTCCTGAATGGTTTATCATCCCCTTACTTTTTTCAATATTTTATTATAAAAATAATACATTATTCATAAAGAGAACATATAAACACTATAGTGTTAATAGCATTATATTAATCTATAGTAGCATTAATTAGGTTAATATATCCATTGTATCAACATGTAATATGTAAACATTCTGTTATGTGGCACCTGTAACACAGCGGGCCGGACTGCTATCCTGAGGGTATCCTTAAAAGGCTGGCCCTGGACTAGCATCTGGAATTGCGATTTTAGGAAGGTTCTCTTTATTCCCACCCTGGTAAGAGTAGCTCACTGTGCCTCAATTGTGTGTACAAACAACATCGCTAGCCCTAAACACCTGCTTTCCTTTTGGAAGTCTGGAATTTGAGTACACGCAAGGCAGAGGCAACCTGTGCGACCAGCTCCCAGTAAAAACCCTAGTGCTAAGTGTGTAACAGCTTCCCCGGCAGATGCCAGTTCATCCCTATTGTTACAACTCACTGCTGAGAGAAATAAGGGTGCTGTGCGATTGCGCTGGGAGGAGTCCTGGAGGCCCGGCTTCCTCTACACTTCACCCCACGTGCCTTTCCTTTTCAGGATTTTGCTTCATATCCTTTCACTAGAAGAAATCCTAGGCAGGAGTGTGACTACATACTGAATCCTATGAGTCCTCCTGGTATGCCACTGAACCCAGGGGTTGTCTTGGGGATCCCCAGCATAACTGTGTAATGTATGTTATATACATTAAGTAAAAATTATATAAATGTAATTAGATTTGTAATTTTATTAGATCTATTTCCAAAGAATACACACACAAAAAATGGAATTCTGATTCCACACACAAAAAATGGAATTCTACCATGTATTTCTGAGGCTAATTTTACTTAACATTATTTCTAAAATTGATCCATGTTTCAAAACATATGGCTGTGGCTCATTCATTTTCCACTTAATGTTGTATTGGTTTCCACGTTGTACAATCCTGAGCAACACAGCCACGATGACCTAACTTATACATCCCCTTCTGCGTGTCTGTAAGGATTTACTTCTCTAGGGCACACACACACAGGAATGGAATTGTTGATACTCAGTGTTCTAAGATAAAGCCATATTAGGGGCACCTGGGTGGCTTGGTCGGTCAGGTGTCTGACCCTTGATGTCTTGGTATCAGCTCAGGTCATGATCTCACAGTTCATGGGATTGAGCTCTTGGTCGGTCTCTGAACTGACAGCACAGAGCCTGCTTGGGATTCTCTCTGTTCCTCCCTCTCTCTCTCTCAATAAGGAAAAAAAAAAAAAAAAGATCAAATTATCTTCCAAAGTTTTTCTATCTTTAGAATATTCTCACCAAAACATACGAGGTATCGCTGACCTACATCCTAAGAGTACTTAAGAGTATCAGACCTCAAAACCACCTCATTTCTCTTGAATTTGTAAAAAGAACAGAGTGTGTGAGGGATGTAACCAAATAACATTTAGATTGCAATCTGCAGACGTTTACTGAGCATAAAGCCTGTGCCAGGGCCTGTGCTAGGTGCTTTTTTAAAATAACAGCCTCACGTATCCTTTCAAAATAAAAATATATTAACCTTACGTTTTATTACATTAAATTAATGAAATAAATAAAACCTATAGGCCAGCAGGTACTCTGGATTCTCTTAATGCCTATGAACTTAATAATTATCTTAAAGAGGGACTCTGGGGTGGCTCAGTGGGTTGGGCATCTGACTTCGGCTCAGGTCATGACCTCACAGCTGGTGAGTTCGAGACCCGAGTCAGGCTCTGTGCTGACAGCTCAGGAGCTTGGAGCCTGCTTCGGATTCTGTGTCTCTGTCTCTCTCTGCCCCTGCCCCACTTGCTCTCTCTCTCTTAAAAATAAACATTAGCAATTATCTTAAAGAGAAAATGAGTTTTAAAATTCCAGATACCTATAAACAGACTTTCTCTGGATACCTTCTGGGAGTAGGGGAATAACTGCCCCGGTTGAGCCAGGCCTGCGGGGTTTCCAGGAATGCGGGCTTCTCAGTGCTGAGACCAGAACAAACTGAGACAGCTCATCAACCCCCTCGAGCATCAGGACACAGGGGTACTTGTTCTGTTCTACCACATACTAGCAAGAGGATGTCCAAAAAACTCACTTCCCTCTTTAAGATTTTCCAAATGTCAAGTGTTTTTGCTATTTTTACTATTTGTTAATTCATGCTACTAATGCCCTTGGTCGAAATGAATTATTAAAGATACAGTTATAGAAAGAAAAGGACAGTTAAGTACAAAAAAACACTACTAAGAGACTTAAGGACTGGTTAAAACAGCTAGCCAGATACAGCAGTTTTCTATATATATAGAATAACTATCAAAGTTGATCCGTTTAGTTCCTGGTCACGTAACATGTGGTATTTTTTCTAATCTAATACCAAATGTTTATGAACTCATGGTTTTCCTGCGTGATGACTATGTGTAAAGCTCCCCTGGAACTATTACTTTGTTAGTTCAATTACCGAATATGTTTTCATTTAATCATATTGCTCTAAGTAGTCCTTTTATAATCTTCAAACCTTTGAGGTTTAGCCTCCTAAATTTCTGACTTTGCAACCATTAGAGAGGTTAAAGGTAAACGTTAACAACAGGAAAAGAATCCAATAATACCTTTTAAATGTATCAAAAACACCTGAATCATCAAAATTAATGGCATCGGGGTGTCCGGGAGGTAGACATACATCACCAATATGGATCTCACAACATGGAATGCCATGCTGTACCACAGTCAGGCTTGGATAAAACGATGACCAACCTAAAATCAAATCAAACAGCAGTTACATAAAGGATAGGGATTGACAGAAGGGACCCTAATTATTTATTCTACAATAGGCCCTTCACTTCTGAACCTTGAAAATAGGTTACTACTTAAGTCTCAGCAGATTTTTAACATGTCCTGTATCTTTGCCACAAAATTAAGTCCCAAGTATTTCCTTTAAGCAGTGCGAAGCTCTCCAAAACTTGTTGGATTCGGCGTTTTATTAATATACAGATTCTATCAATCAACACCTCCATCAATTTACAAGACAGTAATAATCGGTGTCAATGACCAAGACCACAAAACAGCCTCTGAATTATTTTTAACATGGTGTTAGTGTAATAAATCTCTGAAAAGTGATTTCAGTGCAATTACCAGAATATCACATTCCCCCAAATGATACCAAGATAACAGAGAGCTGCTTATATAGTAAGCTACCTGAATGTACGAGTTCATACCCAGAGGAAGTGCAGCCCCACCTAACGACTGCTAAGACCCTAAAGCACCATTAGGAGTTATTATAAACCCCTTCTATGGTAGTTCTGTGTAGTTTGAAAGAAGTTTGCCCTTCAAGTTTTTTTCTTAATCATCAAAGAATTATACCACAAGACATCTTTCCAGATTTAAGAAGTTTTCTTTAAAAAGTTACTATAAATTCAAATTGACACCCTACCTTTATTTTTAACATAGAAAGGGTGGTCCAGCTTACACTCTACAGTAAGTAAGCCATCTTCTACTGTACCAGGATCAAAAGTCAACTTCAGTACAGACTCGCCAAATGATACACTTTCTTCATGTGATAACAACTTTAGACCATCAGAACCATAGCCCTGAAAATACATGCACAGAGTGAACAAACAATATTTAATTCAACACATAATGAAGTTCCTATTATGTGTAAGAGTCTGTAGAAAAATTAAAATAAACAAGACAGGATCCCTGTCTTTAGGGTCCTTGCTTTCCACCCAATAGTGAAGAAAGGCACGTATATAAATCACTGCAGTGCCAAACAGACTGGCACAAGCACTTTCACTGAAATGTAACAATGCTAATGCACTTGATACAGGGAGGTGTTAACTCAGAGAGAGAAGGCAGGGTTCAGTTCCCACTGGAACGGGGATTTAAAAGAATGAAACCCAGAAGGTAGAAGAACATGCCTCATGCCAGGAACAGGCGAAACCAGCCTTCTCTGGAGAGTGCTGAGTATTTGCTAAAAATACCAGGGGGTTCAGAGGTGCGGCAAAGAAGACTGAAAAGGAGGGCCAGTTAGTAAGCAAAGGAGTCTAAAGGACAGGTGAAGTGCTTAAACTTTCCTTTGAGAGGGCACTGGAAGTCAATGCAAGTATTTTCACTAACCACTGTCAACTTTAAGATGATTAAAGTCTGCAGAATAAAAGGTGCCTCTAGTATTCAATTTATTTGAAGATATGATGAGAGAAACCCATCACAGTCTTAAACGGACAAGTGCCATGGTGGTAGAAAAGGGCTAAATTTTAATCCAACTGATATTTTATTGAGCAGTTGGCACACACCAGGGGCTAGGTTCTGAAAACACATTAACAACCATGATCCCTACCCTTAAAGTCACAGAAAAAACAAGGAGACCGACATGCCACCAGCTAGCTATTGTGTCCAATCCTTATGACACTAGTGCATGAAAGAGGTAGAGAGAGAGAAGGAGGACTGCACAACACCTCTAAAGAAAGAGAAGTGACCACTGAGTATGAAGGTGGGGAGGGGAACACTCAACTTCTTGGTTTTCAATCTGTCAATCAAGAAGGCTAACAATACCTTTAAAAGAAGGGAGAAGAAGTAGGCCAGGAAGGGGAAGAAAAGGTGAGTCCAGGCTTGGTTATACTAATAAGCTGAGTAGGAAGAACTGACTGTGACTCATGCAGGTGTCCAACATGCAGGTGGAGGCCACAGCCATGTTATCTGTAACTACATTACGGGATCTTCTCATTCCTAGAGCTACAAGGTGTCAAAACTGATCCAATCTATTTTCAGATTAGGGAGCCCACACACAGTGGGGTCAACAATCTTCCCAACATTAGTCACACAGACAATTGCTAGAAGAACCAGAAAGACAATCCAGGTTTCCTGACTCCAAGACCAGAGACTCAACAGTTAGTAACAACAGCAGGATCAAAACAGGAATTTTAAACAAGCACACTTCACATGCCCAATTCCTCTGCCTACAGTGGAGATGGAGAAATTAAAAGATTGCAAAGATTAAGATTTTAAAGGCACTAACGGACATTTATCCTAACTAGTGCTTCTGCTTATCAACTTAAAAATGCCAATGTTTTATGGGATCATTTAAAAAGTAACTTCATATAATCAACTCTCAATTATCCATTTGGGAATTAACCACTTTGTACATTACATAAGATAAAAGCCTTGGTTCATTTGTTCATTGTATTTTTTTTTAATGTTTATTTTTGAGAGAGAGAGAGACAGACAGACAGAGTACAGTGTGACAGGGGAGAGGGGCAGAGAGACAGGGAGTCACAGAATCTAAAGCAGGCTCCAGGCTCTGAGCAAGCTATCAGCACAGAGCCTGACACAGGACTCAAACCCACAAACTGTGAGATCATGACCTGAGCTGAAATTGGACACTTAATCGACTGACCCACCCAGGAACCCCCATTCATTTCATTTCTCCCAACGTAAAATGTATAAAAAGAGCTAAGGAATACATCATTTTCCCATCTCAGAAAGCATAATTACAAAGGTGAACCTAAAGACACTGCTGCCCTCCATCCAGCTAAGCAATAACACAGTCACAAAACTTCCATCTAAAACGTAAGGTGTCACTTAAAGACGAAAGTAAATGGAGGGTACTCCTAAAGATTAATAATAAGCCTATGTTTTCTCACGAAAGACTTGGGAAAAGTTTTACAAATTTTAAATCAACCTTGTGAGTGCCCACTTGGAGATCTTCTTCATTAACGCAGCCTTCAGTTCTAGCAAAATCTTCAACATCCTGCCATTCCTTTTTGCTTCCCTTATGAAAGCACAGTCGTGTGCCTAAAGTTTGAGTAGAAAAGCAAATATTAGCTATCTGACTAGCATGCTACATAAGTAAGCTGCAAAAATTCAAGTTGTTTTTTTACCTTTCAAAAAACAGTGCCAAGCAGTTGAAGGCCAGGAATTGCACCATCCCAAATCATCATCATCTGAGAGGGAGGACATGCAGAAAATGCCAGATTCTGACTCACTATTTGCCTATGGAGAAAAATATCAGAAACTTTTTTATTTTGTAACATATTTTGTTAATATCTGTCTTTATCCCAAGGCTTCAGGCTCTCTCCTCATTAGTGGATAACTTAAAACACCTGTAAACTTAGCAAAAAATATGCCTCTGAAAACTGAAGTTTCTGGAAGTTTTAGTTAAATGCATGTTCCCAGTGGTAACAAACTTTGCTAACAGTGAACAGAGCTGTATGTAAAATATAATCCAGATCACCAGCAGAGCGATGAGACAATTTCCCATCTGCACGTGCTTCAAAAGGACTTCACAGAAAAGGAAAGTTAACATATTTCACTGCTGTGCAAACTTCGTTAACAGTTTCATCTCATGAATAAACTCACCCTTTCATGTCTGACTGGGGTTTCCTCCTTCCAGTGATGATGAGGGAAGGCTGGCTCACTCTTAGAAGAGGACACCGGTGGAGGGCGCGCATAGGAATGTAAACTTTTGCTAGTAGCTATGATGTGTACAGGAGATGATCTAAAATAAGGAAGCAGTTTTAACCATAAAGCATAGGTCCTTAAAGCAGATCTTTCCTTTTGATGAAAAGAACTTCATATTCATAATACCAATGTTATCACATAGAAGACACCTACGGAAAACACTAAAGACATCAAGATTTCATTTGTAGTCTGCAGTTCCTTAGTTTCTTACCCAAGCCCTCTTCACACATTTCAAATACTGTTCTTTTTTTTCATATTTATCCATGTATTTTAAATTCAAAGTTACTTTCACCTATTCACCCATTTTTGTATCAGCAAGTACATACAAACGTAACAAATAATGTGCAGGCTCCCTGTCCACTTCTCTCTTCTACTTTGCTGCAGTCAGTATGAACACGGCATCTCAGCCTAATGTGACCAACACTTCGAAGCCTCCGTCTACCAACCACCTGTCACTGTGCAGATACAATGAACTACCTGAAGCTACAATGCTTAAACTTATTCTAGCAGGAAGCAGCCTAAATGGAACTTCCTGTAACTGGACACTACTTCCTATTTCCTGATACAGGCTTGTCAAAAACCATCTACTCATAAGGCTAGTTATCTTCCCACAGGATCACCTTTGATAAGAGTCAACTATTCCCAGGAGGAGTAACACTAAAAGCAGCACTCCCAGTCAGGGCGCCCAGCATGTGCACTGCGCTCTGGGAAGCAGCAGAGAGGAAGACTGCAGGTCTAGGAGACCAACCAGCCCAATGGTCCCCAATCAGGACAGTTCTCAGAGATGCAAAATAGGAATCTGGTGCTTAACAGAAAAAAGTATATGCATGTCTGGACTAACCCTCTTTTAAAAAGGGGGAGAAATATCTTCCTTTCCGATTCTTCCCTTACTCCCTGAGAAACTGTGTTAGCCCCTCAATTTTTATTTTACCCTTATTAACACTTTTTCATTATATCTTTGCAGAAGTTACTCTGGAATAAGAGTCCGTAAAACTATACTTTGCCTTCATGTTACTATCACTTCTTAAAAACCCCTCAAATTTCTAAGTGTTTTAGCACATTCTCCAGTCAATTTTGGATTTCAAACGACAAATACTTAATGATTCATCTTTGCTCCAGTTCTTCCTTTTATTAAAACATTTATATCTTCATGGAGTATTAAAGAATGGCCAAACTGCTAAAAATTCCTTAAGTATATCCTGCCTTCATGACTAATAAAAGAAAATGGGTTTATCAGTTCTTCTGTTGAACCATTTAAAGAGAAGTAACAATGCAATGTTCTGAAATGTATATGGCCTAAATGTTCTGTAAAAATTAACATGCCACAAGTGTCTAAAATACCAACAGCATCTCTCCATCCCTCTATCTATGCAGGGGTAATGTAAACTTTACCTGTCCTCAACCCCTTGGTACTGTACAGTGACAACTTCAGACATCCAAAGCTCAACAAGTAACACGGTTTAACACGCTACAAGAAGGAGCACGAACAGCCACTAACAGTGTTAGAAGGCAGGAGAGACAGCAGTGAGAGCCTCTCGGTCTTGTTCCCTAGGAGGCAGGGAAGCATAGAAAATGCTGCAGAGAGGAGTGCCTGGGTGGCTCAGTCAGTTAAAAGTCCGACTTCGGCTCAGGTCATGATCTCACAGTTCGTGGATTTGAGCCCCGCATCAGGCTCTGTGCTGACAGCTCGGAGCCTGGAGCCTGCTTCGGATTCTGTGTCTTCCTCTCTCTCTGCCCCTCCCCTGCTCTACCCTGTTTGTCTCTGTCTCTCTCTCTCTCTCAAAAATAAATAAACATTGAAAAGAAAGAAAGAAAGAAAGAAAGAAAGAAAGAAAGAAAGAAAGAAAGAAAGAAAGAGAAAGAAAATGCTACAGAGAATAAATTTATATCTTAAGGAAAATATTCCTTCTTTACTTATGTTTTTATTTATATCGATTACCTACCTTAAAGGTTTGCTCAACTTTCCATGAACTATATTAATTCTAAGTTTGCTACTAAAAAAAGAAGTGTTATCTCTAAACTAGAAAAAGACAGCCCAATGGGAAGATCAGGGTCTGTTTTTATAACTGCCAACAAATTTTTAGCTTTTTGACTATTTTTTTCTTTCTAGGAAATTTTCATGGAATTAAACTGAAAAATTTAGTTAACTACATTGAATTTGCCCTAATCAAGACCAATATCCTGCCAAACAGGGGGGAAAAGAAAACACAGCAAAATTTAATGGGTTACAAGAAAGCCAGAGCTTCACACATGAAAAGTTTATGTCTTAGCAAAGAATTACAGTAAGTTAGAAGCATTACCAAAATTCAGTTATTCCTACATCATCTTGTATAGACTATGGTCTGTCTACCCATGTGAGTACAAATCTGGGCACTTCTCTCCCCTGCAAACTATTGTGTTTATCTAGGTCGTTTTACATAGATAACTTTGTAACTTTAGGGATAACTAGTGAAATATTATCCACTTAGGTCTCTCTAGGAATTTTAGTTCGAAGCTTCCATAATTTCATAACACAGCAACTCATTTGTGGAAACTCTAGTCCTCTGGTCTGGGTATACGAAACAGTGGTTTTTACCAATGGGGGTCCACTTTTATTAAATTCAAGATTTTAATATTAGCAATTTTAGTTTCCACAAACCAGTAAATAACGTAAGCTCACATATACTGTGGAAGAAAATAAACCTAGATCAAATGGAACCAAATTCAAGGTTGATAAAATTTTTAAATAGAATGTTTATTATAGGGGCACCTGGGTGGGTCAACTCAGTTAAGTGTCCAACTTCGGCTCAGGTCATGATCTTACTGTTCCTGAGTTCGAGCCCCAAGTCAGGCTCTATGCTGACAGCTCAGAGCCTGGAGCCTGCTATGGATTCCCCCACTCCCTGTCTCTCTCTCTGCTCCTTCCCTGCTTGTGCTCTCTCTCTCTCTTAAAAATAAACAAACATAAAAAAATTGTTTTTAATGTTTATTATAATTATGGTCCTTTAGACAAGTATAATTTTCATTTCTCTAACCATAAATATATAATAAAAGTATTTCTTGGTGTAGTTTACTTTTTGAGGACTTTAAAACATTTACTAAAACTTTTTAACTCATATCACTTTTTTCTTAATGTTTATTTATTTTTGAGAGAGAGAGAACGAGAGACAGAAAGAAAGGGAAAGAGAGGATACAAAGCAAGCTGCACACTGTCAGTGCAGAGCCCAACAAGGGGCGTGAACTCATGAGCCTGATCATGACCTGAACAGAAGTCAGGTGCTGAACCGACTGAGCCACCCAGGTGCTTCTCATAGTACTTTTATCTACTTCTCAAAATATGAAACCATGATATTAGGTGAAATATCTCTGCAATCATTATAAAACAATGAGCTCAATTCCAAGGACTTTACTTAAATTCTAATTTAAGTAAACCATTCATCAGATGGTTAGTAACATTATTACTTTTAAAACTAGAAAAAAAATAAGTAACTCTTTGCAATGATACAAGTTTTCGATAAAAATATAGCCAGCACTCCCACCTGTTGTAGAATGAGCACTGCATAAGTGGACTTTGGGGACTGGTGGCGATATTTGCTAATTCTGTTAGCCAATCCACCTCATTTTCACCGTAAGTATTTTCTGATATGTCTGAGGTATTCTGGTTCCAAGATGGTCTTGGATACTCTTGATGTGAAACATCTGAACTTAGCTGGTATATGGCAGATTGGGTAGGATCACTTTGAACTGCCTGAAGTTCAGGAAGGTCATCTGCAAATAAACACACTCAAAGTTATAAAAAAGACATTACTAACACAGGGAACAATATTCTAATTACAGCTAAAAGAAGTCCTTAAATGTGGCTAATAAATTTTGTGAGAAGTATAAATTTGAAATGTTTTCTTGAATGAAACAAGTTTCATTAAAAAATGTCATTGAAAAATGACACCTTATACATTCAAGGGTCAACACAGCCTGATGGAAAAATAGACTTAATGAATATAAATGTATTAATGACTTGTAATTACCACAACTGTTCACAGACCATAAAAACGAGGTATGTGTTTTGATTTTTTTTTTTACAACTTACCTGGAATTAATCCATATACCCCGAAGACATTTTTATGTTAACATGTTTAAGGAGGAAAAAGGCATTTTATGTGTACATATATATACTTATTCATATACTTCATTACCCAGTTATAGAAAATTACTGCAATATTGAGAACAATTTTCAGAGATGAGATTAACATCATATTATAAGGTTTAGGTACTACTTATTCAACTTTATGCTAAATTATTTGTTTTGACTGAGGAGTTCTAAACTCAGTAATATCTGTTGGTTATTTTTTCCTAAAAGTGTGTTCCCAAGGCCCATGTACACGCCCATGTACATGCCACAGCTGTGAACACCAAGACTGAATTCTAAAAAAATTGTATTAAAAAAAAAGAAAAAGGAGGGGAGAAAAAGCATCTTGCAGGCCTTAAAAAATTCTTTATGAAACACACACCTACAACAAACTACAGGTCCCAGGGTCCCTTCAATATATCAGTCAGGAAACTCTTCTAGTGTTGGGAGTCCTTCTAAACTGTTAGGAAGAACATATGTGCATACAATTCCTATTCAGGCAGACGACTCAGAACAGCCTACTAAAGCTGAGATGTCTTATATAGAAGTACTGATTCAGGATATCCACTCAGAAAACCGACTCGAAGCCCTCCCCCTTTCGCTGAGCAGCCGGAAAAGATCGCAGCAACCTAAGAAACCCCCCTGTAACTCTCTCGGTGATGTAGCGATGTCCCTTCCCTTGCAGCCGACAACGTTCTTGACCATCACTTCTTTATTTGTGGTGTGTCACGAGCTCATCTGTCTTTCCAGTTCAGGAAATTAACTACTTTCAAACTGAAGTAACGAGGAGTGGTACGAGTTTTTGACAACCCTGGGCCCTGACTTCTGACTTCCTCCCGACACTAAACTGTAACAGTGAAGCATCAACCGCTGAATAAACTGGTGTTCCTCGCTCACCAGCACCGGCAACCCCTTGGCGTTCAAGCAGTTTATGTCCCAAGACCTTGAGGATCTCCCAATTCCCAAAGAGCATCTCCTCTGGCTCAGCACGTGACACAGTTACAGCTTCTCAAGGGTTTTGTGAACACAGAAGAAAACCGCGTATTGAACGCAGCCGAAGCCACGCAGAACGACGACAGGGCAGCAGGCTCAGGTCACTCACTAGCTGTTTACTCGTCAACACCAGCCTCACAGCACCACCATCCCAAATCCTACCTCACCAAACCCGTGCACTTCTGCAGGCCGCACCTCACGGGTGTAGCCTGGCAGCAGTGATAAGCGCGAGGGTCAGACTTCGAGTTCCAAGCGTCTGCTGTGATGTCCCCACCAGAGCAACAAACCAACCAGCTCACAGGGACGTTTCAAAAGGAACATGAGCCACATGCAGGATTTCCCGGAGGTGTTTAACACCCACCTTTTACCCACCGCAGCAGATCTGCCCAACTTTTACCCACCAAAGCAGTTTCGTTTGGTAATTTGTAAATGAGGCTCTATGATAACCATAAACAGCCCAAAGTTACGTTGGTCTTAAATAATATCTTACGAGCAATAACAAGAGTACACTGAAAACTCCTAAGTTACAAAAACTTCAGGGACTTGTAAGCAGTTGAAGGCAGGTGGAGAAGCTGGCTAACCATAAAAGTATGAATCTCAGATTCCTACAATGCTTTAAATTTTGTTTACCAAGCTCCATGTGCTCATCACAGGAGTTGTATCCAGGCGAGGATGGCAAGTTCTCAGTACACTGAAGCAACTCCAGTGAGTCATTCATTCCTGAAGGTCTCTTGTCCATCACCAGCAGGAGTTTCTGTACTGCATTAGGCATCTGATTTGTCTTCACTTCCCACACCATGTTATGGTGCTCCGACTTCAAATAAAAATAACATAGAAAAAAAAGTCACGTCGTGTGATCTGGAGATTGCGGAAGGATGAAATCCATCAGAGACGCCTCATGTTGCATCTTTCACTTAATCATACATTGCATTCTGTATCCCCCTCAAGTCCCTCACACCAGGCAGATTCCCGGAGTTCTTGGGCTACGACCATGTAGTCAGCACTAAATTACACCCAGATCCCAAAGGATCTGAATTTATAAAAGTCTTTTCTTTAAAAAAGAATACTAGCACCATTATACATACTTTTACTTGTTTAATCTGGTAACTCTGAGACCCAAAGAGAGACCAACAAAACCACTTTTTCAACTTGTATCTTCAAATTTAAAAGAAAATTAACACACTTTCCTCAATTAAATTAAAAAAGACTGAAGAAATATTCTATTTCTTTTTCATTTTCTGAAAATTCTATTTCAATTTTTCTATTTGCCAACTGTATGGTTTCCTCATCTCTGAAAATAAACAGATTTAATACACTTAAAATGGCATTCTCTGAAGGACGTTTAAGAAACAATTTTTTAAAATGCCCGTATGTTATACTTCTCAAAAAAATGAAAATGCTATGTTTTGTTTTCTTTTGTTTGTTTATTTTGAGAGAGCCAGAGAGCCCGCAAGCGGGGGAGGGGCAGAAGAAGGGAGGGAGAGGAAGAATCCCAAGCAGCCTCCACACAGTCAGTGCACAGAACCCAATGTGGGGCTCGAACTCATGAAGCTGTGAGATCACGGATGGCCTAAACCAGAATCAAGAGTCAGACGCTTAACCAACTGAGCCACCCAGGCACCCCAAAATACTATGTTTTCTTTATGAAAATGTGGTACCTAGTCATAATAAAGATACCTATCCTTCCGAATCACTTATTTCTAGAAAGATGAATAATAATCATGGTAAATTTAAGCAAATAGTAAATCTACATCTTAAGCCCACAAAGTGATCACAAGGAAGAAAACAACACAGGCTAATATACCTAAATAATTTCCACCGACTAAATTTTGCTATGAAAGTAAAATGTGGTTATACCTTTGACACTCTGCATTTGGACAGTGATCAAATTCGTTATTTAACAGGGGTGACAGCAGCAGGAAGATTTCCCGATATTTCAAAGATTTACTCCAAATCTCATTTAAAAAAAAAAAAGCTCTAATGTGCTAATACACACACACACAAAAATCTATAAGTTTTTCCTCACAATAAGACAATAAAATATACTGCAATTTAAAGTCACTAAAAGTCTGGTACCCCAGCCTAGGCTGATCAAAAATGCTGTGAAAACATGTTAACTGCTTAGTATTTATACCAGAGCTTTCTAAACCATAACATACTCACCAAGAAACACTAGTAACACTGGCAAATTTTCTTCTACAAAGGCTTTTTCATAATCTTTTTACTACAAAGTAAATTTTCCTAACTATAAAATACACTAATGGGGGGGGGGGGTGCGGGGAGAGGGAGAAATGAAACAAGGCATTAAAAAAAAAAAAAAAAAAGGAACAGTGACTTCTAATCCCACCAACCAGATTTAGATACTGCTAACATTTTTCATGCATATACCTATCATCACAGATTTTATTTTCCTTCATACTCTGTATTATTTATAATTGACACCTTTTCCTTTAGCATAAGTTTATAAGCATTTTCTTGTGTCACTAATTTTTCTTACACATCTATTTTAAATAGTTATATAATATACATCACAAAGATACACCAAAATTTCCTTATCCCTCCTACTGCTGAACATGCTGTTCCCAGTTTCTTCATTCTTAAGTAACAGTTTACATTCTTTTTTTAAAAAAATATCTGCTTGTATCAGATTACTTTAGATTTCCAGAGACACATTAGTAGGTGAATGGCAATTAAACATCTTAAGGTTCCTGACACGTAGCCAAACTGCCTGTTGCTGTACTTTTTTTCTAACATTCTACTTCAGGTGCTTTCCACCTGAACTCCTCAAAGATGACCCAGATCCTGGGCACTGCTCTAGAGCCTTACTCAACACTAAGATGTTCTACAGAGTAGTGAAAAGGGCACTGGGTTAGATGTAAAGAATCATGGGTTTCGATTCCAGCTTGAACCCTTACTAAATACATGACCCGAGTGACTGAGCTTCTCACTAGTTTGGTATCTTCATCTGGAAAACAGAACTAATGCTAGCTGCTCAACCTTCCTGCTAGAGCAATTGTGAGGATGAGCTAAAACAAAGTGAGTAGAAGAAATGTAAAATGAGTTCTTCACAAAATGTTTTATCCCTAGACCGACACAGGCAACACTATACATACTCCGGGCACTTATGTCTTAAACAGAACAGTTACTGGGATGCCTGGGTGGCTCAGTCAGTTAAACATCTGACTTCGGCTTAGGTCATGAACTCACGGTTTATGGGTTCAAGCCTCGCATCAGGCTCTATGCAGACAGCTCAGAGCCTGGAGCCTGCTTAGGATTCCCGGTCTCCCTCTTTCTCTGCCCCTCCCCCACTCACGCTGTCTCTCTCTCTCTCTCTCAAAAATAAACATTAATAAGTTTAAAAAAAAAAAAGAAAGAAAAAAAAAAAGAATAGTTACTGAAAATGGTATAACGACATGAGACCAGACAGCTAGTTATTCAGCTTCAGCAAGTCTGGAGCCTGCTTCCAATTCTATGTCTCCCTCTCTCTCTGCCCCTCCCCTGCTCGCACTCTGTGTCTCTTCCTCTCAAATGAATAAACATAAAAAAAATTTTTTTAATTAAAAAAACATAAGATGCCCAAAACATTTGCAAGAAGTGAACACTTTTTCAGCTCAGTATAATCTATTATGTACTAATTAATCACAGTCTTATTATATAGTTAACAGCAAAACTGCTGAGGTACAACAAAAAATCTCCTACAAAATTAGTGGCTACACAAGAGATGCAGTTAGTAACACAATTTGATTTCTCAGGCATAACTGGCCAAATCATTATTCTGAACCTCCACTTCTCACTGAAAAAATCAAGCACACTTTAAGCTTGATCAGTGACTCTCAATCACGTGATTATGTGTCCTTCAAACAAAATGATGACCAGGATCCACCTCCAGAGAATATGATTTATTTGGTCTGGGGTAACCCTGTGCGCTGCTTTTTGTTTTCTTTCCAAACAACATCAGGTGCACTGTGAAAACCAGTGGACTAAAAATGATTGCCAAATTCCTTTTTATTTAAATATACATATTTATTCATTTAATACACACTATGTACAAGGCACTATACGAGTTGCAATGTTGGACCTCAATGATGAATAATTTATCTTGAATCTCAATAATCTGTGCTTTAGTGGAAAGAAATAAGCAAATGACCACAGTTCTACAGAGCAGGGCTTGGCTATGAATGGGTAAAATGGAAAGAAGGAAAATCTTCCAATGAGAGAAACTCACATGAGCAAACTTGCAGAAGGTGCAAGTAATGGATGAAATCAAAACAACACAGAATCCAGGATCACCAGAAGGTAGGGCGGCCTTCTGTGTCTTGTGGTCATGGATACTAAGGCTGTAAAGGTAGACTGAGTCAGAATCTTCAATCCTAGTTTAGGAAAATTAGTTTCTTTGGTTTTTGTACATGAGAGTAATAAGGGCTCTGAAATTAGGCTACCTGAGTTTCTGTATCAAATTTACTATTTATTGGCTATGTGTCCTGGGCAATCTATTTAAAATCTTTATGCCCTATTTGTAAAATGGAAATAATAAGAACACCTACATAGGTTACTGTAAAAACTCAGTGAGCTAACAAATGTAAAAAGCTTACAGAAGTTCCTAACACAGAGCAAACTCTCAATGCACAGTGGCTAGTAATTATTATAAGCGATTATCAGACACTGGAGAACCACTAAAGATTTTTGAACAGAGATCTGACATGATCAGAACTATAAACTGAGTCTGTGAAAAAAAATCATTCTGGGGGCGCCTGGGTGGCTCAGTCGGTTAAGTGTCTGACTCCTGGTTTCAGTTCAGGTCACAATCTCATGGTTCCATGGGTTCCAGCCCTACGTCGGGCTCTGCGCTGGCAGCACAGAGCCTGCTTGGGATTCTCTGTCTCCCTCTCTCTCTACCCCTCTCCCATTCGCTGTCTCTCTCTCTCTCTCTCTCACAAAAATAAAAAATGTTTTAAATAATAAAAAAAAATGATACTTAAACATGATACGAGTATGCAGAAACATCCATAACAAATACTGAAAGGAAAATGTATTAAAAAGTGTATTCACATTTTTAATTTGTCTGTCAGCCACCTGCTCCCAGCTTCCTTTGCAAGAGTTCTCAGAAAACTGGTAGTATCCGTGCAGATTCCTTACTGAGTAATGCCCAAGACATGAGAGGAACTAGTCATTCTGAGTTCTCTGGACAGCGAATATTAAGTTTGGATGGCAGATCTGAAGTCTTCTCATAGAAACTTTTCCAACTTCCTAAGTGTACACGGCACAACTAAACCTATCTTATGATGACTCAAACTCCTTACGAACAGCTGCTGCACTATGCTTCACATGAGGATGTGATCTGCAGGCCAGCCCCAGCTGCAGTCTTCAACTTGAACATGTTCTCATTTTACCTTGATCAGGAAGTTCAGAGGTCACACTACACACGTGTATCTCCTCAGAGCCATCTCCAGTGTGTGCAGCAGAGCTGCTCTGGGCCCCAGGGAGCATCCGTCTTGTGCTCCCCTTCCCTTTGCACAGCTTTCTGGCTTTCTCCTCCTTCCAGGATGGATTTTCTCCTCCCCATCAGCAGGCCCTGCACTGTCCCCACTCACCATGTGCAGCACACTAACACCTTCTGCAACCTCTACCATTTCTCTAGCCGCTAGTCCTAGCTCTCTAACAACATCCCCTCACAATATTCCTTACAGGAAGCTGGGAAAGGATATTTCAATTTCAAAACAGAGCTACTCATCAATAACAAAAGGGACCAATTAATTACTGAATTTGCATTCCCTGCGTCTGCACCTTTCATGACTCAAGGCTATCAAAAGTTCAGTCAACTGACTTCGGTCAGGTCATGTCACAGTTCCTGAGTTCCAGTCCCACATCAGGCTGTCTGCTGTCAGCTCAGGGCCTGTTTCTGATCCTCTTTCTCTCTGCCCCTCCCCACTCCCCCCTCTCTAAAATAAACATTAAAAAAGAGAAAGTTTGGTCTTGAGATAATGGAAGTGGTGCTTCTGCAAGTCTACTGCATGGTAAATGGGAGTCTAGAGCTAAGTTAACAAACTGCAGGTTCCCTCTTGCTTGCCATGTACTGTGGGGCTGGCCGCTTAAAGGCGGCCTCCCAGCCCCTACACTGATCTCATTGGGCTACTGGGAGAATTAAACAATGTACATGAAAACAGGTGCCTGGGTGGCTAAGTCAGTTAAGCGTCAGACTCCTGGTTTCAGCTCAGGTCATAACCTCATGGTTCATGGGATCGAGCCCCACGTCAGGCTCTGTGCCGACAGTAGGGCGCCTGCTTGGGATTCTCTCTCCTTCTCTCTCTGCTCCCTCTCCTGGTTGAACACACATGCACTCTCTCAAAAAATAAACAAATAAATAAACTTTAAGAATAAAATACATGAAAACAAAATTCAAATCCCTATACCAATGTAAATTTTTGTCTCAGACTTTTCTCCATCAAACTATTTGGGGGAAGCAAGGCCCCTGATACAGTAAAAGAATACCAGAAGACTCCATACTCAAAAATTCTCCCCCACATAAATTACACCAATTAGACATTCATTTTGATAAACAAGCTCCTCTTTCAAATATCTCCTGGTAGAGCTAACCCTATTGTTCATTCATGCTTTTGCATACTGCTCTGGTATTATAGGATTTGACATAGCTTGCCTTGTATTTTGACTTAACTCGGCAACTAGACCAGAGATTCTCAAAAGGGAAGAGTAAAATTCTCCAGCAGCTGTGCTTTGAAGTGTCATGTCCAATATTACAAATTTTTATCGGGTGGGGATGGGAAGGGTCTCATTGCCTTTGTTTTGTAACCTTTGGTAAATAAATATCCACAAAATCTTAGAAACAGGACAGGTGGAAAGGACCAGAAATAGCTAAATCTCCGTGAATGGACAAGAAGGAAATTAGGTTTTACAAATGCCAATCTACTACGTACAGAGCATTTGACATACTTCCTCTGACTTCATAAAAACCTCAAAACAGCTCTGTGAACAAAGTTATTCTTATGGATGAGGAAAACAGCACTCTGACGACTGAATGTGACTACCTTCTTTTCGAAAAGAACTGAGAAAAGAGAGAAAAGGCACTGACCCAACAGAGATTAGACTCCTACTTTCAAATGCCTATTCTTCCCTGAATCTTTATCCTTTCCACCCGCAAGGATATCGCAGAATGCGTTTCTGTATGTCCTTCCCTAATCGGAAAAGACTTCCATACCAAGCTCAAATTCTAAGGTGGGCGGGGATGAAGAGAAGGTAATTGCAATTAACTTATATCTCTAAAGTGAAGAACTGAGGTATTTAAAATGGATTACAGTAGTTTCCCCCTATTCGAGGTTTCACTCTTGTGATTTCAGTTACCCAAGGTCAACCGAGTCTGGAAACAATCTTCCTTCTGACCTACAGTCAGAAGGTCAATAGCAGCCAAACTAAGTCACAATGCCTAGGTCATGCACCTCACATCATCTCACCACACAGGCATTTTATCAGCTCACATCATCACAAGAAGAGTGAGTACAGGACAATAAGGTATTTTGAGAAAGACCACATTCACACAACTTTTTTAACAGTGTATTGTTATATTTGTTCTCTTATTAGCTAGTATTAATACCTCACTAATTTATAAACCCTCATAAGAAAAAACAGCATGTATAGGGTTCAGTGCTTTCCCTCGTTTCAGGCATCCACAGGGGGTCTCGGAACATACCCTCCCACACACCCACAAGTACCGAGGGATAAGCTACTGTAGCTTAGTCTAGGACACCGAACAGACTACCCCAACATCCTTGTTAGCAAGCTAAAACAAAAGACAATAGCAAAAAAAAAAAAAAAAAAAAAAAAAAAAAAAAAAAAAAAGGGAGGGGGGAATGAAAGTACTAGGAATACATTACAAGTGTAGATCATTATCAATAGTTAAGCAACAGAAAAGTATTTACAAATGTTAAAAGTATTCTAATTCTTAAAAGGCAATTTTAATTCAAAACCACTGTTGGGAGTCATCCGTTACTGCTCGTTAGTGGGAAATAAATCTACGGCACTTCGTCGGGAATTGATGGTAGGACTCCCAACACTTCCTAGCAGACCCAACTCCCTACCACCCTCCTCCGGTCTTAGCCTAAGTGGCAGCCTGAGCTAAAGACTGGAGTACTGCCTTGTCGTCAGTGCTGCTTTTAAAAACGATTCTTGGTGAAAACTCCTGAAGAACGAACTCTTAGGCAGTGTAGAACGCACAGCTTGAGTGAAATCCCCTAGACAGAGTGCAGGGCTTAAGGAAGCTACAAAAACCCGGCCCCCACTGTCGATTTCGCCCGGATTCTTTTTTGTTTTGTTTTAATCTGCCTGGGGCAGCAGCATAGGTTGGAAGGCGGAGACTGGAAACGCCTGCCAAGCCTGGGCTCTCGGTCACAGAGGCAGCGCCTCCCGGTTCACGCCAAGTCCATCCCCCACCTTCTTTCGCCATTCATGGCCTTCCCCTCCCCTCCCCCCATCATGTGACCGCAGCCTGGACTCCAGGCTTGTTTTTCCCCTCAGCTCAGCCGCACCGCGCAGGCGCCTCGGAGCCCATTCATTCGAAATGCGTAACAATGAGCCCCGGGGCCCAGCGGCTCCGCGAGCTTCCCAGCTCGGCCCGAGCCCCTCTCGGCCCCCCGTGGAGGCGGCGCCTCATTGGGGTCCCCCACCCCCGGCCGGCCACCCACTCGGGACCAACCTCCGACCCTCCGCCCACACTCGCGGAGTTGAAGTCAAACTTTCCTGGGCAGCCCCGGCGCCGCGTCGGCCCCTTCCCCCGCCCAGGCCCGCCCCATCTCCGCACCCGGCCGGGCCACCCACCGCGCAACCGGGCCCACAGCGCGGACCTCGCCGACTCCTCCCAGCCCCCGCCCCAGAGACCCCCCTCGGGCCGCGCCGCCGCGAAGCCCAGGTGAGCTCGCGGGAGGTGCCGGTCCGGTGGGTTCGCCGCGGGCAGTTACCGGACGGTTAATTGCTTCCACTGTGAGGGCAGCCCTTCGCACAAGAGGAGCGCGGACCAGAGCTCGCCCGGCCGCCCGGTCCCCTCGGGATCCTGCCCCTCCCTTCCCCACCCCCACCCCTTCCCGAACTGAAAGACAACAAACCAGCCGCGGAGTGAGGGCAGCCTCGGCGCGGGCCGCCCTGGACACGACAACACCGCCAGCCGCTTGTATATCCCCTCTCCGACTGCCGCCGGTCTCCCTGGCGCGCCTTACTACTCCCGTCGCCTCTCTCATTCCTCCACCGAAACTTTCCTACTTACCAAACCCGTCGCCATTACCAAGTCTTTCAAGCTTCGTCTTCCCCCTCCCTCAACCCCCCGGGGGCTGAGCCTTCGCCCCGCTCTTTCGCCCTCTTATTGGTCCACGGAACTGCCATTCGAACATTCCCCTTTCCCATTGGGTAATACCGTGGTCCGTCTCGGGAGGCGGGCTTGTATTGACTTTTGTGTTGTGTTTACTGGAGAAGACGGCGTGTCAATCACTAGAGTGAGCGCTTCGGATTGGATTGCTGCCGAGACTTCGGGGACCTAAGCCAAACTTTGCCCCCGAAATGGATTGTGGGATTCGTAGTCTCAGCCTTGCTCTGTTCTTCTGGGAAACTGCAGGCGAGAGAAACTAGTTGGACTACGTATCCCAGAAGGGCGTGCACAGCGCTGTCTTGATAGTAAACAAGAGTCATAGGGACACGTGTATCAGCTCGTTTGTTTTGGTGTCTGGGACAAAAGGGAGGGGGCGGAGGAAGCGAGTGTTTTAAAGCTTCGGCCTCTTTTCCTCTGGGCCTCTCCTAGCACTCGGAGAGCCTCAGTCTCTCGCAGCACCCATTTCGGGCCATAAACAGGCAGAGTCGCTCACTGCTCAAAGTTTGGCAGGAGGCCAAGGTATTGTTTTAGTGCGAGGGGAAGGAGATGACTGCACAGGCGGAAGCAGTGCAGCCTCGCGAGGGACCAAGCCACCCACAAATCACAGCCCCAGGCATTATGGGGATAATAAAGGTGGTATCGGGCTCCAATGGGAAGAACTAGAATTTCTTTATCACGACCCTTTCCTGGCCACCCCCCGGAGAGCAACTTGAGAGGGTTTCTTTGCCAGCTCTGATCAGTTCACCCAAGATTTGTTGAATGCTGGCTGTATGCCAGGCACTGAAAGGTTTGGGGACTAACAGAGAAAAGTTCAGGGTCTGGAGAATTTATAAAGCTGTAAGGGGGTGGACGATTACTATTGACTTAGAAATTGAGGCAACCCAAAGCGGTATTTTCCATGTTGACCAGCTTGCTCGTTAAGGTAATAGAGGCGTAACGTGTGACCTAAACCTAATTTGTGAATCATCCAAGTTTCCCTGGTAAATTTTTGTTAACCAGTGTTTTCCTCCAGACGACTTCCCATTGATGAAAGAAAAATGTCTTTCCACTTCGTTGCCACTAGGAGTTCCTCCTTAAGTTACTAATACTCTGACTCACCAGAGGAGGATGGCTTCCCTGGCTTTATAGTCAACTTCACTTTAAACATGGCTGGCCATCACAGTCCACGGAGTCTATAATTGTTTTTACCATTAACATTCAAAAGGCATTATTAAGTTTTTTTTTCTTTGAACTTTTAGTGTTTAATCATTTAAGCTATGCTTCAGGTTTTATATCTTTAGATCACTGTATGCATGCTTAGAATTAAGAGGAAAACTTACATTAGTTAGAAATCTATAAAGTCAAACCACTGAAAAGAGCCCTTAACCGTAACTGATTATTCCTTTAAACACTACCCCCCCTACATTTCTTGAAGTTTTTTTTTTTTTTTAATTTTTTAATGTTTATTCTTGAGAGAAAGAAGAGGGGAGGGGGTGGGGCAGAGAGAGGGAGACACAGAGTCCAAAGCAGGCTCCAGACTCAGAGCTCTCAGCACAAAGCCCAATATGGGGCTCCAAATCACAAACCACAAGATCATGACCTGATCTGAAGTCAGAAGTTTAACCAACTGAGCCACCCAGGCACCCTGCATTTCTCGAATTTTTAAATCTGCCTGAAAGCCACAATGAATCAAGAAATCCCAAATAATTCTCATGGTGAAAAAAGTTTTACAGTTCTTTTAGGGGTTCCCTGTTGGAAGCCTTGAAATGAAATTATTTTAAAATAGTTCTGTCTACCCTATGATCAAAGATTTATGTTCTTGTATTCACAAATAGTAACTTTTTTTCCTAAAAATAATTGAGGGCCAGCAAAACACCTAAATTTTTCACTGAGAAGAAAGGACAGGGTTTGAACTTATTATCTTTCAGAGATAATAGAGGGATCCAAAAAAGAACTAGACTGTGACCCTGCCTTTTTCTTTTTTCTTCCTTTTTTTCTCCTTGCAGTGGAGGGTTGCTGTACCTCTGCAGTATTTCATTTTTTGACAAAAAGAGAAATCGTGGAATTTACCTAATCGTTTAAAATTAAAATTTGAAGTATTTATGTCTTACTCCCACAAGGAAACTGAAAATCAGCTTTCCTTCCCCCAAAAACGAGCTTTGAGAAGCCTGAGCCACTCCTTACCCCTATTCGTTGCATAAACCATGAGGTCTGTTTTTAGCTGAACCTTACCTTATTTTAAAAGGTTTTCTATCCAATGGGGCACCTGGGTGGCTCAGTTGGTTAAGTGGCTCAGTTGGTTAAGACTGTTGATTTCAGCTCAGGTCATGATCTTGTGGTTTGTGAGACTGAGCCTAGCATTTTGCTCAGTGCTCAGAACTGAGCTTGCTTGGGATTCTCTCTGCCCCTCCCCTGCTCGTGCTTTCTGTCTCTCTCTCAAAATAAATTAAATAAATAAATGGTTTTCTATCTGAAAGTTCTTACCAAAAGCTTTACTGGAGATGTTTTTATCGGTGAACACAGTGATGGGAAGAATAATTTCAACTTCAGATCAAGATTTTTTACATTATTATAAATAAGTACCTTTTAATAGTCCTGTAAAGTTTTTTTTTTCATTCACTCATGCAGAAATACTTAGTTCCTATTATTTGCTGACCACTTTGCCAATTGATGAGCCTACAAAGATTGAAATATTTTCACATACTTTCATTTTTGTCTAAGTCACTGGGGACTAAAATTCTGACATTTCAGTCACAACTGATTAAATATCAGTATTAGAATCTCTACAGCTCTGGGGCATCTGCAGGACTCAGTCAGTTAAATGTCCAACTCTGGATCTCTCAGCTCAGGTCTTGATCTCAGGGTCATGAGTTCAAGCCCAGTGTTGGGCTCGCCACTGAGCATGAAGCCTACTTAAAAAAAAATCTCTACACCTTTAAAGTGAATAATTAGTTCTGTCTTTTGACTTTCCTGGGAAGCTAAATGACCACAGTAGTACCTCATATATATTTAACAGGAACATCATCATTAATTCTTGGTGACTAATAAAACAAACCAACTCATAACCCAGAATAAAGATCAAAGTAAAAAAACTAGTAAGATCTTGAAAATATATGTAAATTCTACTCTTTCACTAAAACAGATACAATTAAAGAACACATAATAAACTATGCCAAGAAGTTGTCATTTAAAATCAAAATGCATTTCTAGCAGTTTGTAAAATACTTGTTTTCATAAAAAAAAACATGAAGTGCTGATTTGTTAAGAAGATTTATCTTTTTTTTTTTCACTACCTTTAACCATAACTTTACTACCTAAAGTAGTATTATAAGGTAGTAGTACTACTTTACTACCTAATTTAAGAATTTAACAATGTATTTGCCTCAATTCGACTACATTTGGCACACCAATGACTACTTTGCTGGACTAAGAAAGATTAAGTGCAAGTACAGGGCATTGTTTACATATTGAGAATATCGCTGTTCAAATTGTTAAAAAGGAAATGAACATTTAGAAGGCTCAAAACACTTACATGAATCGACAGTTGAGCAAAATCACCTCCCACCAAGGCTATTTTATAATCAAGTGTTGACTATCTCATGCATTTTATTGAATACTGTCCTAAAAGTGAGAAACAGAATGGCTGTTACTGTATGGTTTGTGGACCCTCATAACCAGATGTGGGTGACTGGGAGCTGTGGCTGGCTGCCCTACCCAGGGTCATGAGAGAGGATCTCCCTGCACACTGCTAGCCTGCGAAAAGATCAGAATTCAAAGTACAGTTTCTACTGAGTGCACATTGCTTTTGCACCATCATATAGTCAAAAAATTGTGAGTCAAACCACATGGGACCATCTGTACTAAAACTAGGAAGTGGAACACATGTATGATCTAAAATAGTGCCCCAAATTTTCAGATAGTTTCTCTCTTGGTAGATTATTTAAACTCTTAGAAATAGCCTTCCATATCCACTGTACACTAAAACAAATTAATTTTAGGGGTGCCTGGGTAGCTCAGTCGGTTGAGCATCTAACTCTTGATTTCGGCTCATGTCATGATCCCAGGGTCATGGGATCAAGTTCCACGTTGGGCTCTATGCTGAGCGTGGAGCCTGCTTAAGATTCTTTCCTCCTCCCCCAATATGTGAGCTTTCTTTCTCTCAAAAAAAAAAAAAAAAGAAGAAGAAGAATTTTATAATTCCAAGTACTCAGGTACACTCAAATTGTAAGGAAATGCCTGGGAGCCTATGAGTGCCATTTTAGAAAGGAGTAGTATGTCTGTTGTGCTTGTAATTCTTGATTCAACTATGAGTTTAAATTATACTCAGATGACCATAAAGCAAGACCTTTCTTCAGTGTAAGTGAATGTCTCAACACTATCGCCTTTAGGAGGAAGAACTAAGGAGAAAAGGAGAACTAAAGAATGATTGTTGGCTGGGACGGGGTGGGGGGGGGGGGGAGGTTGGTTGGGAGGAGACCACACAACATGGCTCAATCGGTAGAGCATGCGATTCTTGATCTCAGCGTTGTGGGTTTAAGCCCCAGGTTGGGTGTAGAGATTACCTAAAATCTTCTTAAAAAAATGATTGTTGGGTTTCTAGGCTGCATAGGACTTGTGGGTGAGTATTGATGGTATGTCAGTGCTATTGCTGAGGCGGGGAATGTTGGAAAGAATGGACTTGGGAACTGGGAGGAGAAAAGAATGGATGCAACTTTAGATAATGAGCTGCCGTACAGGCAAGAAATTTAGGTAAAACTGCTGAACCTGTGTGGGGTTTAGGAGATCCAAGTCAAGAAAAATAAACTTGAGTGTCTTCAGGACACAGGAGACTACCCTTTGTGGCCTCAGTTGCCCTCAGTTCTTGTTAAGTTGTCCAATTTGGTTTTAATGAGAATGTGAACATTTAGAGAAGGCAACAACAATTTCAACTTAATCCTACTTCCTATTTATAAAATTTAGAAGCAGAAATATGAAGGTTTTTGTCTTTCAAATGACTTCTCATGTGTTAGATCATTCTTGTTATCTGAACTAACACAAAACTCCCATGTATTTTCTCCTCATGTCTGTTACCCTAGGCCCTCATCTATGTGTTTTCTTTTTGTTGCCAGTCGTAAGAACCTCGTTTTAGAGGCAAGCCCGATAAGAAGCAATTAAAACCACAAGTCTTATCACACTGTGCCACACTTCATATTTTTGCTTCCATTGGTCACCCTCCAACATGTACATCACCTCCTCCTTCCCCCGCCACTATCTCATATGCATCTTGCTGTCTGAGCTCTCAATCAGTAGATGCCTGCTGAACCAGGGAACGAGAAGTTAGGAGGAAACAAGTAGCACAAATCTTAGTATAGCAGATTATGTGTTACACTGTATGCCCTGCGTGGTTTTGAACACTGACTGAACAAGCTTCCGTGTGCTGTGTCCTTGCTCTACACATGCATCGTTATTATAAGAGGGCAGGTCTCATCTGCTTACAAGATAAGTGCAATTCCCACTCATTCCGTCTCCCTCCGTGCCAGTCACACGTAGGCATACAAAATTTGTCTTATCTACTTCTGTTCCTTCAAGTTACGCAGCCTATCACAACATGCTGTAGTAATAAACATGTGGAAGCTATTTAAGTTCAGCTAATTTAAGGACCAATTACAAGAAAAAGATTTGCCAAAGAGGTCTCTGTAGTGAGCATCTCTCCTAAAATAATTGCTTGGCTTTAAAACATGACATTTGTATACATTTCAAGAATAGAGGCATCTGGAAAGGAGAGGCCTAACAGAGGCTGTGGCGTTCTGGGGAGACATGTTTCTCCTCTCGCTCCTCAGCGGGATCTAGGTGGGTTTCCAATTAGGACAAAGATGGAAAACCAGCAATCAGAAGCAACTTTATCCAAGATTTTTGACCATAGTTACTGCTCATAAACTCAAGGGTTCTACTTGAACTTTTTTTTTTTTTTTTGGATGTTGAACAGAAAACACTTAAAAGAGTTTCACTTCTAGGTTATTGCTTTTGTCATCTGAGTCCATTTCCAGCTCACACTTTAAGCTTTTGCTGGCCTCTGGAAAAAAAAAAAACTCATTTTCCGTTTTTGCAGTTAAGAGTAAAATTTCATTTACTTACTATAACAACTCCGTTCTAATTGATACTAACACATTTCACGTATATACATTTTGCAGTATGTCTTGGGGTGTTTGGGGAGGGGGGTGTGATGGCAATGCTCAGGTTGTGGTTAAACCACAATGTAGAGAAGCCACCTACCTAGTAAGTGTCCTTTTTTGGATACTTTTTGATGGTGCAGACAGTTCCTTCCACAGCATACATCATGTTTTCCTAAATGTAAATGTTACATGCATCTTCAGGATTTCCTAGCAATTTTAGGCTTTATGTATTTACAGCATAAAAAAAGAACAGAAAAACCCAGATCTGTTGGTCAAATAAAGTTTTCCTCTCAAGCATCGTACTACACCTGTGCTGCAAATTTGATGCAAATTTCTCCATAGGTTCAATATAGGAAAGCCTAGGAGACCAAGAATTGCACAGGAAACCAAGAGATGTCAGCTGTCTGGGAGTTCCGCTATGGACTCACCAGGTAACTGATTTGGGCAAAGTCACTGATTCTCCTCACTTACACAGACTGAATTGATTTAAGCTCCCATAGTTATTGTTGGGCACACAAGACTTCTGCAAATACCTGGTATACTTTACTGTTTATGCTTCCATAACTCGTTATACTTTTAAGGTTTTGTTGTTTTTTTTTTTTTTTTAAAGTACCTGTTAAGACTAACAACCATAGAGTTTCAGTTGCCCAACCAGTTTTGCTGCCTTTAAAAACATCCTGGAAGAGGTAAGGTGGTCTCCTATTCCAATCTGTTTGGGTCAAAATTCTTTCTGATATTCAACATCAGGCTGTATGTACTTCATACTCTCTTAATTTCAGAAGCCAGCATTCTTGATTATTCTATTTCTCCCTTATGTGTTAAGAATTCCATTTCTCCCTTAGGTACTAACATTTTATTTAGATTTTAGAATTCCTTCTTCAGTCATTTAACAAAGCCATGGCTTATCCAGATGTATTACTTACCCCTCTGGGATTACACATGGTTAACTTTAAGTGCCAAAGGTCATCTAGTCCTTGTTATAAGTATACCATTTCCTGGGGTGCCCGGGTGGCTCAGCCGGTTAAGTGTCCAACATGGGTGGACTCAGGTCATGATCTCACAGCTGGTGAGTTCGAGCCCCGAGTATGGCTCTGTGCTGACAGCTCAGAGCCTGGAGCCTGCTTTGGACTGTGTGTCTCCCTCGTGCTGTCTCTCTCTGTCTCTCTCTCAAAAATAAATAAACATTAAAAAAAATTAAAAGAAAATATAACATTTCTTGAGAAAATTAGGAAAACTAGATCAGTATCTTCAAGATGCTTTAGAAAGGACTCAGCACTTAATCTTACATATTTCAATAAAGTCCAGAGTCCTTCACTTCGTGTCCTGTGGCTCCCCTGCACATTTCTACACACCTTAAATGGTCCCCTCCTTTCTAACAGTAAGCCAAATACATTCACCCAACGTGTATCACAGGTAGCGTTTGCAAAAATATATGCACCAAGCCCTAGTTCATCATGACATGCAGAAAACACACACCATAAAACAAACAGGGAGAAGCACTTGTGTTAACAGAATGTTCTTCCAGAGTATTTCTTAGTTGCACATGCTGGATCCTTGAATGAAACTTCAACAGAGAATTTCCAAGTAGTAAAATACCTTGGCTGGTGACTGAATAATGACATCCACATCCACAAGTGAAACTTAAGGTATTTTAATTAGACACTTTGACATATAAATTCCCTATTAGCCAGGTTTATTTCGTTAACCAAAATGGCCCAATGGTCTGCAGCAGACCATAATTGTTTATATGTTTATATCACATATGACTGATAGTTAAAATTTGTGAAAAACCTATTGCTATAAAGAGCCATGTTTCCTGGTTGCATTACGCCCGGGGCGGTGGGGAGGGGGGGGGCAGTTTTCCCATTGGCCACATCTCAGTCAGGCTTTCACATAGTGCAGTATGCACGACAGAAGTACCAGTAAAGAAATTAGTGAAAAACAAACAAACAAAACAAAAAAAAAAACTTCATTAAAAACATTTTATTATAAAAGTGTGCTTTATTATAAGGTAAATTTAAATATAACCAACAATACTGAAAATAATGTAACTGGCATTTACAGCCTTGGTCAGAATTCTCTATTAAACAGGCATTTGTTTGCTATTCCATGAACAGTTAACAATCAGCTTATGCAACAAGGTATCTTGAAAAAGTGGATAAAGAATACAGAATGATGAACCAGGAATTTGGGTGGGTTCTTTGCATTTTTTTTTTTCTTGTCTAACAGACATGACTTTTAAAATAAAATCTGAAGTAGAAAAGAAGTCATCTTCATGTAGTAAGCTCTCTTCCTACATGAAGGTTTGCAAAATCGTTAAACAGTGTTCTAAAATGGGGTTGAAGTTATACTTTACATATTGTTTACATATACATGACCCAATGAACCTATTTTAGCCATATTTTCATTATATCAGACCATAAACATTCTCTAATAACACCACACTATAACAGCCACAGAATATTTTTACCCAGGTATATGTTTTTTTAAAACCTGTTTCCCCAAAATGAAATTGCTCATTTAAAAGTGAACAACTGGTTAGAATTAAGCTCTCCAAACACTGTGGTCACGTGGGCCTAGAAATCACGTTAAGAATAATACTGCTTTGGTTGAGTGGAATTTAATTCATCTTATATAGCAGAATAATAAGCATATCAATTATCAATGAAAATTTATACAACTGAGCTCATCCTGCACATTTGAGTCTACGTTAATGCAAATGGCAAGGTCTAATGGTACATCTGGACTGGGCAGAAATTCCTTTTATGTATGGTTTATAAAAATTTATTTCTACCACCATAAAGGAAACCCAAGGGAACAGATGTCTGCAGAGGACTGTGTTATGTATGCCTAGTGAAGAACTGAGAAATATCCTGTGGGCATGTAGATAAGGACTCCAAAATATTTTTGGTATAGGACAGTTCCCCCCCCCGCCCTTAACATATGTAGTATCTTCAGCTTCTATAAGACAAGTTTAAATAGCTTTAAAAAAAACTGTGACATTAAATGTCGAACTCAAATTTTTTAAGAGTACAGAGAACTATACAATGAAAAAAGGAAGTAGATATATGTTTTATGAGGAAACTGTGTTAATGATCTCTCCTCTAAAAAAGACTCTTCCCTATTATCATAATGACTACATTGCCCGTCCTTAAAACCACTGGAACATGTAGGTTACTGACGTTAGGCCAAAGAAGTCAAAACGTACTTTATTGCAAAAATATAAAAGGTTTTAAAATTGCATATGATGTTTTATGCCATAGTCCAAGGCCAGCACATAACTTATCAAGCCAGAAAAACTTGAAAACAAAAATGATTAAAATTGTACTTACTATATATATAGCGAGTTGTAAAAAGAATGTGATGCCATGCTGTAGAGCATGGTTCACTGCCAAGTTCCCTTTTACATGGGCATAGTCACTAACACAGCAATCCGAGGGAGTCCACATGAACACATGTTGCCCATGGTAACACCCTTCAATTATCTTCTTGCACACAGATACTTTCAATATATTACAATCATTTGAATAAACCTCTCACTGAGATCATAATTTTGTGGAGTACAAAGTCATTTCATCAGTATGTCAATATTGTTTTGATCTATTCTTTAGAAAGTGATGTTAAAGCCTATAGAGTATTAAATCACTACTCCGCTTACTGATACGTTGTAAATGTAAAAAAAGGAAAAAACCTGAAATCACAGAAAATGCTTGGCATCTACACAAACACATTCTCAGTGGACTAACCACTACTGTGTAATTTTGTCACTATAGGTCTTGTTCCATACTTTTGCTTCATGCAGTGGGTTCAACAATATCCATGTTAGTTCCAAACAGGGCAACTAATTGTTCTTCGTAAGTGGCAATGTTCCTTTTCATAATTTCCATGCAAGGTCCCAAAAGCCTTTCAAATGCTTGCACATCCATGGCTAAGAGAAGGAGAGGAGAGAAGAAAAAGAAATGTAACATTCTTTGCAAATCTGAAAAATTGCAAAGTCATTTAGGATACCCATTCTGCATGTGTCAGGAATGCAATGGTTATTTTTATTTTTTTTAATGTTTTATTTTGAGAGAGAGAGAGGGAGAGGGAGAGAGAGAGAGGGAAGGAGAGAGATGGAGCATGAGCAGGGGAAGGGCAGAGGGAGAGGGAGAGGGAGACACAGAATCCGAAGCAGGCTCCAGGCTCTGAGCTGTCAGCAGGGCTTGAACCCATGAACTGTAAGATATGACCCAAGTCAAAGTCAGACTCTTAACCGACTTAGCCACCCAGGTGACGCTGCAATGGTATTTTTAGATAAATATCAAATATAAGAAAAGGGCACAAGGATAAAAATGTTCCACTTCAGAAAATAAACAGCCAGTGTTCCCTTGACAATGGGATTGTGCAATGCTAGGTTGCTGGGAGGCTCCTGGTCTCGGGTAAGAAAAAAACAAGGGACTATAATGGTGAAGTCTGGTAATTCTAAAAACCTGTTGTTGTTGTTTTTTAAAGTTTATTTTTGAGAGAGTGAGTGAGAGCAAGGGGCAGAGAGAGAGGCAGACAGAGAATCCCAAAAGGCTCCATGCTGTCAGTGCAGAGCCCGATGTGGGGGTCACACTCACAAACTGTGAGATCTTGACCTGAGCCGAAATTAAGAGTCAGACACTTAACCGACTGAGCCACCCAGGCCCCCCTAAAAAATAGTTCACCACCTCAGTAACATGAACTCTCCTCAAAGGTGGCAAGGCCTTTTTTTCTTCTACTGTTCTTCCTTCTCGGGGCTTACTTACGACGCTATGCTGTAAAGACCTGGTGTTACCTTGTGTAACGTTTACTCTCTTATACTATCGCCTAGCCAATTCAAAACAGCAGCCAGAATGCTCTTCTCCACTTGTAAGTATATGCTGTATGTCACTTTCCTGGTCTGTCTCATGCATTTTTAAAAACTCAATTTATAATATACTCGTAGAAACTATGATCAGACTCTCTACTGTAGAAGTGCAAATTTTTATTAAAACTTTTTTTTTCTTTTGCCTTTCAAATTTGCAAAGGTACAAGGGACATTGTTCACAAGAGCGGAGGGAGTGGACACTCTTGCACTGCCAGTAGCACGTACATCAGCACAGGTCAAGAGGGCTGGGAGTATACAGTGAACTCTGTAAAAAGAAAGCCTACTCCCGAGAACCATTTCTAAGGAAAAATCCTATACATGGAAAAGTAGTCTGTGCGCACAGACACAAAACCTGCTCCCCCCCGAAAAAATATGGAGCCCAAACCCCCAAAATCGCCAGTGGAGACCAATTAACTCATAATGTGGATGTTTACCTAACAGAATGTTACAATTTGATAAAATGAGAAATAAAATAGGAGCGTAAGGTACAGTAAATGAAAAACAACTGTTTACAACACTTTAAAAATAGAAAACCCATGCAAATAAAAAAGATGAGGAATTATATGAGGATGTGGAAATCACTGGGGGTTGGTAGTGGTGGTAAGGGATTTTCCTACTTCTCTGTATTTCTCAAATTTTCTTTAATGTGAATAAATCTGTTATAGGAAAAAAATAATGGGATTTCACTCACTTCACTTCACCTTTACTCTTTCTCACTAATGTCTATACTCAGGAAAATTACCTGTCAGTTTCTCACTACCTTCTTTTTCATCCAGGTGTAACACTTGAGCCCTTTAAAAAGGGTTTCCTCTAGGAAGTTGATTCTGAAGGGACCCTCAGATCTTAAGAACACTAAAGCTGGGGTGCCTGGGTGGCTCAGTCGGTTAAGCATCTGACTTCGGCTGAGGTCATGAACTCATGGTTTGTTAAGTTCGAGCCCTGCGTTGGGCTCTGTGCTGACAGCTCAGAGCCTAGACCCTGCTTCAGATCCTGTGTCTCCCTCTCTCTCTGCCCCTCCCCCCACTTACACTCTGTCTCTGTCTCTGTCTCTCTCTCTCTCTCAAAATAAACATAAAAAAAAGAACACTGAAGCCAAGTTTATTCTACTGAACCGTGAATAAGAACACAGAGTGGCTAATTACTGTTGAATCAATTTTTCTTAAAATGTCATCTACATGGACTCCTGAATTCCATTTTTCACCATTAAAGTAAGCGCTTTCTCATATATGGATCTCAGATACAGACAGACGTCTTCCATTTGAGGACAGCATCTCTGCTGCTAGGAAATAAGAAGTTGAACAATAAAGAAGATTTTGCTGCATTCTGACAAACCTGAAACCATGGTTTCCTGGGACCAGGACGAGGAAGTACTCCCAAAGAGCTTCCAGCTTTGCCCAGAGACCTTAATGTATGCTATAAAAATACTATTCTGGCTTTTTTTTTTGAGGAACACAAACTTTATTTGAAAAACTAGACATAAAACTCCATACTCAGAATTCTTTACTAAAACAAGATGCCATTTCACACCTATATGAAAGAAGAAAACAGGAGAAAATAGGTACGTGAAAAATTTTAAAGAAAAAACTAAGGGCGGGGTGCCTGGGTGGCTCAGTCAGTTAAGCATCTGACTCGTGACTTCGGCTCAGGTCATGATCTCAGTTTATGAGATCGAGCCCCCCAACAGGCTCTGAGTTGACAGTGTGAAACCTGCTTGGGATTCTCTCTCCCCTCCCTCTCCCCCACTTCCCCCACCCCGTGGGTGCATGCTCTCGCTCTCTCAAAATTAAACCATTTTTTTAAAAAGAATTATTTTAGGGGTGCCTGAGTGGCTCAGCACCAAACTTCAGCTCAGGTCATGATCTTACGGTTTGTGGGCTCGAGGCCCCTGGAGCCTGCTTCGGATTCTGTGTCTTCCTCTCTCTCTATCCCTCCCCCACACACTCTCTCTCTCTCTCAAAAATAAACATCAAAAAAAATTTTTTTAATATTTTAATTAAAAAAAAAAAACAAGGGCCTCCCACAAATCGATTTCATAATGCAATGAGTCCTTACTTTGTTCTCTCTAGTGGGGACTGTGAAACGTGTGAACCCAGTAAGACCATCAGTACAGCAACATGAATACATAAAAGGCAGACGGAATAGCTTCCACCCGGAGGAGCACATACAGTGCTGTGACTCCTACCTAAACATTTGACGGTCCCGATGGCGTGCGCCGAAGCTGCTCGGGGTTTGTTAGTGACCAGAGCAAGTTCTCCAAAGTACTGTCCCCGGGAACACCGAGCAATTTCTACTGCGCCATTCTCTTCCACCTCGGATTTGCCCTGACAAGGGAAGTAAGAGCATGCGCTTTGACTCAGCTTATGAAAACCGAGCTAACCTTAGTCTAAAGCATCAGAAAGGAAACCTATGGTGTTCCTTGCTCCCCATGGGTGTTTGGGACTTGCCAACACTTACCTTCCTTTTCATAGTGATTTTCACTTCACCAGATTCTACAATGAAAAAAGAATCTGCCAGATCTCCCTGTAAGAAAGAAACAAGCACCGAGGGTAAAAATGCAAATTCGGGTGACAACAATCCCCTTGCCTCTCAAGCCCCGAAACGTGAAGATGATTGTGCCGGACAAGTGAAGCTCCATAGGAACAGACTCTGTCTAAATTGAAAGGCTGTCCTCGACAACCACAAGTAATGAGCTCATTTGTAAAATTAATAAACTTCCTACCACAGCCTTTCTTGCTAAAACTAGCCAAAAAACAAAACAAAACAAAACAAAACAAAACCATGGCAAATGCTGAAGTAAAAATTTGGCCCCAACTCCAGCCTGGATGACCACGTCCACAGTCAGAAATGGCAGCACTGGGGGCGCCTGGGTGGCTCAGTCACTTAAGTGTGCATCCGACTTGGTTCTGGCTCAGATCATAATCTCACAGTTTGTGGGATCGAGTCTCTTGTGAGGCTCTGTGCTGACCATGTGGATCCCGTTTGGGATTCTCTCCCTCCCTCTATGCCCCTCCCCCACCCTCTCAAAATAAATAAACATAAAAAAAGAGAGAGAGAGAGAGAAAGAAATGGCAGCACCATTTCCTAGTAGTACCTCCCGCTCTGCCGGCCGCTCCTACCGCTCTGGGAGAAGCACTCAGATGCACACCCTGCATCACCCTCTGATAACAAGCAATTAGCACCAGTGGCCCAAAGGGGAGAAACTCTCAAAGAGGAGAAAGCAACCAGGCTCATCAGGAAGCAATCCACGTTGGCCCTGTCGTCTTTAGCCACATTCCACACCACCTGGGGTGGGGGAGCCTAAAAAAGGCTTCTGAAAGTGTTGCCATTTCTAACTACACACCTGCTTTTTCCTGCTTTTGGGTTTTGAGTGAACTGGGTATTGATTTCTGATGATACCTTCCTATTTAAATAGTGTAATACAGAAAATAACAGATCCTGACTTTTCTGAGCCTCTCAAAGTGATTCTAGAGAAACTTTGGTTTTTCGAAATTCCTTAGTACATAAAATGTAAGAAATACAGTATCAGCTTACACATTTTTGTCTAGGTTTATGTAATATAGACATGAATGTTTTATAAACACTTAAAACACAACTAATATCTACAAAGATCTTTAGTAAACCCTAAGTATAATATATAATCTCTCATCAGAGCTTCATGTTAAATTTTCAAGTATTTTAAATAAAAATAGGTCTAGAGACTACTGTGTTACTTTTTTTTAACATTTTATTTTTAACTAATCTCTACACTCAGTATGGGACTCGAACTCACAACCCCCAAGATCAAGAATCGCACACTCTACCGACTGAGCCAGCCAGGCATTTTTTTTTTTTAATTTTTTTAACGTTTATTCATTTTTTGAGAGACAGAGTGTGAGCGAGGGAGGGGCAGAGAGAGAGGGAGACACAGAATCCAAAGCAGGCTCCAGGCCCCAAGCCGTCAGCATAGAACCCAACGCAGGGCTCGAACCTACAAACCGTGAGATCATGACCTGAGCCGAAGTCAGACGCTCAACCTACAGAGCCACCCAGGTGCCCCTAGGCATTTTTTAAAAAAAAACGTGTTCTAGGGGCACCTGGGTGGTTCTGTTGGTTGAGCCTCCAACTCTTGATTTCGGCTCAGTTCATGATCTCAGGGGTGGGATCGAGCCCCACATTGGTCCTGCTTGGGATATTCATTCTCTCTCTCTCTCTCTCTCTCTCTCTCTCTCTCTCTCCCTCTGAGCCACTCCCCAACTTGTACGCACTCTCTCTAAAATAAAAAAGAAAAGAAAAGAAAAAGAAAAGAAAAGAAAAGAAAAGAAAAGAAAAGAAAAAAGAAAAGAAAAGAAAAAAGAAAACTGCGCTCAAAACGATGTAAAAGTGGTGAAACAGGGTCTATGGATCGTACCACTGTCAGTTCCTTAGGTGTGACATTGAACTGTAGTGATACAAGACGCACCGTCAGACAGTGGGGGAGAAGGGCATGAGACCTCTCTGACTTTTGCAACTTACCACAAATCTGTAATTATTACAAAATAAAAGGCTAAAAAAGTCATTTCAAAAGTGCTCTGTACTTTGTTATTTTTCACCTTTGTAGAACCTTCGCCTTGTTCTCTAATTTGACTCCACTTCTCTCCAACCCCTGACTAATCTGTGTATACATGCATATGTTTGATAGGAGAGAGAGAGCGATTTACTTATTTTCCTTCTAAAAAATTATTCTTTCCTCAAGTCTCACAGACCTTGAATCTTGTTTCACATATATCAAGAGACAGTATTCTTTATTTTTTATTTTTTTAAAGTAGACTCCGTGCCCAACGTGGGGCCCAAATTCACGACCCTGAGATCAAGAGTCCCATGGTCTACTGACTGAACCAGCCAGGCACCCCAGAAGAGACAATATTTTAGATAAAGATTATAATATGGTATCAATATCTGGATACAAATATTACAGAATCTTTTAAAATCTGTTTAAATCATTCACTCAATACTTCAAAACTGTAACTAGGAAATACAAGTTAATACAAGATCTGTAGCTGTGTCTGTGAACTTCAACTGTTTTCATAAATCCTACTTCTCCGCAGCTCTATTGTAACCAAGGTTACAACTGGGATCTTAGAAAAGCTTTAGGGGTTAAACAGCACATTGGCCCCAATTTAGTGCCTGGAAACCTAAAAAGTACAGGGTGCAGTGTGTTCCCTTCTTGATTAATTTTATCAGGGAGCAGCCCCAGGAGGTCTCATCATGAACTCATCGTGCAAAACTCTGCAATAACTCCCAGTGCACCTACTGGGTCCTTACTATCTCGAGGAATACCCACCTGTTTTTTCTGATCATTAACAACATCTTATTGTTTAGATATATTTGAATTTCATGTCACGTACAAATAATAAAATTATCCAGAAATCCATGTGATGATTTAATACATGTTCATCGGGACTTAATTATATAAATAAAAATATTCAGATAGCTTAATGGCTATAAATTAAACCACTTTTAACAGGTCATTTGGTGGAACTAATAATCATTTAATCCATCACTGCATACTAATTATAGACACATATGAAAAATTGGTCAAGATCTGCCACAGGTTAAGAACCTTTCGGAATATAACCCTAAGGTGAACTACCTAAAAAGGACTATACCTGAGCAATGATTTGTTCTCCATCGTTGTATACTTTGGTGCCTATGACGTCTACCACTTTCAGGCGTTCAGAAACCTTAAAAAAAAAAAAAAAAGATAATATCACACAGATGATCTGGGTAATCCTATTTCAGAAGTTAAAAACTGGTAGCCTTTAAGCCAAATAAACCCAGCAGTGTGTGTGTGTGTGTGTGTGTGTGTGTGTGTGTGTTGGATTAATGAACTGCCAGCATTTTAAAATAGATTTCTCATAAAAATCTTAATTTTCAGCTTCTCTTGAAAAATCAGGAAGGAGACTCACAACACCCGGCCCACATTTGCACATGGCACCAGCTACAAGCTGTGGGAGACTAGCTGCTGATCTTTAGCTGGAGCACTTGTCGTCCAGCTTGACCCAAATCCCATCCTGGCTTCGTTTTCTCCTTTATGTTACTTGTCCAAATCTGAAGGCATCTGGATTTCCAGCCCCTGATCTCCTTTCATTTAAAAGAGATGCTGCTACATATTAACAGCTGCCTCATACACATTCTGTCATGCAGCCAGAACCTCTACCAGGCATGTATTGACAACCCAGCCAAAGGAGATTTCAGTACAAGAGTCAGTATGAATCCCAAGGCTTCTGGCCAAGGTGCAGTAAGATGGGGAAGGCATGGGGGAGGAGGTCGAGGATGCACTAGGTTTGCGATATCTATTAGACATCTTAGGGCATAGGTCAAATATGCAGTTGGATAAATATATCGGCCATTTGAGGGAGGGACCTTGCCTAGTGATGTCAATTTCAGGAGGCATCAACATATAGGCAGTATTTACAGCCAGGGGATATGACAAGCTCACTAAGTGCGTAAGTGTAGCCGGAAAACAGAAGAGACCCTGGAAGGCCAATGTGAACAGGAAGGAGAAGAGGAGTAAACAGCAGAGTTGACTGGGAAGGAGAGGCCAGGGAGGACACACCGTTTTGACAAGCTGTCCCTGTAAAGGCACAACTAGTGCTACTGCCTACATTTATATATTATTTTCAGTCTGCTCTTATTTTTTTTAGTTTTTATTGAAATTCCAGTTAGTTAACATGTAGCGTAATATTTGTTTCAGGTGCACAGTACAGTGACTCAACACTTCCAGACAACACTCAATGCTCATCACAAGTGTCCTCCTTAACCCCTGTCACCTATTTTTACCCATACCCCCACCCTCTGGTAACTATCGGCTTGTTCTCATGAGACTATATAGTTAAGGGTATGTTTCTTGGTTTCTCTCTCTCTTTACTTCCCCCCCGCCCCCACTGCTCATTTGTTTTGTTTCTTAAATTCCACATGAGAGAAATCATATGCTATTTGTCTTTCTGATTTATTTCACTTAGCATTATACTCTCTCTAGCTCCATCCACATCATTGCAAATGGCAAGATTTCATTCTTTTTTGTGGCTGAATAATATTCCATTGTATATGTCCCACATCTTCTATATCCATTCATCAGTGGATGGACACATGGGCTGTTTCCATAATTTGGCTATTGTAGATAAAGCTGCTTTAAACACTGGGATGTATGTAACCTTTTGAATAAGTTATTTTTGTTTTCTTTGGGTAAATACTAATTAGGTCTGCTTTTAGATAAAACCCACATATAAATATGTTATAGATACTCACAGAAGTCTATTACTTGTAAAACTAAGCAAAATAAAACAAATGCAGTCATAGGTAGTAAAAGAAATACCAAGTTATACAAACACCACAATTTAATTTTTTCAACTAAAAATGTGGATACATTTTTATTCAAAGAACCTTTTCTATGGAACAAAATATTCCAAACATTTTAAAGCAAAATAAAACAAAAGCATATACATATACTTACTTCCAAAGATTTAAGGAATGGCAGTGACTCAATAAAGCTTTCATACATTTTTCTCTTTTTGGCATTATTTTTTACAATTATTCTCCTGAAGGTTACCCTGTCCTAAAGGCAGAACAGCAGATACAAATACAGTTACAAGACAGATTTTATTAGGAAAAAAGTTTGAAGAGGTAGTTTCATTCTATTCCCTATAAGGAACAAACAATAACTGAAGACCTTGAAATAAAAGGTTACCATTATTATCCTTTGCAGATTTTTTATTTCTTCAACCATAAAATATACACCCATATAAAATATTACTTTCATTTTTTTTAAAGGAAACATGAGTTTCCTTTAATTCAGAACAGATCTGGTCAACGTGTAATTGGGACAAACCACAAGGTGGCACTATTGCACCATTTAAAAAAAGGCAATAGGACCATCTTGGTTTTCCTCCAAGCTTTATTGAGATCCAAAGGATCTATAATACTGCGTAAGTTTAAGGTATATAACTTGTTGATTTGATACACTTATATACCTTGTGAAATGATTACCACAGAGAGTTAGTTAATACCACCTCACATAATAATTACCCTTTTCTTTTTTGTAAGGACCACATTTAAGACTTCTCTTAGCAACAATACAATGTTGTTAACCATAATTATCATGTTGTTCATTCAATCCCCAGAACTCATTCACCTTGTAAATGCAAATCTGTACCCTTTGACCAACATGCCCCCCACACCACCCCGTCTCCAGAAGCCACCACTGTGTGTCTCTGAGTTCAGGATAGCACAAGTTCTTTTACTGTGGATGACAGCCCAAGAGTGTCACAAAATCATTTCAGTGGAACATACCAGCATTTTTTTTAATTGAGGTATAAGTGACCTACAAAACTGAATTTGTTTAGGGAGTACAATACAATGATTGGTATTCATATATATTGAGAAATGATCACAGTAAGTCTAGTTAACTTTCATCACCATACATAGTTACGAATTCTTTTTTTCCAGTAGAGAACTTTTAAGATCTACCCTCTTAGCAACTTTCAAATATACAATGCAGTATTATGAGCTACAGTGGCCATGGTGTACATGACATCCCAGGTTGTATGAATTTTATAAATGGAAGTCTGTTCCTTTTGACTCCCTTCATCCATGACCAGCATTTTTATAAAAAATAAAGAATAGAAAATCTCAGCATGCACATCTTTTAGTAAAGTGTTATTTAGGGATTTATTTCAGTTATACACAAAGACACACATACACATGCGCTGGTTGTGAGATTTCCTAATGTGTTTCTTGATGTGGGCTGCAGAAAAAAAATACATGAAAAACACTATTAGAAATTTTTTTTTAATGTTTGTTTATTTATTTATTTTTTTTTTTAATTATTTTTTTTTCAACGTTTTTTATTTATTTTTGGGACAGAGAGAGACAGAGCATGAACGGGGGAGGGGCAGAGAGAGAGGGAGACACAGAATCGGAAACAGGCTCCAGGCTCCGAGCCATCAGCCCAGAGCCCGACATGGGGCTCGAACTCACGGATCGCGAGATCGTGACCTGGCTGAAGTCGGACGCTTAACCGACTGCGCCACCCAGGCGCCCCTGTTTATTTTTGAGAGAGAGAGAGAGAGACTGGAAGAGGGGCAGAGAGAGAGGGAGACACAGAATCTGAAGCAGGATCCAGGCTCTGAGCTGTCAGCACAGAGCCCGACACGGGCCTGAAACCAACAAACTGTGAGATCATGACCTGTGAGATCATGAGAGTCAGACACTTAACCAACTGAGCCAACCAGGCACCCCCAAAATTTTTTTAATCATAAGGCAACTATGAGACCTTAAAAAATCATGTATGCTAGGCTGTCATATCCACAGTGTGTCAGAGTTTTTCTTTTTTAAAAAAATGTGCACAGAGAAACTATGACTTTCTTGACTGTCAGAGCTGAATGCCAGTGTTTACCATTCTCAGGGCCCTAAAACATTCCTCTGTTTACACTACTTAACCTCAAAGATACAGAACTCAATTAAGGAACTAGGGAAAATTTTAAAGATAATAAACAGCTCAAAAAATGGTTTTCCTACAAACTACTTTGAAAAATTTCTACAAAACATTATTCATAATAGTTCATAGTAAAGAGTCCCCATAATTAGTCATTCACTGATAATCAATTACACCATTTTAATATAAAATAAAATGGAGTTATGTTCATTAATTATTAAATTACTGCACTGACATAGTAAGGCTGAATTTAATTGAACTGGTAGGACGGGAAAAAATGAGAGTGTGGAGAGCATAAGTCTCTAGGAAAGCAAAGCAAACATCCTGTTCCCCCATTTAGTTTATTACAATTTTACAAGAGCTGTAATTTGGAGCTGCAATCCTAATAACTTTTTTTAAAAGAGAAAAATTTGCAAGGTAATTAGTAAATTTACTAAAATAATTTCCAAGCTTGGGTCTGCATGAGAATCAGCTCTAGTGTTAACAACAACAACAACAACAACAACAACAACAACAACAAAGGTTTCTCAGATCCCAGACTTGAATGACTCAAACAGTGTCTGCATGTAGGGCTCAATAATCTATAGTTCATAAAAGCTCCCCAAGTGATTCTGATACATAATCATTTGGGAACCAACTGCAACACTGTTTAATGGACAGAGTTAATTGCAAAACAGAGAAGACTAGAAATAGTTTAGTGATTTAGAGACGAACCACAAAGTAGTGTACATCTCGGGAAAAATTTTATTAGTGGCCCACCTCTTCACACCCCCTGTGACATATAATTAAAATCCAGAAATGCCCACTTCAAAAGTTTTCACCCTAGCCACATCAATCATGGCCTCCCGAATCATGGGCAGGGTCATGCACATCAGTTAATCCCCTAAGGCGAAGAGTCCTATTTACAAAGTCAGACGAGTCCACAAAGGACTTTTCTCTTGGGATGTGCTTATCTTTATACCTGCACATATATGGCAGAGCTCCAATCCGTTGCCCTTAAAGAAAAGTATCTTTTCTACTCGACTTTCTCTGAAAAGGGGCTAGTTTGATAAGTTGCTCTTCAAAAACCAGGTTTGAAATATTAAGTGATATGTTCACTATCCTAATCTTTAAAAAGTCACTGTGGTCATGCACATACCCAAAGGTGACCATCACAAACTGCCCACTTTAATAACATCTATAGATGAGTAAAAATCTCTGAAAATGCTTGATCCTTCTTGATGGCCTGAGTATCACACACTGGGAAATGCTGGACCTCCATACATAGTTTAAGGTGCACCAGGACACTTAACCGACGGAGCCTCCCAGGTGCCCCTGGAATAAATACATTTTTAACTGGTGCCTTCCTTAATGAAACAGCTCACAGCAGACTGTGGGTTCAGCCCACCATTCTGATGACAGGCAAACACTTCCTATGGACCTAGCCTGGTCTGGTCAGGAGTTTCTACTTAGCTGGCTTTGGGTGTTCAAATCTTTAATAGTCCCTGAAACACTTCAGATGACAATGAGTTTCCTCCCGTGTGAAACAATTCCCATTTTTCTTGTACATCTGAAAATGAGACCCATCACATCTTTACTATGTAAACAATAACTGCCTGATTCTCATAAGAGGAAATACAGTATGTACTGTTTCTTTGAGCAAGACATTTTTATCAACTGAATTTGCTTCACAGTTAAATGCTGAGACGTCACCGAGTAATGTGCTACTTCTGTAAAGCTATAGTCCTTGGGAACCAGATCCTAACAGACTTCCAATTTCTCAACCTCTCTTCCTTCCACAAAAGGATTCTTGAGCGAATATATCTGTGTTGAAACTACAGGGTGGGCTGTTTTCAACAATTTAAAAGGAAAATACAAGTATCACAAACATGCCCTTAAATCAGCGCTACTTAAATAGTGTGTTCTGGGCACAGCAGCACTGGGGTGCCCTGGGAGCTTATGAGTAACACAAAATCACAGGCCTCATTCCAGACCTAGTGAACCAGAATCTACATTTTAACTATGTTCCCAGGTAAGCACACTGGAGTCTGAGAAGCACCATCTTAAATAGTCTTCTAGAATCGGCTACTCTGCACCCTGATACCACGTATGAAAAGACCCTCCCTTCCCACCTCACCCAAGTGTCTTTAAACTGACTTTTAAGCCTTCTACAAATATCACTATTAACAAATTCATTTTAAAAGCCCAGGACCCAACTCTACAGAGTCTGATTAAATTAGTCTATAGTGCGGCCTCAGCAAGGATTTGTTTTAACCACCCCCTGCCCCCGCCTCCTGCAAAGTAATTCTCATGTGCGTGAGAAGCACTGACATCAAGTACTCTCTCTCTACCCAGCTGCTTTTCAATGCCAAGTTGTTACCAATTTATAGCACACCAAGAGAATCTGTTTATGGAGGATTCTCAAATGCTCTCAGGCGCCAGAGTCACATGGTGGGTTTGCTCAAGCACGGATCACTGGGCCCCATCTCCAGAGCTTCTGAGTCAGTGGGCCCGAATTGGTAAGTGGGACCCCCCCAGAATTTGCATTTCTAGCAAGTACCCAAGTGATACAGATGCTACTGGGTGGGGGGGGGCCACACTTTGGGAAGCACGATAATATAACACCACGGAAAGCTATCTGAGAACACAACACTGAAGGCTCTGTGCATTTGCCTGGGTGGCTGGTTTTTAAGAGCATTTTGGATCTGAGTATCCTTCCCAGGGCCAGGAGGCTACGCTCCTGACTTGATCAGGGAAAGAACGTGAAGATTTAACTCAGCACAGTCTCAGCACAGACCCAACAGTTCAGCATCCACTATATAACAAATACCCTGATGGCTGATGAGGATGGCAAAGAAATCCAGCTATTAGAACTAAAATAATTCCATCTACCTGGCTTCCGTCATAACAACATTGACAAATAACATCGTGGTCACGTAAATATTTCACTCACCAAACCCCACAGAGCACCCGGAGAGGTAGCAGTGATCGTAGCTGCTCTGGGCGTATTGTACATTAAGGCCAGTTCACCGAAACTCCCACGATTGTCGTAGTTACCAACACACCTTCCGACACCATCGCATTTCACATAAATATCAAACGTTCCTCTGTTGGACATATGAAAAGTAAGAGGTAAAAATAATTCAAGCAAAATCTCATTACTATCAAACATAATTTCAGAGAAGAGCCCTGTGCAAGAAAAATCCCATTTCCAGCTTCCCTTTCTCCTCTGTTGGTTGATAAGGAATAAAAGGGCATCAGTATGTGCCAGAGACAACATCTGTGCCAGAGACAACATCTGTGCCAGACAAGCAGGAAGACACCATCACCTAGATGAGGGTAAGGACCATACATGGGTCTGTGGTAGAAAAAGAGACTAAACAATAAAAGTTTACAATAATAAAATAAATGATGAAAATAGAAGACTACAACCAAATAGTGTATGTGTAGGCATCCTTCTGAAGGAATGTATATGAAACAAAGCTGTCTGTATTTATCTCTGAGCATTAAGAATAGTGAAAGATTCTAGAATGTTCACTACCTAATTAAAGAGGTTCTGTCTCCCACATGAACATGTATTACTTCTGAAATGAGAGGAAAATACTTTTCTTTTTTAAAATATTGATTTATTTTGAGGGGGGCAGGCAGGGGGCGGTGGGCAGAGAGAAACTCCCAAGCAGGCTCTGCACTGTCAGCATGGAGCCCGACCCCGGGCTCGAACTCACAAACCGTGAGATCATGACCTGAGCTGAAATCAAGAATCAGACACTCAACCAACTGAGCCACCCATGCGGTCCAGAAGAAAATAACTTAAAAAAAAAACATACAGCTCTAACAATTTGGTCAGCACCATTGTACAACACTTACAAGGGTCCTTTATAATCTAAGGGGGGGCCAGCAAAGCATGGCCCACAGACTGGCTGCCTGCTTTCATGAATCAAGTTTTACTGGAACACAGACGCACGGGTTTGTTTACGGCTTACTGATCACTGATATATACTGCCACAACAGAGCTGAGTAGTTGTGACGGAGACCACATGGCCTACAAAGCCTAAAAAATTTACTGGAGCTCTTTACATCACTTGGCCCTTTATTGTAGACTGACACCCCAATCTAAAGCAAAAAGTGGTAGAAATTCAGACTATCTGATTCTGGTCTTTCTGTAGGTCTTTTTATTCTGTGCTTATCTTTTATTTGGGTTCTTATTCTAGGCAAGTAACACTCAGTCTGCATGGCACTGTGCTACATATTTGACAGATCCTCTCTCTATATAACTGCATTCTTCTTGTGGAAGACTGTCTTTCCACACACTGTATTTTATCAGAGAACATGGCTTCAAGGCTGGCCGAAACACCAGGAGGGCAGCTGGCAGAAGTTCTTTGCCTTTATCGTGTTGGTTAAACCCTTAACAAAAACAAAAAAGAGAGAGCTTTGAAGATTAGGAAAGGATTATGAATGATAAGGATACAACAAAAGCAAAAACAAAAAAACGTTAGAAACTAGTCAAAGATACTAATAAGAGACTAACTGGCTTGTACATTCATGGACAGAATGGCTTTTCAAGGATACCTTCTAAAATTTGTTTCATGACTGTTTTTCAAGTACAGATTACTTCTTCTCTTGGCACTATCTACACTTGCACTAAACACGTTCTCTACATTTCCTCCTTTGAACAGAATAAAATACACAACAAATGTGCTGATGAGAAGTAAAATAACTATCAGTCACCTGCGATCACGTCAGTCTATAATCTGTACTGCCTTTTCATATAGATTTCTTCCCTGATAACATGAGGGGTCAGGCAGTGTGAAGCTGTGGAAAGACCACAAACAGTGGCCAAGAGACCTGGATGCTGGGCTGGCTGACTTTAACTGACTACCGTCACTTCCCTGTGCCTGGGAGTTTTCACCTGACAAATGGGTGATGAGGAGCTAACCGAAAAGGGAAATGTAAGGGAGTTTTTAACCACATTTGGGTTTCTCATATACCCCTACAGTTAAATACACTTTAAAAGCTGAGGGAATTTCTGAGGTGTTTCACTGATGACGGCTGTTAATGACACGAAGATCAAGACTTTAATTTACGTATGGGATAAATGGGTCTGTTCTAAAATCGGAGAGCTCACCCTAGCCCTGGCTACCATCTTGCCAACAGCTCTACAGGTCACTGAGGCATTAGGGATGAGGGAATGGAGGAGTCAGCGAGCACCCTTGATGTGGAGAGCATGTTCGATCACTGATGTAGGAGGGCCGAGTCAAGAAACGAGGCCTGTGCAGACACATGGCTGCGATTTTCTGCAAGGTTCTGAGTTGAGCACAACTCTACTCAGAGCAGCAAATACAACCCAGTGAACTGGCAGGGAGAAGTCCTGTGTTGCACCTGGAATGGGAGGGGCAGGGGATGCCAATGGTCTCATAAACACTTTATCATCGCTTTCCAAAAGCGAAGACCTCAAGACTCAGTTCAGACTGCTCTGCCATTAACAGTTTAGGGCTCTTACCTAATTGTCACTTAAAGCACATGGTTCGCTGATCACGTAAAGCACCACTTAAGTTTTCTGAAATTACATTTTCGGTACGAACATATGCCTTCTCACTGAAATAAAATAATTTCTCTACAGTGCTTTAAAATCACTTCTCTATAATGCTTTTAATGCACAAGAATGCAGAACAATTTCTGGAAAGAGCATTAACTACTCTCTCCTACCATGGGCGTGTTTTACTTTAGAGTTCATTAAAAAAAAAAAAAAGAACCTTTTAAAAAACATAACAGAGGTTGAGTTATAGGATTCGACACCCCCAAGGCCGTGCTCTGCTTCCGTCCTAACTATAACAGGCGTCCTCTCCAGCAGAAGTTAATAAATGAGGTAGCTCGCAGGAAACGACTGGGATTTATAGATTTCACAAACCAATATCATCAGTTCTTCTATAAACTATGCCTTCTTCGTGCTCTAAGGTGATTTCACCACACGTATTCACAGCAGGTTTCTGGTGCCTGTTATGTAGTACTAAGAATAAAGAGGTAACAGCAATGATCAAATATTAATTTGCCAGTCATTAGGAGAACCGCTGAGATTTCACACGAGAGGTTCATTACATTGCATCAGTGAAGTTACGCGAGACTTACCGATCGATCACGTAGAAGTTGTCACCATCATCGCCTTGATCAATTACATGTTCCCCTTCTTTGACCAATTTTTCAAACATGGCATCTAACACTTGAGACATCTGCTCCTATTTTTTTTTAAAGAAAAGATACAATCCTTATGTTTATCTGTAATATGTTCTCTTGACTAACCATAATCAGCTTTATATTTCTGTGAACAAGCTCAAAGAAATCGAAATGCCATCACTGCCACTAAGTGTTACAAAACACACACACACACACACACACACACACACATACAGTCCTCCTTACCACATACAAATAAGATTATATATTTCCTCTTATATTCAGTGCCTGAATGAAAGTAATTATTGGCTACTTCAGAATATTTCAGTGCAAAGATCACTAATATACTGAAAAATGAACCACCAAACCACCATATACCTTAACTGTGAAATATAATCTGGGCAATTAAAATACCTAGGTTAGTAAAGAACTATTGCAAATGTGTTTCCAAGATCCTTGTTTTTAAAACTTCCCTATATTAGTCATCACTAGAATTTACACAGAGATTACCTAAATAACTTACTGAATTCAAATTCTAACTCCAATCCTTTTTGGTTTAGCACCAAAACCAAAATAGAACGGAACAGAAAAACAACAAAAGCAAAACCAAAAATGACTGTGGCAAATTTTTTATCACTCTTCTTTGTCACTAAGGTTCTCCTCAAGAAGCAACCTTTCGCCTCGCTAGGACAGATTTATTAAAACGGAAGCCAGAAACCTCAAACTATTCTTCAACAACTATTAAAACTATATAAAATTTTTATTCTGCTAAAGCATGGTTGACAAGGCTTAAGGATAAACTTCAGCTAGTGAGAATAAACTAGGTGAAGAAATCTTTCCTCAGAATACAGGAATAATTTGAAGACCCTAGAATACACAAAAGAGCTCAGTGTTTCTCAAACTATGTTCTCTGGTACCCAGGGATTTAGTGGAGGCACTTCAGTGATTGAGTCTGTAAGCAGTTGATTTAATTGCATCCTTAAAGTGTATTTTAGCCATTAAATATTAAAACTAATGGCAATCAAAATGTTCAGATGAATTATATATACAAAATGTTTTTATGAGGTAAAATTTCCCATAAAATTATCCATGGTTAAGTGAACAATTCAGTGGCCACAAAAAGTTGTGCAACCATCACTTCTTAGTTCCAAAACATTTTCATTGCTCCCCAAAACCCTGTGCCCACCAAGCAGTCACTTGCTATTCTCCCCTCCCACTAGCTCCTGGCAACACCTACTTGTTTTCTGTCTCCATGGATTCACCTAATCTGGATATTTCATATAATGCAATCATACAACATATGACCTTATCCATCGACTATTTCACTTAGTGTACGTAAGTAAGGTTTTCAAGGTCTGCCCTTGTTCTAGGTCTATCATACTTCATTCCTCCTTATGGATGGATGATACCCCACTGTAAATATACCATAATGTTTATCCACTCATCCATCAGTGAACACTTGGATTGCTGACACGTTGGGCATGAATATTGAACATTCATATTCAAGTATTTGTTTGAATATCTATGTTGATTCTTCTGGGTTATACCCAGGAGTGGAGCTGCTGAATTCTATGGTAATTCTATGTTTAACTTTTTGAGAAACTGCCAAGCTGTTTTCCACAGTGCCTAAACCAGTTTCTTTCCCACCAGCAATGTACTAGGGTTTCTGTTTCTCCACATCCTCACCAACACTTGTTATTTTCCCTTAAAGAAAAAAAATTACCCACCCTAGTGAGGCTGCGCTGGTATTTCATTGAGGTTTTGACTGACATTTCCCCAATGACTGGCCATGTTGAGGATTTTTTCACGTGCTTATTGGTCACTTGTAAATCTTTTTTGGAGAAATGTCTATTCAGGTATTTTGCCCAGTTTTAAGTTAGGTTGTTGTTTGGTTGTTGGATTGTAAGAGTTTTTTTTATAGATTTTGGAGATCATGCCCTTATATATATGATTTGCAAATATTTTCTATTTAGCAGAATGTCTTTCATTTTTTTTTGATAATGTCCTTTGATGCACAAAATTTTTATTTTTTATGAAGTCCAATTTCTTTCTTTTCATATTCCTGTTTTTGGTGTCTCCCTAAATCCAAGGTCATGAACACTTACCCTTGTGTTTTCTTCGAAGAGTTTTTATAGTTTGGGAGCTTACATTTAAGGTCTTGGATCCACTTTGACTTAATCTTTGTGTACAGTGTAAAGGAGGTGTCCAACCTGGTTCTTCTGTGTGTGGATGTCCAGTTGTCTCAGCACCATTTGCTGAAGAGACTGTTCTTTTCCCCATTGAATGGTCTTGGCACTCTTGTCAAAATCAAATGGACATCAGATCAAATGTATCAATCAAAACTATAGGGTTTGTTTGTAGACTCTCCATTCTACTCCTTGGTTCTATGTGTCTGCCCACGCCGGTAGCACATTATTTTTATTATTGGAGCTCTGTAGTAAAATTTTTGAAACTGGCAAGTGTGAGTCCTGAACTTTGCTCTTCTTTTTCAATGTTATTTTGATGATGTGGGTCCTCCTTTGTTATACAATTTTAATAAATCAGACAACAGCAAAATGTTAATGTGTTTTCTTGATATGGCTTTATAATATATAAATGTTACCAATTTAAACTTTTATAAATAGTGATACAAATAATTTTTTAAAAGAATATGGAACTTCCATAAATATAGATTATTGTTCAGTAAAAAGAAGAACTGGGCAGAACGCTGTGGGAAGTTTGCTGCCAACAAAATTTAAAAACGATACACTGATCTTTTAACCTCTTTGCTTAGGTTTATTCCTAGGTATCTTACGGTTTTTGGTGCAACTATAAATGGGATCAATTCCTTGATTTCTCTTTCTGCTGCTTCAGTATTGGCATAATGAAATGCAACATATTTCTGTACATTGATTTTATATCCTACAACTTTGATGAATTCATATATCAGTTCTAGTAATTTTTGGTGGAGTCTTTGGGGTTTTCTACCTAAAGGATCATGGTGTCTGAGAGTAGTCAAAGTTTGACCTCTTTCTTGCTGATTTAAATGCCTTTTATTTCTTTTTGTTGTCTGAATGCCAAGGCTAGGACTTCCATTGTTAAATAACAATGGTGAGAGTGAACATTCCTGTCTTGTTCTTGACCACAGAGGAAAAGCTCTCAGTTTTTCCCCATTGAGGATGATATTAGCTGTGGGTCTTTAATATTTGCATCAAAATCCTAGAGAACACAGGCAGAAACCTCTTTGACCTTGGCCATAGCAACTTCTTTCTAACACATTGCCAGAGGCAAGGAAAACAAAAGCAAAAATAATCTACTGGGACTTCATCAATATAAAAAGCTTCTGCACAGCAAAGGAAGCAATCAACAAAACTAAAAGGCAGCCTATGGAATGGGAGAAGATATTTGCAAATGGCATATCAGATAAAGAGTTAGTATCTAAAATCTATAAAGAACTTATTAAACTGAACACCCAAAAAACAAATAATACGGTTAAAAAATGGGCATAAGATATGAACTGACAGTTTTTCAAAGACATCCAGATGGCTAACAGACACAAAGAAAGATGTTCAACATCACTCATCATCAGGGAAATACAAAATCAAAACACAATGAGATACCACTTGACACCTGTCAGAAAGGCTAAAATTAACAAATGTTGCCAAGGATGTGGAGAAAGAGGAACCTTCTTACACTGTTGGTGAGAATGCAAACTGGTGCAGCCATTGTGGAAAACAGTATGGAGGTTCCTCAAAAAGTTAAAGATAGAACTACCCTAAAACCCAGTAATTGCACTACTAGGTATTACCCAAAGGATACAAAAATACAAATTTGAAGGAGCACATGCAACCCAATGTTTATAGCAGCAGCATTATCAACAATAGCTAAATTATGGAAGGAACCCAAGTGTCCATCAACTAATGAATGGATAAAGAAGATGTGGTAAGTATGTGTGTGTGTGTGTGTGTGTGTGTGTGTGTGTGTGTGTGTATACACACACACACACACAATGGAATATTACTTCACCATCAAAAAGAATGAAATCATACCATTTGCAATGATGTGGATGGAGCTAGTATTATGCTAAGTGAAATAAGTCAGTCAGAGAAAGACAAATACCATATGATTTCACTCACATGTGGAATTTAAGAAACAAAACAGGGGCACCTGGGTGGCTCAGTCAGTTAAGCTTCCAACTCTTGGTTTTGGCTCAGTCATGATCTTATAGCTCATGAGTTCAAGTCCCACACTGGGCTCTGTGCTGACAGTGTAGAGCCTGCTTGGGATTTTCTGTCTCCCTCTCTCTCTGTCCCTCTTCTACTCTCTCTCAAAATAAATAAACTTATAATAATAATATTAATAACAGAAGGAAAAAAAGAGCGGGGAGCGGGGAAACAAACCATAAGAGACTCTTAAATATAGAGAACAAACTAAGGGTTGCTGGAGGGAAGTTGGCGGGGGTTGGGGAGGGATGAGCTAAATGGTTGATGGGCATTAAGGAAGGCACTTGTGATGAGCACTGAGTGTCATATGTAAGTAATGAATTACTAAATTCTATTCCTGAAACCAATTTTACCATATTAACTAACGAGAATTTAAATTAAAACTTGAAAAATACAAAAACAAAACAATGTACTGATCTATACATAGTATAACCCTAAAGAAATACCATGAGAACACTAAAAGAACATGGCTCCTGAGAAGCTGGGCTGCTGGAAGGCAGGGGTGGAAGGGGGATTTCCTTCCCTTGACTATTCTTTTATTCTTTTTTTAAATAAACGTTATTATTTTGAGAGAGAGGAAGAGAGGTACATATGTGCAAGTGTGTGAGGGAGGGGCAGAGAGAGAGAACCCCAAGCAGGCTCCGTTCTGTCAGTGCAGAAACCAATGTACAGTTCGATCTCAGGAACCGCAAGATTTGAGAGACAGAGAGAGAGCAGGGGAAGGGTGGAGAGAGGGAGACACAGAATCCGAAGCAGGCTCCAGGCTCTGAGCTGTGAGCACAGAGCCTGGCACGGGGCTCGAACCCACGGACTGTGAGATCATGGCCTGAGCCCAAGTCAGAAGCTCAACAGACTAAGCCACCCAGGTGCACCTAAAATTTTTAATTAATAAAAAAGCCAAATTCTCCATTGAAACAGAGAACATACTACTGCATCTTCACGTGGGCTAAGAAAAGCTTCTGGAGGAATGATAGAGGTGGTCTGCAGGAAATGGTTTTCATCTCCCCACCCCCCAGTTCCTGTGTGAGTGCTGGCACCTACGTGGGAAAGAGCAGCCCCTGTGGAAGATGAAGCCAATGTGGCAGTAAAACAGTGCTGTCTTGATGTGGTGCTAATTGGCCTCACAGGGACCATTTTATCCAAATGAGTTCATCAACCAGGCAACATATGGTCACCTATCAAAGTTACGAAGTTTGAGTAAATGGTTTACTAATATTTTGTTTTGCTTACTATTTATATTCCAAGTCTTTTAGGCCCAATGGAGAGGGAATATCAGCCTTATTGATTAGCTCTTTCTCTAAATGTCAAATGGGAGAGAAAGATGAAATACATTATTTTTTTTTTGCTCATCTTGGAATGGGCTGCATGTTAGAACATTATAAAGCTTAGGAATTCACATACCGATAGAAAAGTAATTCCTGGTAAAATACAGAACAATCATTTCTTCTAGAACTTCTCAATGTGACAGGTGTCTGTTCTAATCAATCAAAATGCACTTTCCCCATCATTATGCACAGAGTGAAAAGAACTTAGGAAATATTTAATATGCAGAGGTTTTCCCAGTGACTGACAACCACAGTAGGAAATCCACAGCTTATTCTTTGGAACACAGACCCGTGACTGTGCTTGGTGAAAGGTCTCTGACTCACTTCAAAAATAACAATTTACTCTCCATTAATGAAAGAACCTATCAGAGAGCCTAGGAAAATTATTTCAGTTTGTCTCAAATTAGAAATATTGCAGAAGAAAAATGGCCTACTGAGTCGAGCATTGAAATATTCATGAAAAGGATATCTTCAAAGAGATTCATAATTACAAATGCTGTGCTCAACGTATGCATACACAGCACTCCCAGGAAAAAACGTTCAGAGGCCAAGGAGGTGCAAGATTTCCAAGCTACACAATAACTTCAGGGAATTGAGATGAGATGCTAGATACAAAGCCTAGATCATTCTTCTTATAAGTGAGTAATTACTGCCTCCCCTTTTCTCCTCCAAATTTTCCCATTTCAGAAAAAGGTACCAGCTCATGGTCATTCCAGCGGAGACACTGGGAAGAAGACATCCTAGACCCTGTGCATCAGGTCACAAATCATCCAGTCCCTAAAAAGTGCCAGCTTCTGCTAATCCTGAATATTTTATGAAACCACCCCTCTTCCCTAAATCCCTTTTCCCACTTTTCTACCCTCTACCCTGCCACCACAGTGACGTCACACACATTCGATTACTACTTTTGCTGCTTAAAGTATTTCAAGTGTGACTTCCCACTGCCTTCAACAGGCAGCCAACGCTGCAGGGTGGAGGTCAAGAACAGTCCTTTATGACACATCGCGTGCGCGCGCGCACATACACACACATACACATACACACACACACACACACACACACACACACACACACACCCTATGCTCCCTCCACTGGGTGTCCTCTGCTCCAGGCTCCAGTGAGAACACTCCCTTTTCTTCCCCTGCCAAGTTCCTACTCTACTCATTTTCTGAGGCTCGGCTCAGGTGGCCTCCCCAGCTTCCTGAAACCTCAGGGGGCTGAGAGACCCTCACCCTCTCACAGTGTCCTGACTACATTACAGCATTTCCCATGTTTTACCAAATTGCTTGGTGTGGGTATTTGGATCCCCCATCAAATCGTAAGTTCCAAGAGGACAAGAACCATGCATTTCTGTGGCATCTAACACTTTATACAGGTTTTGGAGCACAGTATGTGGGCACGGCATCAAACTGAAGGGCACTGTTTTATAAGCAGGTTATAGGAGCCAAATATGTCATTCAATGTAAATGCATTTGGGTTACTGTAAAAAAAAATGTGTATCATGAGAAACCAGAACACTGTTCAAGACCACAAGCTTAACCTAAAATCTTCAAACTGTCATGTTTGGGGAGGTTTTTTTAATTCCAGGTGGTGATTTGTTGAGAAACATACATTTTTACTCATCTATATTTTGCATCATTCCCAGAAAGATCTGAGATAGTAGGGAAATAAATCAAGACAGTTCAGGCTCAAATTAAAAAAAAAATCTTTTGGAAGCAACTATGTAAATACATTTGCTTCTTCCCTATAAAATATTCAATAATGGTAATTCATGAATTTGCTAATTTTGTGAAGCGGCTTTTTCTTGTTTTTTTTCCCTCCCCTATGAACTGGCCTTTGAAAAATATATACATATTGAAGACTTTCATCAAAGAAGCAAAAGAAGGCTACAAAAAAATTACTGTTTATAAAAATAATCACTTTAATTAAATAAAGATGCTCCTTGCCAGAATCTACTAGTAGTAGCTTTTAAAAAATTATTTTAAATGCAATTTAATTATTCTATTTATTAAAAAATTTTTTTTAGATTTTTTTAAAACATTTATTTATTTTTGAGAGACAGAGCATGAGCAGGGGAGGGGCAGAGAGAGAGCGAGACACAGAATATGGAAGCAGGCTTCAGGCTCCGAGCTGTCAGCACCAAGCCCGACACGGGGCTCGAACTCACGAATTGCGAGATCATGACCTAGGCCAAAGTTGGATGCTCAACCGACCGAGCCACCCAGGTGCCCGTATTTAAAATTTTTTTAAATGTTTATTTATTATTGGGAGAGGAAAAGAGACAGAGCATGAGCGGGGGAGGAGCAGAGAGAGAGGGAGACACAGAATCTGAAGTGGGCTCTAGGCTCTGAGCTGTCAGAACAGAGCCCGACACAGGGCTCGAACCCACAAACCATGGGATCATGACCTGAGCTGAAGTCAGACGCTTAACCGACTGAGCCACCCAGGTACCCCAAATTTAATTATTTTAAATGCACTTTTTACAAGGCTTTAAAAGAGTTAAAGCTGAAATGGCAAGAAAAATCAATTTAGAGGACAGAACAGAATAGGAAGCATTCCCGGAAAACACGCCTAACAGCTATTTCACTCCCATCTGTTTATCACTTCGTGTACAGGCACCTGAATAGCAATGTCTAGTCATTGCTGATGCATTAAAATGTGGGTTCAATTCAATAGGAAAGTATGCAAACAAAATAACAGGCGGGAGTGCCAAAAACCTGAACTAGAGCATTTTTACATCTGGCCCTAGTCCCTGCTCCTGGAAGCATAGCTGTGGGCCAGGAGCATCAGCCTCACCTGGGAGCTGGTGAGAAATGCAGTCTCTCAGGCTCCATGACAGACCTACTGAACGAGACCCTGCATTTTTCACCAGATCCTCTGATGATTTACAGGCGCAGCAGAGCGTGAGAAGCACTGTTTTCGGTGAGCTCTGAAATCCTCCCATGTAAAGTTCTAGTTGAAAAATAATCTGTTTAGCTGAAGGGAAAAACTGAGGATTAATTTTACAGCTGTCTTCCACATGTACCTGAAGGGCAAGAGTTAAATACTAAATTAGTTTAATTCCAATGCCCACCCCCATACACACACAAAGTTGTATCTTTCCACTGGTGATTATTTGGACTCGCACTGGTGGACGATCAATAGAAATCACATAGTTTAGGAGTGACTGGGTGGCTCAGTCGGTTGAGCATCCGACTTCGGCTCAGGTCATGACCTATATCATGGTTTGTGGGTTCGAGCCCCACGTCAGGCCATGTGGTGACAGCTCAGAGCCTGAAGCCTCTTTCAGATTCTGTGTCTCCCTCTCTCTGCCTCTCCCCTGCTTGCACTCTCTCTCTCAAAATTAAACATTAATAAATTAAAATTAAAAAAATAAAGAAAGAAATTACATAGTTTAAGTATCTTTTATTTCACAGAATCATTATCATTCTAGATAAATGAAATATGTGATTATTTGGAAGCCCATCAAAATTTCACAAATTCCCGTTAGTCACTTATTCTATCTGTAATTTAATACTACAAGAAAATGTTTCCATTTCTAAACTGAATTCCTATATTTTTCTATCTTAGTTTCATTTCTTAATTTTTCATTATTAAACAACCAACACCCCCATTCTTTAGACTCACAGTTTTGCAAACTCAGAATTCTAGAGGACCTGAGTCAAATTGGACAAGAACTTGTAATGTGTGGTCCTAAAACAACATCTCCAAAGTCACAAAGTATAATCTGTGTTCCTGGAGGATGTGAAGACACATATGTGGTACTAGAAAAAAAGAATTTTTTTAAATGTTTATTTATTTTTGAGAGAGAGAGAGAGAGAGAGAGAGAGAGAGACAGCAAGTGCAAGTGGAGGAGGGGCAGAGAAAGAGGGAGACAGAGGATCTGAAGTGGGCTCCGTGCTGACAGCAGAGAGCCCGATGTGGGGCTCGAACCCACAAACTGTGAGATCATGACTTGAGCCGAAGGCAGACATGTAAGCGACCTAGCCACCCAAGTACCGCAAAACAAAGGATTTTTTAAAAATGTTGCAGGTGTCATATGACCTAGTATAGAAGATTTGGTATAATGCAGTCCCTTCCTCTTTATAAAAATGGCCTTCAGAAGACCTTATCTTTAAAAGAGTAGGTGTTAATTTAATGCTTTCTTCTTCAGGACATCAATCTGAAAACTATAAAATGCTGCGTTTGACCAACAAAGAAAAGTTGAGGTAAGCTACAAGAGTTGACTCATTTCCCACATTTGGATCATGGCAGCAGGATCATGGCAACCCAAAGGACCACGCAGCAGTGAAGAGGCATAATCTGTGATGAAGGAAAAGAACAATTAAGTCAGAATTCAGGGCGAAACACTGAAAGAGGGTATTCTAGAAAATCACCCAGAACCAAAGACCAGAGATTTCGAAATCCTTACCAAAAAAAAAAGAAAGAAAGAAAGAAAGAAAGAAAGAAAGAAAGAAAGAAAGAAAGAAAAAGAAATCCTCCTCCTTTGAGGCCAAGTAAAATGTTACCTTTAAAATACGTATAACAGACAAGTCACACATTAAAATGTAATTACTATTACTAGCTGGTAAGAGAGGCAATCCACCACGGGCCCTGCACCCTCCTGCACGTTCCTACTGGCTGTACAAAGAATGCAAGGTCCTACCTTCTCTTCATCTGGGCCATTTCTCAGGGGAATGTTTGTAACAAGTAACCTCGAGGGATGAGATAATGTCTTCCCCAGACAAGGTGCAGGCAGGCCTGTGAACTCCTAGCTGTGACAACAGAGCACCTCCGAAGCCTGGGGTTGCTCTCCTAGAACACAACCCCACTGTACACGCAGGCATCCACGGTGGGGCCTTTACATCATCCTGGGTGATGTTAGCTTGTAAAGAGGGTAAAATCTAAGACCCTACCCAGTTCTTCACTCTGACACTGGGAAAAAAAAAAAACCCATTTCTGGTTAGTGAGATTTGTCTTACCGGATCCAGGTTCTTAAATAGCAGAATGTCTTTGCAAGCCTCTTGCAATCGATTCCTTTGATCATCAGTTTTGGGATGTATAATCTAAAAGGATACCAAATTAACAAACAATTAGTCTACTCATCTTACTCGTAAGGGGTGAAATTTCCTAGCAGGATGTTTGAGGGAAGAATGGTCGGTGTTGAGGTTCACTTTAGGTGGCCAGACCTCAGCTAGCAGATCACTAAGAAAGGGAAAGTAACAGAGCAGATATCTGGGAAGTGGTGCACATTCATCAATTCAGCACTGGAATGGTTTTCAAGAGTGTTTCCCCCAGATTAGCATATTCATTTGGTGAAAGTCTGTGATTGGCTCATCACTAAAGACTCCAAAGCTCCCAGCCAGTAGGAACACACAAAACGGCAGCAGGTCAAAACAGCTACGTTGAAGATCTGCAGGCTGCCTTCATTCTGTTTTAATATTCTCTCAATAGCCTTCAATACTGTTTCACAACTCTACCACTGAGTGCAATAGTCTTTCAGGATGTTGATCTTCCCTTTGAAACTTGATTGCCTCTAGAAGCTAATTAATTCTTACAAGTATATTGCATTAGATGTTAGATACATTTTTATGCACAATGTACCTAACTACCCGGACCAAAGAGTGATTTTCCCAAGGGACCAAGTCAATGCATGCCGCCATGCCTAGGGAGTGTGGATTTGAGGAAAAATGAATCCAACAGTCCTGGTGTGCTCAGTTTAGAATGAGCTCAAAGAAAACCAGTGAGGTATATTCTTCCTAAACTGTCATTCCAGAAGGGGGAAGACCAACAGAATGCCCTCTGGAAGTGTGGCCTGTCAACTCTCCAGAGTCCCTTTTGACTAGCAGAAGCCTCAACCAACTTGAACCAAAAGGCCCACTCTTTTGTGAACACTGGTAGTTTGTAACTATAAAATGAGTAGAGAGGCAAGAGACAGTCCTAAACACAGCAGGCATGGCATCATCCTGGACCCTGACACACCACCTTTTCCTATTCTAATGCTCCAAGAGTGGCTATGGCAGCTGATGAGCAGGTGTCCCAGCCCTTCTGCCACTGGCCCTGCCATCAGCACAGCCACAACCAGGCAGGGGTGAGTTCTGTGCCGATGAATACACCAAAACTCACAATGGGAAATCAGAATCAGTGCTTCAGGCCAATCTCAGGTGGCTAAAAATTGATGAAAATCATAGGCCCAAGAGGAATAAAGGATATTTACAGTTATTCAGGCCTTCCTCGTTTTATTTTCACCTTATTGTGCTTCACAGGTGTGTTTACAAATTGAAGGTGTGTGGTGACCCTGTGTTGAGCAAGTCTGTTGGCACCATTTTTCCAACAGCATTTGCTCACTTTGTCTCTTTCGGTTACATTTTGGTAATTCTTGGAATACTTCAAACCTTTTCATTATTACTGTATTTGTTGTGGTGGTCTGAGATCAGTTATTAGGACCTGCTGAAAGCTCAGATGATGGTTAGCATTTTTTTGCAAGAAAGTATATAATTAAATAAGACAAGGATGTTGTTGTTTTAGACATACTGCTACTGTACATTTAACAGACTGCAACAGAGTGTAAACATAACTTCTTTCTGCGCTGGGAAACCAAAAAGTTCATTTGAGTGGCTTTGCTGTAATACATGCTTTATTTCGGTAGTCTGAAACTGAACTCACAGTATCTCCAAGGTATGCCTGTCTGTGTAGCATTTATATACTCCTCAAAAGAGTATTAGCCAGTGGGAGAGGAAGTCATTGCATTTTTTCCCATATGGGTAAGATATAAGCAAACTTCACCTCAAACTAGATTCTAAGATGACATATGGACACAGAAAAAGCAGACCCTGATGCCAACTAACTCACTGCTTACAACACAAGAAATTTTTTAAATCTGGGCATTAAAAAAATTCATGCCAGCCAAAATTCCTATCTTCCTACTTCAAATAAGGAAGGCTAACACAATAAAACAGTCACCTCTCACTTCACAAAATCCAACTAGATCTTCAACACTGAAACAATCATAAAATGTCTGCCTGCTGAGAAGCTCTGTCCTCAGAGAGAAAAAGTCAGGGATACCATGGCACCCTTGCTGAAATAACTTTCTAGGCCCAAGATGGAGGGATTCCTGCCCAGGGAGCAACGTCAGCAAACCACAATTTAAATAGCTTTCGTGTTCCCGTAAATACTCTGCTGCACCAGAAACATAGCATGGCCAGTAGCCAACCCCCAAAGCCATGCCACCCCGGGCTCTATACTTGTTTCCTTGTTCCTTATTCCTTGTCCTACAAAAGCTTCCTGCCTTCCACCCCATCTTGAAGTTCCCTGGACCCTTGGGAACGGAGACCACCTCCTTCATGAAGTGCTGAGGTGTGACTGTATTACCAAAATTGTCTTCTTTAATCTTTCTTAGCACCACCTTGCACTTGATTTACTCTTGTAATGAATTTAAGTCTTTTGCCCCAACCATTCACTCTGTACGGAACCCCTCACACAACAGCAGTTTCCTTCTCTCTCTCTCCTACTACCTCCATTCTTATGAATTAACACTTCTAATTTTTTTAATGTTTATTTATATTGAGAGAGAGAGAGAGAGAGAGAGAGCAGGGGAGGGGCAGAGACAGAGGGAGACACAGAATTCGAAGCAGACTCCAGGCTCTGAGCTGTCAGCACAGAGCCCTATGTGGGGCTTGAACCCATGAACTACAAGATCGTGACCTAAGCCAAAGTCAGACGCCTACCAGATTGAGCCACCCAGATGCCCCAAGAACTAACACTTTTAAATCTTGGTTCTTAATCCTGCCACCACAGCTACTGTCTACTGCTTTCCTTTCTCCCTCTGTCCCCTCTCCCCACCATCACTCCTCTGTACCCAGAGTCTTTTTTTATCTTTTACAACAGACCCTGCATTAAAATCCTGCTCTATGCTCTGGAAAGCAGTCAGAAATACGGTGAATCTTTGAGACTCTGGGTGCCTCCACCCTGTAACCAACTGCTCAAAAGATGCTCTCCTGCTTCTAAAGGCTCTGTTTTTCTTTTGGGTTTGGTGTGATCCTACATGTAAGATCTGCATATGGAAAACTAAGGCTTCAGCAATACACCCAACTGTGACTTCTTCTTACTAGCAGCCACTTTATTTTTTAATTAAAATTTATTTCTGATTTCCAGATAAAAATCTTATTTTTTAAACAAATAATTTATAAAACAAAAAACCAAATAATTATATAGCATTTATTATGTGCCAGGCACTGGTTTCAGGGCTTTAAAAATAATAACTCATTTTATCCTAGTAACTGACCCCATGAAGCAGGTAGCAATTCATGCTAGGTAAAATAAGCCGACAGAATAAGAAAACTACTGTATGATCTCCTATATTAAAATGAACTTGTCCCAAGTAATTTCTTCAATGTCAGAAAGTTCAGAGCTGCAGAGCTATGATTCATCCTAGGGAGGCTGGCTACAAAATTTATTCTCTAAACCAGGGTCAGCAAACTATGGCCTGAAGGCCAAATTCGTTTTGCATGGCCCCTAAGCTAAGAATGATTGGGATAAGTAAAAATCAAAAGAATTCATACTTCCTGATACATCAAAATTAGATACAATTCAAATTCAAGTGTTCATAAATACAGTTTTTTGGTTTTTTCTTTAAATAAGCTCTACACCTAACATGGGGCTCAAACTCATGACCCCAAGATCAAGAGTCACGTGCTCTACTGACTGAGCCAGGCAGGCACCCCCATAGATAAAGTTTTAACGGAACACAGACACATTCATCCATTTATGTAGTGTCTATGGCTGTTTTCAAGCTACAAGAGCAGAGCAAGTAGCTTTGACAGAAACTGTATGGCCTCCAAAGCCTAAAATATTTATTATCTGAAAACAGTATATTTTTCAGGAAAAAAAAAAGGTTTACAGAAAAAGTTTGTCAACTTATCTAAATCTTGGGTGTCTTTCAACTAAATAATCAGAAAAACAATTCATAAAAAAATTATGTAGATGTTTTCTTTAAAGAAAACACTACAAATCTATTTTGGTAAAGCAAGAGATATCTGTACAAGATATTTTTCTATTTGTCCAGTCCATTCTCCACACAGAGCTGAAGGTAACGTTTAAAAAATTTAAATCTGAACACCTAGATGGATTCCATCACATTTACTGGGTATTAAATCTCCCTCCCTCCTCCCCCAGCCTCACCTGAACCACTGTGGCCACACCTGCCTTGGCTGGGAACTATCACCTGCTTCCTGCTGAGACTCTGAGATCAACCCAAAAGGGGCTTCAGGGCTTTTGAGCAAGACTCTCCCCAGTCTCACATCAAAGAGGCTTCTGCAACCACTCCATTTAATTAGGGACCTTGTCAAGTGGGGTTGGTTTTGTTTTCATTACTAGACCCTGCTTCACTATCCTTTTAGTGCTCACACTTTGCAACTGTTCATTAATTTACTGGCTTGTTGTCTAATTCTGCTAGGAGACTCTAAGCCCCAAGATGGCAGGGATTTGTCCACGGTGCTCAGCAAGGAACATCCTAGCACCCCACCAGATATACAGAAGGCACCCCCCACCCTCCAAATTCTGTGGAGTAACACAGCAAAGAAATGTTCCACTGTTCTTTAAAAATTTTTATTTAAGTAATCTCTGTACCCAATGTGGAGTTTGAACTTGTGACCCCAAAATCAAGAGTTGCATGCTCTGCCAGAAATGATCTACTCTTAAACTTACCAGCTCTTCTCTACCAGAAGGGCTACATGTTAGATGTACATAAAACTTGTATATTTTCTTTTTTTTTAAGTATTTAAAAAAATTTTTTTAATGTTTATTTATTTTGAGAGAGAGAGACAGAGAGAGAGACAGACAGAGTGCAAGCAGGGGAGGGGAAGAGAAGAGAGAGAGAGGGAGACACAGAATGTAGTGTCTGAGAATCTGAGGCAGGCTCCAGGCTCTGAGGTATGAGCACAGAGCCCGACACGGGGCTCAAACCCATGAACTCTGAGATCATGACCTGAGCCGAAGTCGGAAGCTTAACCAACTAAGCCACCCAGGCACCCCGATATTTTCATTTTTTTAAAGTAATCTCTATACCCAATGTGGGGCTCAAACTCACAACCAAGATCAAGAGCCACACGCTCTACCTACTCAGCCAGCCAGGCACCCCTGTGTTTTCATTCATTAAAGGTAAAATCTAATTTGTGATTTTGCAACATCAATCTTAAGTGTTTAAATTTTCTTTGAATTCATATCAGAATAAATACTCATTTATACTAATCTGAGATTTAAGGATCTGCTGCATAGTCTGTGAAATAATACAAAACGTTCAAATGAAATGGTACCTTATCAAAATATACTATATATTTTCTTTACATTTTCCAATACCTGCTTAGAGCCAATTAATTTTGAAATCTGTCATAATCATTTCCAAGTACTATGGTGCAGTTTGCCTTGTAGTATCTAAGACTGGAAAAACAGTGCAGTTTTTAGTAACACATTTAAAGAACAGTCATTCTCTCCTAATGGAGAGAATCTGAAGCGCCTTATAATTATAACAAGTTAATTACCAATACACTGTTAAAAGTAATATCAAGGGTGTTACAGGGGATAACTCTAGCGATAAACCCCCACCCATCGAGATTCCTCCTTCTCTAGGAACTGCCTTCACTTAAAAGTGGTGGCCAGTAGCTAAGTCTGCACCTCTTGTCCCTGGCCCCCTAGCTGGGTCCGTGAGAAACTCTCCCAGGGAAACTGGGTCTTTAAACTGAGAGACACAGCATAAAAGCAATTGGTAGCCAAGTCCCTTTCCAGAATAGTAGTCTTAAGTCCTGAATCACTGCTATGGAGAGACCCCAGAGGTGGCCTGGCTCCTGTCTACCAGCTACGGCTTCCGTTTTTTGGGTTTTTTAATTCTTTCTGGAATTCTATGAGATTTCCAAGAATATATCCAATAAATTTCCCCAATATATATATATTTTTAATTTTTATCTCAATGTGATTGGGTTTTTTAATGTAGCCAAATGAATCTTAACTGGTACCACCCCTCCCAAATAAGACTGTTAGGAATTAAGTGGAGTGTGACCCAGCCAACCACTTTACCTATCACAGATCAAATGGTAGCTATGAACAAGGGTAAAGATGTGTGTCCTCTTCAAAGTCACCCATTATTGTTTCTGCTAGATACATAAATCAAGTACACGACGGGGAGGGCCTGGTTTTTCCACCTACATGAAGTGCTAACAATATGCCACACATTAGTAATGATACCTTAATCCTAAGAAAACACAATTTCAGGCCAGAATTTATAGACATTATCAAATTAATTTGAGTTCTGGTAGCAAACCGTGAGCTCCCACCATGCAGGTGCTGGGAATCCCCACAGGTACAAGAATGAGATGGGATTTTCTTCAAGACCTTCTGTGTAACAGAGGCTCCTTGATCTTTCTACCCCTGGATTTTACATATATTTCAGGGAGCTTAATGATGTAATGACTTAGGGATATACTATTTGCTTTTCCATATTAAAACTCAATCTTATTTAAGTATTGTCAGAGCTATAGAAATAAATTTTTATTTTTTGAGGCCAAACAACAAATGGAGCTTTTGCCAAGTAAGTATGAAACAAAGACAGGAAGGAAGGAAGGAAGGAAGGAAGGAAGGAAGGAAGGAAGGAAGGAAGGAAGGAAGGAAAGAAAGAAAATCATTACTTTCCATTTTCTAGGCAGAGCAATCTCTTATATTTAGCTTACTTTTTACTAAATAAATAAAAGGTGAAGGGAGTGAAGGGACATAGCTTAAAAACTGCTTCAAACAAAACTGGACAAATTCTTACAAATAACATTACAGCCTTCAAGAAATCAGTTTCTGAGCAATCTATTAAGACTCATAATAGATTTTTAAAAGTAAGAACTTTTAAACTGACACATTAGATGTAATTTTACTGTGATTTTGTTTGTTTCAGAATAAGCTTCTGTTGTTATAAACTAGTAGGAACAAAAAGGCTTTCCCCTGTATTTTTCTTTACTAGAAATACTATCAGAAAAAATAGCATTAACACTATGAGAAAGATAGCTAAAAAACATTTTCCATCACCAGGCCGTATTTTTGCAAAAAGAAATGAAACCACAACTGGTGTTTATGTTCATCTTTCCTTTTACCCAAACAAAAAGACTCTTTTTAGAAAAAAGTAATTCTATAGAACTTGAAGTAGAAGTAAAGCATCCAAGAGAAAACTAGGAAAAAGAAACAGTCAAAATACTTGCATTATGCCTTCTGTTGATCTATATGCCTGTTAATATCTTTTATTATTATATTCCTGATCTAATACAGGAGTATAATTTAAAATTAACTTATTAATTACATACCCTGGACTCTGCATCATCTTCTTCTTCATCAGGATTATAAGCTTCGGCACATACTATAAAAATAAAAATGGACATTTGATGTTTTTATCAAGAAACATACTACAATAAATATACCTTAAAAAAAGAAATGAACAAAAAGAGAACCATGGTATAAAACAACATTAATTCATTTCAGCCAGGGCAAGCAGTCTACACCCCAAAACCAATTTCTTATTTCAATTTATAAAAAACTGATTAAAATATAAAACAGTACTTTATTTTTTTAAATTTTTTTTTAAATTTTTAATGTTTATTTATTTACTTTTTTTTTTGGAGAGAGAGAGACAGAGCATGAGCCGGGGAGGGGCAGAGAGAGAGGGAGACACAGACTCTGAAGCAGGCTCCAGGCTCAGCACTGTCAGCAGAGCCCGACGCGGAGCTCAAACCCACGAACTGATAAACAGTACTTTAAGACAATGACAATTGCTTTCTACTTTCTGTTACTCAAAGAAACATAGCTTCACCTGTTCCACCTTCATTTCCAAGCACTAGAAATGCACAAGATTTAAAAATTCCTCAAAGAGACACCAAAAAAAGTCTAAGTCTGCTATGAGATGATCAACTTAATTGTACAGTTACAAGTATCTACCCTAAATTACTCATAACCCAGTCTTCCAAGGGCAAATATGATTAACGTGCTCATATTCCTCTCTAGTTTTTATTCTGAGTTGAGTTCATACTGTATATTCAGTTAATAGCTTGCTTTTTTCATTTAACACTGTAAGAAGTGCATATGCCATTAGGAACATTTTGCAAAAATTGTTTTAAAGACTGCTAATTATCATAAACTAACATTAACCACTCCCATAATGCTAGACACTTAGCTGGCTTCTATTAAAAGAAGCTTGCGGGGCGCCTGGGTGGCTCAGTCGGTTGGGCGGCTGACTTCGGCTCAGGTCATGATCTCGCGGTCCGTGAGTTCGAGCCCCGCGTCGGGCTCTGTGCTGACCTCTCAGAACCTGGAGCCTGTTTCACATTCTGTGTCTCTCTCTCTCTCTGACCCTCCCCCGTTCATGCTCTCTCTCTGCCTCAAAATTAAATAAACGTTAAAAAAAATAAAAAAATAAATAAAAGAAGCTTGCAATAAACATCTTCACGCATAAATATTTGTCTACATTTCAGATTATGCTATGGGAATTATTCCCAAATGTAATTTTTGGGGGCTAACAGGTATGACAATTTTTTAAGGCATACTTATTACCAAGCTTCCTTCCAGAGGGACTGTACCCATCTGCTGTCCCACAAAGAAGTGTAAGACTTCTCTAAACTATACAACAGAATTGGACGTTACTGCTTAAAATCCTGCCAATTTAGATGAAAAAATTATTTAAAATTTTAAAAATTATTTTGAATTTTAGGGGCACCTGTGTGGCTCAGTCAATTAAGTATCTGACTCTGGATTTTGGCTCAGGTCGTGATCTCAGTTTGTGAGATACAGCACCATGTTGGGCTCTGCACCGACAGCATGGAGCCTGCTTGGGATTCTCTCTCTCCTTTCCCTCGGCCCCCTCCTCCTCTCTCAAAATAAATAAATAAAAATTTATAAGTAAATAAACAAACAAATATTATTTTTCATTTTAAACTATGTTCAAATGTTTATAAGCTGACTATATTTCTACCTTTGTCTTTATATATGAGGAATTTCTGTATGCATTTGGTTTTCTTTTTGATTTACACCAGTTTGTTAACACCACTGACCTATTTCTCACAGTCATTTTATCCAGTGTGCTTTTTAACTACAATTACAAAGTTTTCACAGGCTAGGCATATTTATTTATTTTTAATGTAGTGAGATCAAGGAAGAAAATTCCTCTATACGATTTAAACTCAACATTAAACATCCCCAAAATACCACTGGTTTTGAGCTTAGAAACTCCTTCTTTATTTACAAATCTAAAGATTTACCTCTCTTGCACTTTTTTATTTTTATTTTTTTAAATTTTTTTAACGTTTATTTATGTTTGAGATAGAGAGCATGAACAGGGGAGGGTCAGAGAGAGAGAGGGAGACACAGAATCTGAAACAGGCTCCAGGCTCTGAGCTGTCAGCACAGAGCCCGACACGGGGCTTGAACTCACGAACCGCGAGATCATGACCTGAGCCGAAGTCGGACGCTTAACCGACTGAGCCACCCAGGTGCCCCTCTTGCACTTTTTTAAAAGTAGATCTTTTTACATTTGCCCTTTAATTCATGTGGACCTTTATTCTGCTGTAGACGGGAGAAATTTAAAGAACAGAGGTTCAGTGAGCAGCTGACAAATGTCTTTCCAGAGGCCTCAGGAGTCTATCATCATTAGTACTACTACTGCCCTTATTATTAAAAAAATTTTTTTCCCAATGTTTATTTATTTTTGAGAGAGAGAGAGAGAGAGACAGTAGGGGAAGGACTGACAGAGAGGGAGACACAGAATCCGAAGCAGGCTCCAGGCTCCGAGCTGTCAGCACGGAGCCCGATGTAGGGCTCGAATCCACTAACTGTGAGATCATAACCTGAGCCTAAGTCTGATGCTTAACCGACTGAGCCACCCAGGCACCCCAACCGCCCTTATTATTATAAAACCTAACATGTGCTTTCTTTTCTCCAGGCATTACTCTATATACACCTTGGCCAGTGAGTGAATGATTTGTAACCAGGACCAATTCTGTCCCCAGAGGACATCTGGCAATGTCTGGAGATACTCTGATTGTCACAACTGGGGGGTGCTTAGGGGGAAGCTGCAGGCTACTGAGGGACGCCAAAGATACCAATAAACAAGCCACAACGCATGGGGCAGCTCCCCTTCCCCACAACCCACAATCACCTGGCTCAAGCTGTCAACATGCTGTGGGTGAGAAACCCTGACTTAGTGTACATTTTCTCATTCAATCTCACAACAACCCTAAGGTAGGTTTTCTATCACCAATTGACAGATGAAAGGCTAGGGCACTAAGAGTTTATGTATCTTGGCCCAGATCACATATTTTAGTTCAACAGGACCAATACCTGATCACAGCATTCATGGTCTGGCTGACCCCAGAGCCCTTGTTCTTAACTAATATTCTGCTCTGCACTTGACTCTGGTGAACTCACCAGCCTAATGCATGGACTTCAACCTTCTATCTCAGAAACTGAACAGAAGCGGGGGCCTGTCTCTCAGGGGCAAGCTCCCATTAAAACACCTCACTGATGCATATCGCCAGAACACCAATTTAGTAACTCACCCCTGAATCAAGTATGGAGTCAGCATGACCAGCTCTCTCCCTGCAGGAAGACCATGGAAGAAGCCAAATCACAATTAAAAGGCTGCTCGATGAGAAAGAGCCAGAGGCAGAGAGTGTGTCTAATAAAATGAATGTTTAGTGGCATCAGTCTGGGACAGCTTGAGGCTTCCACAGACACCATACAGATGGTCCTGCTCTTGTGGCCTACACACTTTAATCCTGTTGGCTGCAACTCTTCCAAAAGCATGAGGACATCTACTTCTAAAGCTTGGCTCTGTAACCTTGTTTTCATAGATGACCAATCCCACAAGCAGGACTGCTACATAATAAGCAGGACTCAGTGCAAAATGAAAACACAGACCTGTTTTCCAAAATTAAGAATTTCAGGAGGGCAACAACAGAACATAAGACCAAACTCGGGGCCCTTGTAAATATGGGGCCCATGTGGTCAGCACTGCTAATGGGATCACATATTCAATGAGCTGGTATAGTAGGTAAATCCTTTAGTGTTGATCTTAAATTTTAATGCATAGAGGGCAATCTTAATTCTCTAATCTCTAAATTCCAATCCCCTAACCTCTGACAAAAATTATGAGTAAGAATCTACTATATTTCTAAATAGCTTATTAATTGTCCCAATACTATTTGTTATTTAACACCCTTCTAATTTGTGATATCTACAGCATTGCTTATTTGTTTCTTGGCTGCCCATTTCCTTGAACTATTTACTGTGCCAATATTACAAGGATTTAGTTCTTGGCATTTATGTGCAACTGTTTCACTACATTACAGTTCATCTCCCTCCTCCTACAGCCAAATCAAAACACAGCACATGCAGTCTTGTACGCTGTCATGGTGTTTTCCATCCCCCAAATCTTTACTTATGCTGTTTCCTGGGACTGGAACTCCTTTCCAAGCCATCCTTTCTCTCCAGCCCCAACTAAAAAGTTAGACAAGAGGCACCCTCCTTAGAGCTAGTTTAGGAAAACCCATTGTGCACTCCCTTTGCCCTGACCCAATACCATGGGCAGAGATCACAGTTTTCACTTAACACTCTGTACTCTCCCAAAGGTGTTACTATCTGCTCCCCCTTGAGGCTGGGACTTACAGCCCATCAGGAGCTAAGTGTGCGCTCCTGTTCCCTCTCTAGTTCCCTAGCATGGACCTGGCATGCCACCTGGCTCAAGGCATACTTTTTTGAATGAATGACTGATTAATGAACAAACAAGCTTGCAAGGTCTTTGAGGGCAGAGATGATACCTTGTTTAAGTATCTCCTAATATTCTACCTGCATTATAGACTCTCCGACACAAGTAGAATAAATGAATGAATAAAAAGTTGTCCTTCATGGGGTGCCTGGGTGGCTCAGTTGGTTAAGCATCTGACTTCAGTTCAGGTCATGACCTCACAGTTTGTGAGTTCAAGCCCCCCGTTGGGCTCTGTGCTGACAGCTCAGAGCCTGGAACTTGCTTTGGATTCTGTGTCTCCCTCTCTGTCTGCCCCTCCCTTGCTCACACTCTGTCTTTCTCTGTCTCTCAACAATAAATGTTTAAAAAAAGTTGTCCTTCTTTGCTAAAATGTCTAACACCATTTGTCTAAGAAATGGAAACAGAAAGAAATGAGAACTTTTATCTGTTCACCAAGGGGCCTGGCACAGAGATTAGAAGCTCAGGAAATATATGTACAAGGAATGAATGGATGAAGGCTCTGTACCTGAAGGACCCTCAAACCAAAGCCTCCAGCTACTATGAGCTGTTTTGTATTCTCTGGAAAATGTATTTACCTTATCCCTCCTGGGAGATCTGAAATTGAGCCTGAAACTATATATTCTCTTCTTTGTGTGGCAATTACACAGTAGGAAGGGCCAGAGCCTTATTCTTTAAGTGAACCCTATATTGAGGCTTTCCTGCTATATTCACATTATCTATTTGGACATCTAGAATGGTCTAAGAATTTAAGTTGATTCCCACATTGTACTGTGATATGCATGTATTACATAGCCAGTCACCTGTCATAGTTCGCAGGACAGAATAGGAAGGTGGGAACTATATTGACTCTGTACCTTCTGGGGCTTGGCCCTCAATCTTCTCATGTAAGACACACACACACACACACACACACACACACACACACACACACACACACGTCTGCACACAGTTAACCCGTGAACAATGAAGGGGTTAGGGAAGACAACCCCCATGCTGTTGAAAATCCACATATAACCTTTTTTTAAAGTAGACTTCATGCCCAGAACGGAGCCCAACATAGGACTTGAACTCACAACCCTGAGACCAAGATCGAGAGTTGGATGCTCAACCAACTGAGCCACCCAAGTGCCCCTAAAAAATCCACATATAACTTTGACTCTCTGAAAACTTTACAAGTAGCCTACAGTTGATTGGAAGCCTTACTGATAACATACACAGTTGATTAACCCACATTTGTATGTTATATGTGTTAGAAACTGTATTCTTATAACAAAGAAGGCTAGAAAGAAGAAAATGTTATTAAGAAAATCTTAAGGAACACAAAATACATTTACAGTACTGTGATGTTATACCAGGCTTACTGAAAAAAATCCATGTATAAGTGGATCTGAACAGTTCACACCTGTGTTATTCAAGGATCAACTGCAGTGACAGCCAAGGTTAAGGGATTTTTTTTCCCATCATGACACCAAATACATGTTGTTTCTCCCAACAGCACTCCTCCAACTCTCTGATACCAACTGGATTATCTACCAATCCAATTCAATTGATACTATCTAACTGAAGTTAGTGTCAGATGCCACAAGTCAAAGGGCTCAGTCTTGCAGGACCAACCCCACTTCAGATGCTGATCTCGATTCCCAGGCCACTAACCAGTTATAAATTGAGGGTTCTCATGACCACTCTAGTTTCATAATTCACTAGAATGAATCACAGAACTCAGGAAAGTGCCTTCCTTACTCTTACTGGTTTATTATAAAGGGAACAACTCAAGAACAGCCAATGGAAGAGATTCACAGGGCAAGGTATGGGGGAGGGGCAGAATCTCCAAATGCTCTCTGGGTATGCCACCCTCCCAGCACTCTGATGTGTTCACCAATCTGGAAGCTCTCAACCCTGTCATCTACAGTTTCTTCTTCTTTTTTTTTTTCCTTTAATGTTTATTTTGAGTGAGAGAGAGAGAGAGAGAGAGAGAGAGAGAGAGAGAGAGAATCCCAAGCAGGCTCCCTACTGTAAGCACAGAGCCCAACGTGGGGCTTGATCCCACAAACTGTGAGATCATGACCTGAGCCAAAACCAAGAGTTGGATGCTTAACCAACGAAGCCACCCAGGCGCTCCTTGTCATCTAGGGTTTTACTACACAGGCACAATTAATTAAATCACTGGCCGCCGGTGATTAACTCCATCTCCAGTCTCCTTCCCCTTCCCAGAGGTTGGGGTTAGGGCAGAAAAGTTCCAAGCTTCTAACCAAAGTTTGTTCTTTCTGGCAACCAGCCCCCATTCTCAAGCTATCGAGAAGCCCCTCAGCCAAGAGTCACTGCGTAGCAAATAAATTCCTATCACTCAGAAGATTCTAAGGGTTTGAGGAGCTCTGTGCCAGGGACTCAGGACAAAGACCAAGTACCCTTCTTATTCTACTGCACAAGGGATTACAGCACCTCCCAGGGGTTTTCACCCAGTGTCCACTGTACTTTGTTGGAAACGTATACAAATTTGTTCAAACAGCTCTGCATCGGACTAGTTTATATAACCCGTGCTAGCTTGCTGCCTAACAAAGCATATAGGAGCCGGCCTGTACTCCGTGAGCCACTACACTGGGCCTCAGCACCTGGCACAGAGCCCTGTGCACAGTACACCCTCAATAGATATTTGTCAAAGAAGGAAAAAGCAAATGTGGCCTGTACAGAGAAACTGCATGGTTTAAAGGCATTTAACCTAGAAAAAAATCGATTCCTGTAAAATACATTACTTTTCCAGTGTTCTCAGTACAGTAAGATTTTAGCATATGTATTTAAATGATAATCAGCTTAAAATAAAGCTCTGATAAAAAGCACAGGTGCATTAGACAACAGAGTTCTGCTGCAATATGGTTGAACTTAGCTTATTGAAGTGGAAATGCCCTCCTACAAAGGGAAAAAAATTACCCTTACAAATACTAGTAAAAAGCAAGATTAGTTGGGGGAGAGCACAAAAAACCTACTCTTTTTGTGTGTGGGGGGGTAAAGCACATATATATACACAATACACAAACAGATCTACAGTACATGAGTGGTATTAAAATTTCATTATGGAGGTGGGAGGGATGAGGGAAAGGAGCCTAAAAAGACTCTGGGGGAGAGACAAAAATAATAAAAAAGCACCTGGATAAGATGCACTATTTCCAGCCAAATAAAGGCACAGTGACAGTCAACGGACTCTCCCCCTCCCCCATCCACATTTCTGCCCTGGTAGGGGTGGTGTCCATCTGCTCTGACACATCAGTGAAGATCCTAACTTTGAATTCACAGAGCAAAGGCATTTGGACACATCTAACAATGGAGAAGCTCACATTTTGATCCCAAATCATGTTCAAGCAAAAGAACCCATCGGAATTTTTTTTTTTAATTTTTTAAGTTCATTTTTTACTTATTTTGAGAGAGCAAGAGAGTGAGCGAGTGAGCACATGGGAGGGGCAGAGAGAGGGAGAGAGAGAGAATTCCAAGCCAGCTCCACACTGTCAGCACAGAGCTGGATGCAGGGCTCAAACCCATGAACCGTGAGCTCATGAGTCGGACGCTTAACCAACTTGAGCCACCCAGGCGCCCCTCCATTGGAATTCTTATTTATCATTAAAAAATATTTTGGGGGCGCCTGGGTGGCTCTGTTGGTTAAGCGCTGGACTTCAGCTCAGGTCATAATCTCCCAGCTTGTGAGTTCAAGCCCTGCATCGGGCTCTGCACTGACAGCTCAGAGCCTGGAGCCTGCTTCGAATTGTGTCTCCCTCTCTCTCTGCCCCTCCCCTGCTCATGCTCTGCCTCTGTCTCAAAAATAAATAAACATTTAAAAAAATTTTTAAAAATTTTAATTGTGGAATTTGAGAGATGATGCAGAGGAAAAGAATGCTGTAGAAGCACAGGGGAAAACGAGTGAGCAGCTGCTTGGAGGACAGAGGAGGCTTCACAGAGAAAGAAGCCCCCTGGCAGTCAACAGGCAGTGGGAAGAAGTGGGAGAAAAGAGGAAACTGTTTGGTTCGGTGTGGCATTTCTAGCACTTAAAACAGTAGTTGGCACACAGTCAATGGGAACAAAGATGAGTGAGGAAATGAATAGGCATTTTAGTGGTGAGAAAAGTATGATTTTCTTTTGATCTTAGACCTAGTGAAACTGCATCTGCCAGGGTAGGCTGGCTTATACTACAGTAACAAGCATTCCCAGAACGGAGTGACTGAAAACAAAAGTTTCCTTCTTACTCACAGGATATGTCCATGGATATGGCCATATCCATGTCCCGTGGGTACTTTGCTCCCTGTCGTCTTTGTTGAAGGCTGCAGGCCGACAGAGCCTCCACCATTTGGAATGTCACCGGTCCCCAAGGCAGTGGCAAACTGCTCACTGGCTCCTGGTTCAAGACCCAGCACCCCAAAACATGGCATCTTATTTGGACTGCGTTTAGCCAAAGAAGTCTGACAAAACGGCATGAGCAAGAAGATCACTCTGACCTCCCCCACATCGCCCTTTTCCCCTGAAATCTCCCAGGTGAAAAATACCTTTCCTGTACCAGGAGGAAGGGAGACACCCATCCTTATGAAAGACAAGGAAGTTAGGGCCAAGAAGGCTGTATAAACAACCCTTGTTGGGACACCAGGGTGGATCATTCAGTTAATAGACTGACTTTGGCTCAGATCATGATCTCTGGATTTTTCAGTTCAGCCCTGCGATGGGCTCTGTGCTGACAGCTCAGGGCCTGGAGCCTGCTTCAGATTCTGTGTCTCCCTCTCTCTCTGCTCCTCCCCTGCTTGCGTGCTCCCTCCCTCTCTCTCTCTCTCTCTCTCTCTCTCTCTCTCTCTCTCTCTCTCTCTCTCTCAAAAATAAGTAAATATGTAAAAAAATTTTTTTACATAAAAAAAACCCTTGCTACCTCTTGACCATTTACTACTCAGAGCCCAAACCCCTTTGTGTCTTGTCAATACTTTACAAACTTACTGTCTCCTCAAAGGTAGAAAAGCTTCCTGCTCTAGTCACTTGCCTGGGTCTTCGTTTTCTTGTGAAGGACCCCACATATGTGTAAACATTCAATGAAATGTATGTAAGTTCTCCTATTAATCCTATGTCAGTTTCTTAGGCCCAGCCAGAGCCCCAAAGAGGGTACAGGAGAATTTTTCCTCCCCTACACTCCTAAAGCTTCTGCCTGAAGTGATACATGTCACTTCTGCCAAGAAGGAATATATAATCACAGTTCACAGGGCAAGTGACATGGACATTCCTAAGTTCAGGAGAGAGGGACCTGCATCTCACCACATGCTCAGAGGAGAGAAAACAGAATATTATGAAAAGCCCTAATGAGCAGAGAAACCAGCTACTGGCCCTAAGCCCAAGGTTTCCTCTCTCATCCTATCGCTTAGAAGGGGAACGGTGAGAGTACTGAAATCAACTTCACAGTTTACTTAAAAACAAGGTTAAAAGTTCTTAGTTTAAAGATCTACAGACTAGGGGTACCTGGGTGGCTTAGTCAGCTAAGTGTCCGACTTCAGCTCAAGTCATGATCTCATGGTTCCTGAGTTTGAGCCCTGAGTCAGGGGCTGTGCTGACGGCTCAGAGCCTGGAGCCTGCTTTGGATTCTGTGTCTCCCCCTCTCTCTGCCCATCCCTGCTTGTGTTCTCTCTCTCTCAAAAATAAATAAATAAACATTAAAAAAAAATCTACACACTAAGGCTCATAAACTCTGAACAGAATCATTACAATTCTGCCTTCCAAGTATTAATTGAACAGTCATTTAACATAATATTTCAGTGTTTCTTGCATCAAAATATTAAAAGTTATTATAATCTACCATTACTGCCTAAATTTCAGCTACAAAGACAGCAATATAAATATTGTTGCACCTATCTTGCAGAAATGTTGGCAGGCTTCATTAAATAGTACATAAGTGACTATTTAATTCCCAGATCAGCTATGTTCATGTCGGCAAAATCTTACTATAGAACTTTTAGCCAAGATGTATAACTGTATAACCCTGTCTTGCTGAAGTGAGAGAAACAGTTTTTTTTTTTAAATATGAAATTTATTGTCAAATTGGTTTCCATACAACACCCAGTGCTCATCCCAACAGGTGCCCTCCTCAATGCCCATCACCCATCCTCCCCTCCCTCCTACTCCCCATCAACCCTCAGTTTATTCTCAGTTTTTAAGAGTCTCTTATGGTTTGGCTCCCTCCCTAACTTTTTTTTTCCTTCCCCTCCCCCACGGACTTCTGTTAAGTTTCTCAGGATCCACGTAAGAGTGAAAACATATGGTATCTGGAGAGAAACAGTTTCTACCTAATCTAGTTGTTTTACCTCTCCCCAAGGTTATGGATATGGCTTTAAGAATCAACCCTTCCCAGACCACCTTCAGGTTCTCTGTAAAATTCTGTCATAAACCTTCATTCAAATAGGTTCCTAAATCATCTCCCACATACAATTACCAATCCTAAAAGAATGTCTATAAATTTTTTCCTGTTATTTCCACTATACAACAGTCTACTGTCACATAAATAAGCATTTTAGCTACCACACATTTCATTCAATTGCCCTGATTCATTGTTTTTGCTGCCCTTTCAACAAGGGAGATATTTACAGTAGGACTTCATAACTTACAAATTCATTTCTATGTTTTTGTTTCTAAAAACTATTCTCCCCCATCTGTATACCACCTACTTTAAATGACTGTAAATCAGGAACAAGTCACACCTTGCAAATAAACCATCATGCTCAGTGTCACTGAGATACAGAAATGACCAGCAATAGAGAGCTTCATACAAATGAGAATTTGCTCATCATTTGCTATTTTCCTATTATTAAAGCTATGGAAACCAAAACCTCCTTTAATCTGTTCCCAAAAAAATGTATGAATTTTTTTTCAAAACTGCCTCCTAAGCAAAAACAAAGTCCTGTTAGAACTCATGTACATATGCTAAGTGAATTTTTATTCTAGAGATGGGCTCCAAAGTATCTTAAAACTTTAGTTATCAAGTATGTGGATTCAATCATCGGATCTACCCCCAACCCACTTCCTTTTCACCACATGCTCTTCACATATGCATTCAGTCCCTGAAACCATCACCTCTTTTGATAATTAACTTGTTTATAAGAAGTAGGACACAAGAAGACAAGGCATTCAATAGGTTTATAAAAAGAATCACATCAAGATGGTAGGTTTCTAAACATTGTACACAGTACCACTATTCATACACTAAGCTCAGAGAATAGAGGAGTACCACGTGAGCTCCCACTCCCTCTCACGTGAAACAGTGGTCCCCCATACTTACTAATGCTCCTTTCATCAGTTAAGGATATAAGAAAACTTAATGTGCAAGATCCAAGAAATGGCAAGGGTATGTAATCAAAGGGCCCAATACGTGGGTATTTTCCAAATAATACATTCCAAGTAAATTTTCTTTAACAGAAAGAATAAAAACTTATAAATGACCAAGAATAAGGTGAAGAGATACCACAAAAAGGGCCTGAAGAATAATTTTGAGAATATTTTGATAACCATCAACATTTTAAAGCCCACGTATGTATTTACTACTTTTAAGTTGGTTTTTTAGTTTTTTTGTTTGTTTGTTTTTTGAGAGAGAGCATACATGCACAAGCAGGGGAGAGCAGAGAGAGAGAGGGAGAGAGAGAATCCCAAGCAGGCTCCACACGGTCAGCACAGAGCCAGATGCAGGGCTCGAACCCACAAACCATGAGATCGTGACCTAAGCTGAAATCAAGAGTCAGATGCTTAACCAACTGAGCCAGCCAGGTGCCCCTGAGTGTGTTTACTGTTAATCACCATAATTCTTCAATGATATGCTCCAGAACTACTGAGTAGCAGACAACAAGTAGGTCCATTTGTTGTAGAGGATAGTACTATAATAGAAATTATATTTGTGTTTTGCTGAAACAGTCTAAGGAGGATTTGAGCATTATATTTGATAAATATTATGGGTTTTCAGAAATTAACAGCCAAGGAGAAATCAAAAAAGAATTTTCATACTTTGATTAAAAGTCAACAAACAGGTTCCCAAGAGCACAAAAGCTCAGTTCTTGGAATTTTGTTTTGGTCTGAGACCTTGGATCACAGTAAAGTAACATGAATATAAATGCTAGCTGATAATGAATGATATACTCTTATTTACCAAAACACAATTCTGTCCTTCAGATGTAGTAGAGCTGGGGCAACTTAAAGCTTCTGAATAATTTAATTTGTTTACTGTTTTTGAGACTAATGCTGCTTAACATGTACCTATGAAAAAATTATAGGAATAGAAACACTACAGGGATTCTTCTCATAATAAATAAATTTTCAGGACCAGAATCATTTGATCAGATGGCTCTAGGATGTGAATTTGGGATTAAATATAGCCAGAATTATGGGAAAAGAGTTTGGTCAATTTCCAGCTTCCAGGTTTAGTAATAAAACTACCAAATGTAAGCATTAGGGGAACACCCTTCAATTCAAGCCTATGTGATTATTAGAAGTATAATAAGAATTTCAATGTTATTTTAGAAAAATATGACCAAATTGTAACAAAACAGTACATATCAATATCCAAAGACTTAAAATATATTATGATACATATTCACAAGTAAATGCAATTCAGTCTAGCTTATTCATTATTTAAAGCCAAAAGAAATAAATCCTTGTAATACCTTAATAGGACTTTCCTCCTGAAGAAAAGAAAATTTCCATTTCTATTTTATTAAGGGAAGCTTTAGAAAACTGTCAAGATCTGTGAGATGATAAATGACAATGAATTTAAATTAATTTTTAATTAAAAAGAAAAAGTATACAAAGACAAAATGAGAAATACAAAAATAAGATAAAATAGCAATTACACATTTAAAATCTAAAATTAGCAAAGTTACTTGTTTGTTTTTTTTTTTTTCAATAAAATCCAGTTTTAGAGACGATGCCTATTTTAGAATGAGCTCTTCTTTTATATACTGCTGGTGAAACTCTAAACTGGGGGTAGGGCTGGATGGAAGAGTCAGTTTGAAAATATTAGGTCTTGAAAATGCTCATATCGACTTCAACAAGTGCTCTTCAAGTAATCTGAAGAGATGACAGATCAAAATAGAAGAAATCTGAACTTCAATAATAAACAATAAATTAATGATATCTATATATATACTACTGATATACTACGAGTCCATTTAAAAATTAAATTTTATAGGAGTATATAATGATACAAGAAATGGTCACTAAATCTTAGTAGTTTTATTTATTTATTTATTTTTAAAGTAAGCTTCAAGGGGCACCTGAGTGGCTCAGTCAGTTAAGCGTCCAGCTTAGGTCAGTAGGTTAAGCATCTGGCATAGGTTGAGCGTTGGGCTCAGGTCATGATCTCACGGTTTGTGAGTTTGAGCCCCGCATCGGGCTCTGTGCTGATAGCTCGGAGCCTGGAGCCTGCTTCAGATTTTGCATCTCCCCCTCTCTCTCTCTACCCCTCCTCCACTTGTGCTTTCTATCAAAAAATGAATAAATGTAAAAAAAAATTTTTTTAAGTAAGCTTCAAGACCGGTACACAGTTTGGGGCACTGGGTGGTTCAGTTGGTTAAGCGTTCAACTTTGGCTCAGGCATGATCTCTCAGTTTGTGAGTTCAAGCCCTGCATGGGGCTTTGTGCTGACAGATCGGAGCGTGGAGCCTGCTTCGGATTCTGTGTCTCGCTCTCCCTCTGCCCCTCCCTGACTTGTGCTCTGTCTCTCAAAAATAAATAAACATTAAAAAAAAAAGAACCAAATGAAATTCTCGAGTTGAAAAACCTAATAAATGAGACAGAAAATTCACTAGATGGGCTCACCAAGTTTGACTTGGCAAGAGAAAGAACCAAGAAACTTGGAAGACAGAGCAACAGAAATTACTCAATCTGTAAAATAGACTTAAAAAAATGAATAAATAAAAGACAGCCTCAGAGACCTATGAGACAACATCAAGTATGCTAACCTACACATAATGGCAGGTCCAAAATAAGAGAGAAAGGGGCAGAAAAAAATAGGAAGAAATAATAGCCCCCCAATTCCTAAATTTTATGAAAAACATTAACTACCCAAAAATCTCAATGAAACTTAGCCTAGAATAAACACACACCAAAAAATCTATACCTAGACACATTTTAGTAAAGTGTTTAAAAATCAAAAACAAAGAAAACCCTCAAAACTGCAAAAAAAATTTATCATATACCAGGGAATAATAAAATGATAGTTAACCTCTCATCAGAAACAATAAAGATCAGAAGGCATTGATGCCATATTCAAACTGCCAAAAGAAATTGTTTCACGAAGAATTCCATACCCAGCAAAACTATCCTTTAAAAATGAAGATAACATGAATTCATTCTCAGGTAAACAAAGACTGAGAATATTTGTTGCTAGCAGATGTGCCCTATAAGAAATACTAAAGGAAGTCCTTCAGGCTAAAAGGATATGTCATCAGATGCTAACTCAAATTGGCAGGAAGAAATGAAGAGGGTTGGAAATGGTTAATATGTGAGTAAATATACAAGACTGTATAAACACACTTTTGCTGTTTTTTCTCTTAATTTTTACTTTAAAAGACAAGATGGCATAAACAAATAACTATAAAACTGCATACTGGATTTCTAACATACACAATGCATATGTCAATAACAGCACAATAGTGGCAAACCGTAAGACACTCTTAAAAACAGAGAACAAACTGAGGGTTGCTGGAGGGTGTTGGGTGGGGATGGGCTAAGTGGGTGATGGGCATTAAGGAGGGCACTTGTTGGGATGAGCACTGGGTGTTATATGTAAGTGATGAATCCCTAAATTCTACTCCTGAAACCATTATTATACTATATGTTAACGTGTATTTAAGTTAAAGTATCAATCAATCAATCAGTAGGAAAAAAAAATAACAGAACAATGGGCTGATGGTCTAACTACTTCCTCCTAGTTCATGTATCTTGGTAAGGCCATCTGATGATTACATGTGGCTATCCCCAGAAAGAGACCACCTCTTCTCAGTATGTTCCTGGGTAATGACCAAGGTGAAAGAGGTAAGGAGGATAATATAGAGCCATTTTGAAACTTCAGGATCCCAACCTGACCATTCCTGGGCATGATGTATCTGTTTCCCACAACATATAAAGCCCAAACTCTTACCAAAGCCCATAAATTCTAACCTTATTAGAATATTCACTATTATTTCAACCTACTATCATTTCATGTGGTTTGCTCAACTAGAAATTCATTTCTTCCATGCCCACCTCTCATAAGCCTACTCTTCCCTCAAAACTCTCCACAAATGCCACCTCCTCCCTGCCACTTTCCCTAAACACACAAGTTAGGATTAAATGCTCCCTTCTGTATAAGAAAACAGAACGCACCTTTATTTATGTCTTAATTTCAGTGGAATCACACATTGTGTGGGGGCTGATGAGGGAGCATAAGGCAGGCTAGGAGCAAAGTACAAGCTAGCACACTCCCTCCCCCCAGGTGGGATATGTGTTATATTTCTCAGACACTCCTGGCTCCCCCAAACCAAAGTAAACAAATGGTTAACTGATAGAACTCACAGTCATGTAGGACATGAGTTTCTATCAGTTTATAAATATCTTAGTGAATTACAAGAAACAGGCAATCTTATCAATAGCCTAATCTCCAGAAACCTATAGACTCAGTTTCCTGGAGCCCCAACATCATCCTTCCACTGAGATATGGGGAACAAAAGCAAGAAGGAAAAGACAGGTAAAATTAAATTTCCTTATAACCTGCAGCCCACTGACAGAACTTGAGGCAGGCAAAGTAAAACATTTCTCCAGGAACTCCCTACTGTCTTAATGTTAATGCTTTTCCAGAGGGAAAAACTATCTTAAAATGATAATAGCAAGGTCTCAGGTGCCTTAGGAGTCCTCTTTAGCATATCAAAGTCTTCCCATTTGACTTTACCTCCCCAGTTCCTCGGAATAAAACCATGGAATAAAACCATCATTCTTCATAACGCTGGTGTAGCTCTTCCTACCCACAGGTCCTGTGCCCATGCTTTAATAAAATTACTTTTTTGAACTGAAGATGTCTTCAAGAATTCTTGGGGCGCCTGGGTGGCTCAGTCGGCTAAGCGTCCGACTTCAGCTCAGGTCACGATCTCACAGTTCGTGGGTTTGAGCCCCGCGTCAGGCTCTGTGCTGACAGCTCAGAGCCTGGAGCCTGTTTCAGATTCTGTGTCTCCCTCTCTCTCTGACCCACCCCATTCATGCTCTATCTCTCTCTGTCTCAAAAATAAATAAAAGTTAAAAAAAAAAAGAATTATTTCTTGGACGTCAGCTCCAAACCCCATGAACCCCATCATCACCCCAAAATCTCATCGGGGCTAAATTCTAAATACAATGTAAGACACAAAAATCTCCCAACAGTCAATATTATTCTTGAAAATCCGACATGAGGCCACTGCTGAAGATGGTCATACTGTCCCACAGTAAGTCCACAACAGTGGGCTTTCCCTCTAGCATTAAAACTGACTGCTTTTTCTTCTGCTGAGCACTACAAGTTGTTGCTGGCTGACATTCAGAAGCCGTTGTATGGAAAATTAATACCTTTAAACCCTAGAAATGCTTATACCCAGAGGCATGCAGGAACTGAGATTCACATCTCCCCCTCACCCACTGACGGCACAAACTCCAGTGGAATGTCTACATGCTCCTTTGAGCTCCTGCTCTGCAGAATGTGTATAGTGGAATCAGAGTGGAATTCACCATGACCCAACTCCGCTGTGCTGGCCTCCAACTGGCTCATTGCGATGAGGGACAGAAGCAGAAAAATGTTCACCTTTAGCCTAGTAAGGCAGACCTACAGCCTGCATAATACTGATAAGGTTCAAATACATACTGGTTGCTACATTCTTAAACGGTCGTCGTATGATTGCCTGTACATCTCACCGATACTTAATATCAAGCTGAGTGATAACCACCAGAGAAATCTCGCCAAAGTAGTTTTATGAGTATAAATTCAAAGAAACATTTATGATCTGATACTCCCATACCCCCCTCCCCCTTGAGCACTAAACATATAACCACTAGCTTCATACAGCAGCAAAAGGGAAGTTCTTCTGGCCACAGGCCCTGTCTCCGTAGTGTAACGAAAACACCTGTTTGCTTTTGAAAAGGTCTCAGGAATTCTTTCTTGATCATTGGCTCTGGACTCCACATCAATGGGTCCAAGGTCATGGGTACGTGGCCAGGTCCTCCAGGGGCTAGGTTTACAAAAGTAAATCTTCACCTCTAGCAACCTCACAGTATGCACAGAACACTGCCTTGCAAACAGTGAACAATAAATGCATTTTAATTTAAGCAAAGTGACAGCACAACTAACGAGATATGAAGCCAATCCCTTCCAAAGTTACCAGAGTGTAAACATTTCAAAAACAAATGTTTTTGCACAAAAAAAGCTGTCCCCTCACAAATTAAAAACCCTTGTAGGTCTAGGAGAAAAAAACCCTGATTTTTAAATTCAGTAATTTTGCATAATTGGAGGGAACCAGGTGGTTGGCTATTCTACTGTTCTGAAGAAAAATAACATCAAAAAACATTTGTAAGAAGAAAATTACAGTGACCTTTAGCCTCCCACATTATCTCTTTGAAAAACTTGTGGCATAAATATAGGGTATTATTTCTTCTTTGGGGCTTTTTTCCTTTAGTAGCTAGATGAACTGATATGCAAGATAATAGTTCCATTCTTTTGAAAAGAAGCGACGTTTGTCTGGTATTGTTAGTTATTGTCATTCTATGTGTAAAGTATCATGCTATGGTAAAATGGTAATGTTTTTCAACAGAAAAAGACACATCCGAGTGGGTCACCTGCAGTCTCACAGGCAGGTGGTGAAACAAGTCACTTGAGCTTCCCTCACACAGGGCTCAGGGATTGGCAACTACCTCTGATTTGCAAATATGCAGAGTTCCGCTGCAGATGTCCCCTCAGGCTGGAGGGGAAGCTCAGGGGGCCAACAGAGAAGCTGCCTTGGACCAAGAAAGACACCAGCTTCTTCAGGGCAGCCGGTCTGACCTAATAATCAGCTACCAGACAGGATTCTAATAATCCAAAATGGGTCAGCTGAAATTAGTCCCAAGTGAGGTCAGGTCTTCTTAGCCCTGTGTCATAGCAGATCCCAGTGGGGCAAATGGGACAACTTCTAGATCAAGCCAAGATGGGTGGGCTAATTAATTAGAACCTTCTCCTAGGATGTGGGGTTGAATCACAAAGAATGCCAGGTCAGTCTCTTTCCTGGTGCCTGTTGCTGTAAAGTGTGGAGCTGTGTTTCCTGTCCCCACCACATGGAGAAAGTGGCCTACAGCAAGAGAGAATCACAGCATACAGATGGACAGATTCCTAACAGTTCTGGCTCCCCTTAAGGCCCAGCTACCTTCTTGCCCTCCCTGGAGGCTTAATGATTTTGTGAGCACCCCACCCCCACCGCTATTTCAGTAAACCTTCCATTTTCACTCGGTTGAATTCCATGTGCTTTTCAGTTGCTGACAAGCAAGGAAACATCAGAAATTAAGAAGCCCAGTTTAAAAAGATCAGGACAAAGAAAACAAGATAACAAAGGTCCAACCAATTGCCAAAACTAAGAGTAATACCATAGAGAAGTCACTGATAAGAAAGTAGCTTTTGCAAAATACCAAGTTCAAATTCTAGAGACTATTCAATGAAATTCTCACAAAAGGAAATGATAATCTAAGTCAGGGAGGGACCATATGTGGCTCTAACAGAAAGACCCATGCTTGTTGATCTAGGATACTAATCAGAGAATATAAATAATAAAGGCAGTCTGCAAAACTGAAATTATTGTCTTCCACCAAATTTTGCTGTCATGGCAGAACAAAGCTGGCCTTAGGTCTTTAGTTGTAAGTTGCATGGATTTCAGAAGCACAGGTTGGTATGTTTTTAAATGGCTTTAGCGTTTTTATGAAAATGATACATGCACCCTACAAACAGCCCATTTTTTAACTATTAAACTTTTGTTTTACCATATACAAGATGCCTTCAGCTTGAGCAAAACTAACACACACAACATCATTCTTACTTATTGACTATTCATTTGTAAAGCTGTGCATGGTATTCATGATGCTGTAAGCATGAAGTAGGGTCCCTGCACTCTATAGCCTGGTTAGGGAGATTAATTCATCTCTTTAGGCAGAAATATAAATTATTATGTGTGATTATGCATAAGTAACTAATTTACAGGGTGGGGAAAGAGCACAGGACTCAGACAGACCAAAGCACATCCCAGCTCTACCATTTTTTTCCTGCCACTTATTAACTGCTTGACCCCTGTACATCACTAAGTATTATTCAATGCAATTTTTCTCATCTGTAAAATGTGTCTGTTAGGTCCTACCTCATAGAATTGCTGTGATTAAATAAATAAAAGCCACCTGTATAGGAGTTACAAGAAGAGAAAACCTTGAACGATACATTGATATATTTGGCTTAGGCTATCAAAAGAACATCAGGATGAAGTAGAATAGACATTCAAACTTGCCTATGAATGAGAATAAGCTCCAGGTCTCTGCACACAGATCCCCCTCTAAGCCCTGCCACCCTGTTCTTCCTAGGTCTGTAACTATTTTCTACTAGCCCTCATACAAACCTTCCCATTCAACCAAACTGTGGCTGCCTACTGTATACTTAACATTCTCTGATTTAAAATATGTCATGTAATCCTCTCACCAACTTTTTGAGTAAGGTACTGTTATTACCCATTTTACATACAAGGAAACCGAGATCTCTCAGCCCCTCTGCAGTGCAGTCAAAGTGTGAACCCAACAAGTTTCCCTCTAGCTGCATGCTTTTCAGCACAGACTCTCTTAGGGGTTAATGCTCCACGAGTGGGGTGTCATCCTGAATGAGAATCTATCACGTGACTTGGTTCTCCCATGAGTAGACACATGAGACCTGTTTACCTGGGGAAGAAGGCCTCTCCCAGGTGACATCAGAGCCAAGACATGGAAGATACATTTGAATCATGGTAAACGTCTCTGGTTGGGATTAGCAGCCGCTTTAACCAACAGTTCCTAAGTAGACCATTCCTAGATCTGATTCCTAATTATTCACCAAAATCAGGAAAAGCACTTTCAACAATGTTCTCTGAAATACACCTAAAATTCAGAGTTTGATTCTGTGCTACAAAGTATGTTGTGACTTGTACTAAAATAATAGTTGGTATGTGTTAATTATATCTCAAGAACAAAATAATGTTAGGATGAAGCAGAGTTCATCCTAGGAATATACGAATAAGTCAATATCAGACAATCTATTAACATACCAGCATATCATTATGTTAAAAGAGAAAAACCAAATAATTATATGAGTGCTATGAAGGCATTTGGCAATAATGCTGCTAGCAAACATACTATATTCTTACTATACTTTAGGGAAATGTGTTAAGCATTTTACACTGATAATCTATTTCATTAATCACTTAACAATATCCTATGAGTTAAGTACACTTACCAGCACATTTTACAGATAATGAAGTTAAAAGACATGAAATAACCCTCTCAAGGTTAAACAACTAGTGAGTGGCAAAGACCAAATTTGAACACAAAGCCATCTGACCTCTGAGCTCAAACACTTATCAAATCAGTAAGGGGAAAAAAAGTGAACAGGCACTTCACTACAAAAAAATACAAATGGTCAACAGTAATGAAAAGATGCTAAGCCTCACTCATAAATTTAAAAAATTGCCAACTAAAACGTAACTGACCTATGAAGTTGATAAACATTGAAAAACTCTGTAATACTAAGTGTTCTCACTCTATGTTAAACCTAAGATGAGAGTATAAATTAGTATGCTATTTCAGAGCACAATTTGACAATGCCTCTACAAATTTCACATGCTCATACTGTTGACTAAGCAATTTCACTTTTAGAAATACCTCCTACGGGAGCACCTGGGTGGCTCGGTTGAGTGACGGACTCTTGGTTTCCGCTCAGGTCAGAATTTCATGGTTCAGGGGCTCGGGCCCTGTGTCGGTATCTCTAGGTCAGGCTCTCGGTGTTGGGCTCTGCGAGGACGGCACGCAATCTGCTTGGGATTCTGTCTCCTTCTCTCTCTGCCCCTCCCCCACTGGCACACGTGTGCGGGCCCACGTGTGTGTGCGCGCGCGTGCGCGCGCTCTCTCTCAAAAATAAATAAACATAAAAAAAGAAAGACATCCTATAGATTTACTGGCACAATTATACAAAACTACAAGTGCCTGAAATTTAAACTCCCTTGTTATATGCCTTTTATAATGCATCCATATAATGGAATACCATTCAGGCATTAAAATAAGAATGAGGCGGGGCGCCTGGGTGTCTCAGTCGGTTAAGCATCGACTTGACTTCGGCTCAGGTCATGGTCTAGCAGTTCGTGGGTTCCAGCCCCATGTCGGGCTCTGTGCTGACAACTCGGAGCCTAGAGCCTGGTGCCTGCTTCAGATTCTGTGTCTCCTCTCTCTGCCCCTCCCATGCTCATGCTCTGTCTCTCACTGCCTCTCAATAATAAATAAATGTTTAAAAAAAAAAAAGAATGAGGCACCTCTAGATGTAAGGACATGAAAAGTAGTCCAAAATATACTGTTGGGTGAAAAAGACCACATGGAAAGTTGGATATCATTGTAATTCCAACTAAATATGCTTGTGCATAAAAACATCCAGGAAAGTAAAACTCTTAACTACGGTGATGACCAGGGTGAGGATTGGAAAAATGGGAGAAAAAAAGCACAAAATACTTTCATTTTATACCCTTTTGTAACTATTTGACTTCTACCATGAGCATGCAACCATTTTATCATAAAAAAATCTTTAAATGATATAAGAAGTATATGTGCACACTTATCATGGCTATAAAAATGCAGATACTGATTCACAAAGAGTGTGTTTTAGAAAAATTTTAATAGTTGAACTTATCAACATATACTAGGAAATATAACCTTATCATTAAAAAAGGCCAAAAAAAAAAAAAAAAAAGATCCTGACTTCTTGTTGCTAAAGATACAGGAGAGCTAGAAATTATTTCCAACAAAAATGGAGAAAATTAGCAAAACAGGACCTCTTGCCCCGACCCTCCATCCGTGTCTACCTTCTCCCTTCGAAGTCACATCTCACAAATCACCACATCTCACATTCTGCTTTTATGGTGCACTGGTCTCACAGGTTTCCAGCATGTACAAAAAGATATAACTAGATCTTTTTATTGTTGATAGGATCCATAATTGCAAAGGAGCATAGTATTTAACACAATTCTGCAAACCAAGCAAACATGACTTATTCAGTTCATAACATCTTCCTTGGGGAAACACCTTCCTTCCTTGCCCTTTTGTCTGATTCCTGGTCATCTGAAAGATATGTAGATGGTAGTCATTACAGTATAAATTAAATGATTTTTCCCAATAGTAAAGGTTTTCTCCCTTTCTCCAGGAAGAAACAAAGCAAATAATAAACATGACTAAATGGCAAGCAAGACACTTGTAGAAATGCACTTAGCTCCACATATACACAAATAGTATTATGGCTTACAATATTTCTAGGTACTTATCCATTAATTTGGGTGGCAACGTAGTATTTTTGGATTTCCACTAGAAACGGAAAAGGGATAACAGATTTAGATCAGAATTAATCTGAATTGGAATGTCAAGGGGCAGAGGCAGAGCACAAGTCATACCAGAAATTGCTTATTATACATTTTGCACAAGGATCCCTTCAGGAAAGAGTGTTATTTCCTGCAGTCGGTTTTAATAAATGGTAGGTACTACCACATCACATGCCACACTGGTTCAGGGTGAGAATTTTCTAATAAAACTTTTCTGATACTTAAAGAAAAGAAATCTCAATCGCTCAAATTGACAGCTACAAGCATGAGAATGTAAATTATTTTGTAATTTTAGTCACAGGAAATTTGAATGATGAACTGATTAAAATGTAGGACTATCTGGGATATTAAACAATAATGATTTAAATGTTTCATCTGTAAGAGTATGCGTAGAAAAACAATGCTGGCACTAGAAATTAACAGGAGCACCTGGGTGGCTCAGTCGGTTAAGCATCTCTTGCTTTTGGCTCAGGTTTGTGCTGACAGTGTGGATCCTGCTTGGAATTCTCTCTCTCCCTCTCTCTCTCTGTTATCCCCCTGCTCATGTACATGTGTGGCTCTAAGTAAATAAATAAATTTTTTTAAAAAAGAAGATGCTCTAAAACAATTCCTTTTTCTCTACTTTGTTGGAATTAGTGTATAAAATATTTAATACAATTTCAAAATTCAGGATGAAAATTAGACCAGGAAAACATAGCTAGAACTCCCATTTAACAAAAGAATTAAAAACGAGGTGATTCCACTTTTTAAAAATTTTTTTAAGTTTTTTAATGTTTATTTTTGAGAGAGAGAAAGAGAGACAGAGCATGAGCGGGAGAAGGGCAGTGAGAGAGGGAGACACAGAATCCGAAGCAGGCTCCAGGCTCTGAGCTGTCAGCACAGAGCCCAACAGCAGCTCTGGAATCCAAGAACTGCTAGATTATGACCTGAGCCAAAGTCAGACACTCAACTGACTGAGCCACCCAGGCGCCCCTAGGTGATTCCACTTTAGACAATAAAGTAGTATCATTTAAAAAAAAAAAAAAAACGAGCATGACCTTGGGCGTGTTGAACGCTTTGTGACTCAGTTTCCACACGTGTAAAAAGGAGACAGTAAGAAAACTTTTTGAAGCTGGTGGTAGTGATTCTCATAGGTTACCGCAGGGAAAGCCACGTTGAGCAACAGAGACTGGCACACAGCAGACCCTGCGCACATTTTTGGCATCACCATCATCCTCTACTTTCACAAAGGAAACCACCAAGGTTCATAACCAGAATCACTGATCCTTATTCACACTTTTGAGCCACTTGCCTTGTTAGAGGAATTCACTCCTGGACAAAAATGAGGGGAAGAAAGCTCTGGGAATTATGAAACTTCATGAAAAACATTTGGGACTGTGAAAAACAAGACAACAGGCCCAGAATGGAGTCACATATGCTAAGCCCCATGTCACCAAACTGAGACTTGATTACAGTTCCAAACTCTCCCAGAAATGAGTCTTAAACCAATCAGAAGTCACCTAATCAGCACTAGTGAGGCAAACCCCACCATTCCCTAAAAGAAAGTAATCTTGGAATAACCCACTTTTTTGCCTCACATAACTTCCTTTTTCCACTTCTGCCTGTAAGTATTTAATTTTGTACAGCTCCTCAGAGCTCCTTTCTATCTGCTAGACTGGATGCTGCCCAATTTGAACCGATTTTTGCTCAAATAAATCCTTAAAATTTTTAATATGCCTCAGTTTAGCTTTTAACAGGACTCACAGGCTGCCTTCAAAACATATAATGATCATTCGGGCGCCTGGGTGGCTCAGTCGGTTGAGTGTCCGACTTCAGCTCAGGTCATGATCTTGCGGTTCGTGGGTTCGAGAGCCGCCGCTGGGCTCTGTGCTGACAGCTCAGAGCCTGGAGCCTGCTTTGGATTCTGTGTCTCCCTCTCTCTCTGCCCCTCCCCCGCTCATGCTCTGTCTCTCTCTCTCTCTCTCTCTCTCTCAAAAATAAACATTAGAAAAAAACCAAAACCATATAAGGATCGCTGCCTCAGAATCTGTCCAGAATGGGACATACATTGTGACTCTGTCCAGGGTGAGACGTTGTACAGTGTGTGACTCCATCCAGGGTGGGATGTGGTAGATGTGACCCTCTCCAGGGTGGGACAGACAGTGTGCCTCTCCTACAGCTATGTAACAACCATCCAAGAGACTTTAGTCCCACCAACCAGACTCCCTTCTAAAGAGATGATTTTACTACAGAAAAATTTTACTTTCATTTAACTCTGAACCTAATTGCCTATGTGATACAATATTAAGGTTTACTTTTTAATCAGTAAAAATGTAATTCTGGATTGTAAGCATTCCCATTACTCTAACTCCAAGAATACCCATCAGTCTAAGAAATATAAACTGCCCCTTTCATGTAAATGTACTGAAGAAAGAAAATCAACACTCTAAAAGGGCCAAAAAATTTGAATAAAGTGAAATGATCACATAAAAAGGTAATGTGAAAGTAGCAGTTTATTTTTATTTATTTATTTAGTTTTTAATCTTTAAAAAATTTTTTAACATTTATTCATTTTTGAGAGTGAGAAAGACAGAGCATGAGCAGGGGAGGGGCAGAGAGAGAGGGAGACACAGAATCCGAAGCAGCTCCAGGTTCTGAGTTGTCAGCACAGGGCCCGACGCGGGGCTTGAACTCACGGACTGTGAGATCATGACCTGAGCCAAAGTCGGACGCTTAACCGACTGAGCCACCCAGGCACCACTTTAAATTTTTTTGATGTTTATTTTTGAGAGAGAGAGAAAGAGAGAGAGAGAGAGAGAGAGAGAGAGAGAGAGAATGAGTGGGGGAGGGACAGAGAGAAATGGAGACACGGAATCCGAAGCAGGCTCCAGGCTCTGAGATGTCAGCACAGAGCCCAACATGGGGCTCAAATTCACAAACCGCGAGATCATGACCTGAGCCAAAGTCGGACGCTCAACTGACTGAGCCACCCAGGCGTCCCTATTTACTTTTTTTAAAGTTTATTTTCCTTAGTAATCTTTACCCCCAACATGGGGTTCAAACTCACGACCCTGAGATCAAGAGTCGCATGCTCCTCTGACTGAGCCAGGCAGGTGCCCCAAAAGTAGCAGGTGATTTTTAGAAAGCCACCAGAGTACTTACTGTAGATCACCACCCAGCAGCTGATGGAAACTCAGCTCTGAAAAAGACCTTGCAGCATAAAGCCACATGCCTTTTCTGGAAAACCTTGCGACTGTACCCTGTTACTTTATGTTCTGCAATAAGCATATTAAACAATCTACATCTGTTTTTAAATTTTTTTAATGTTTATTTTATTTTTGAGAGAAAGAGCCTGACATGGGGCTCGAACCCACAAACTGCGAGATCACGACCTAAGCCAAAATTAGCACTTAACAGATTGAACCACCCGGGCACCCCTATCTACGTCTGTTTTCGAATGGGATCTACAACTTGGAATTCTGTTTTAAAACACCTAAGGAGAGGGACAGTTCTACCTTTTCTGATGGAGGTCAATAAAGATAATATTGGCAATTCCTTGAAACAGATCTAACAACAGTTATTTAAACTATTTGGTTGTTCATACAGAAGGCTCCTCCTTTGTATCATTTTTTAAAAATTTTTAATGTTTATTTTTGAGACAGAGAGAGGGAGGCACAGAATCTGAAGCAGGCTCCAGGCTCTGTGCTTTGAGCACAGAGCCTGATGCAGGGCTTGAACACACCAATCATGAGATCATGACCTGAGCCAAAGTTGGATGCTTAACTGACTGAGACATGCAGGCGCCCCTCTTTTCTACCATTCTAAAAACAATATATCTTCAATCTGTATTTTAATCTTTTGGCAGTTTAGCTATATTGTCTTAGTAAAACAACAACTATGAAATCAATGTTCTCTGGTTTTAGCAATTCAAGGCCAAAGATGATAAAAGAAAGAGAAGATCTGGATTCACTTTCCGGTTTTAGGTTGTGTCATTAGTTTTTGAAATATCAGAAAACATGATCAAATGATTAGCTAATATAAAATACACGGCTGGGCACCGAGAGAGTCAGTCGCCACACTTCACAGTAATACTTTCTAGCAATCAGCTCCTCAAATCAGCTGGTCCCTTCTGACGATGGGGTGGGGGAACCTGCATTTATATACAGCTGATTAAAATTAAAAGTTAAAATTCAAAAGGCAGATCAATTTATTTTCAAAGTAACAGTCTAAGAATACAGCTTAGGATCTAGGGGTGACTAAAGTTGTTTTTCTGATTTTAACTAAAAAGCTAAAGAATGTTGCATCTGAGAGAAATCTTTCCCATCTCTCCCAAATATTGATACAATGTTATGTCAATCTAAGGTTGCAGTAGGAGATTTGGCTGTAGAAGAGTCACAGAATTATGTACTCTGGCCAATTAAAATGAAGTGGGATAAATTATAGGAGAAAACAACAGGGATACTAGTATTACAGTATTTTTGCTAGAGTAAAATTTGATAAATTGAGCCTAATGATACCTAAAGGTTTATTTAGCACTCACTAGGAGTCAGGCATTGTGTTTTAAAAAAAAAATGAAAGAGCTTTGCCGGCATTCTCTTCATGTATTACAACCCAGTTTTAACGAAGGTGTTTTATGTTGCCCAAGGTCACACTGCTAGTAAGTGGTGCAACCAAGGTCCTAAACTATGTCTGTCTACCTCAGGCCCAGTGCCAAACACATCCTAGGCCCTCTTTGAATATCTGAGCAAGAAATGACAGAACGGGGGCACCTGGATGGCTCAATCTGTTAAGCGTCTGACTCTTGATCTCAGCTCAGGTCTTGATCTCAGGGTTGTGAGTTCAATACCCATGTTGAGCTCTGTGCTCGGCATGAAGCCTACTTAAAAAAAAAGAGAGAGAGAGAGAGAGAAAGAAATGACAGAATGACCTCAAATCCAAGCTCTTCACTTCTATACCATATTACCTGTTGTAATTAAGGTAAATATCAGACAGTGAAAGTGCTCTCATTGGGAACCTGATGGAGACAGCCTTAAAGAAAGTTTAGTTAAACAAGCATCCATAACGAATAAATTACGACCTGAAGATCCTTGATCCAACCACACCCTCTGTGCTCTGTTACCTTGGTCACCCACAATGTGCAAGACTCCAGACAACCACCTTCTCCCCAGTTTCATCTCTACACTCCTTTAAGCCTCCCCCATTGGACTGTACCATCTTCAGGTCCGGGAGCATTTGCTGCTGTACCCGATGTCTAGCAATGGTAACTGTACACTGCCTGGCAATAGTAACTGCTGACCTGGGGATTTCTCCCATCCATTCCCACCCTCCTTTCCAACACTGTCCTCACACCCTCAAGTGCTTTTACAAAGCATTCCCAACATATCCCCCCTCAGCTGAAACCTGGCTCTTCCCCCAAGAACACCACCTCACTTAGAAAGCCCCACTCCCTGCACAAAGCAGAACCCCAACAGACAGTAAGGGACTCTCATGCCCCCCCCCCACAAGCGGGCATCCACGCGGCTAACTGGTACTCCCAGCCCAATGTGGGGGGCTCTTCTGAGATTCACGGGTTCAGGCGCCCCTCCTGATTGGTATCTGGCTCTGTGCTTTTTCTACTCCAGTTTTGCCCATCCTCAAGTGTTTTGAGCTTCAGTCTCAACCATAACCACACCTATATTGGTCCTTCCCTTAGGAATCTTAAACCTCATTGTGCACGTCTGGCCAAATCTTTCCATCCTGCTACATATGGCTCCCGCTTCCTCACATCTCACCCTGCTTTTTCTTCGACTTCATCTACAAATGCCCTCTCCTCTCAATTCATTAATTGTGAACAACAAACCACAGCATCAAATGATGTGTAAACACAAATGACATGTGTAAACACATGTAACAGGAGCATTGAGTACCTACCCTACCTACAGGTGACATCCAGAAAGAAAGAAATAATGCTGAGGGGTAGGGGACATAGTTGGGGGAGGAGTTATAGGAAAGCCAGAGAAGGGGAGCCTCTGGAGTTTCAGATGAACAGGTGAACAGGCGGGTGCCGGGTACAGGCAGCGACATGTGTCCCCGTGGCCTGGGGCAGGGCCCCACCATTCCACCACTCCAAAGAGCACTGTTCACACTCAGGCAGTTCTCACAAAATGCCAAAGGAGTAAAAAAAAGGTTTTTGGTTTTGATAATCAGTGATTTTTGAGTAAATGTGCACTTTTCCTTCATAAAAACATTTTGGGAGAACACTCCTATCTCCTACAGAGCTCACCGAGGTCATAGCCCCTGAAGCCAGCAGTCCACAGGGAAGGGAACACAGAGTGGGGTGTTTAGGGTCTATTATGGCATTTGATGCTGCAGTGGCAAGTTTACCCTATTTTACAAAAGTACTGGCCTGCAATGGACTGGGGGCAGGGAGACTCATCCTCCCTCCACACACAGAGTTTGGGGAGCAGTGACCTAACCTCTGATCACAATCAGAGAATGCTTTGCATTCTACCTACTCATGTCTGTTCTACAAGGCAGCTTGCAGTGAACCAGGACACATGAGAGACCCAATGGGCTACAAAGGCTTCCCAAGCCATCTGCCAAGTCCCTCTATATCTGCTGGTGTGAAGACAGACCACCCTGGGAGCAGAAAGAAACCCTGCCCTGCCCCCGCCCCCCTGCCCTGAACTGCAGATCATGTTTCTTACTACTGCCTTCCTTTCTCCCTTCCCTGGAGGGTGCAAGGAGGATTTTGAAGAAAATGCAATTAAGTTCAAGAGATACAGACTTTCTCATTGGCCTTGAGATGTCTATCGGCATGTTCTCCCTTCCCTGGAGGGTGCAAGGATTTTGAAGAAAATGCAATTAAGTTCAAGAGATACAGACTTTCTCATTGGCCTTGAGATGTCTATCGGCATGCCTGGGCCTAACCAAAAAGAACCAGAGATTCAACACTGCCCATGGATCCCACCGGGCTCTCTTTACCACAGCATGCTAAGGTATGCGAGCACATGGCATGCTTAAGAAGTGTCAGTAAATCAGTACTGCTGGAGCAGGGAGGAGGACAGGGGAGAGGCTGTGAAGAGACAGGAGCAGTACTTCCACTGCTCACTTGGTTTTATTCGTAACTCATCACAGGTGAGAATCCATTTCAACATTGGTCTGGGCACAGGAAGGTAACAGGTGCATAAAGTGGCTTAACAGGACTTCCACCCCACTGGAGGGAGAAGCCTAGACAAAGAGCCCAGGTGTGTGGGGGGGGGGGGGGAGGTCGGGGGGTGCTGTGCTCTGGCATCTCAGAGAACTCTCTAGGTCCACTTTCCACCCCCTCATTTCACTCCCCCTTGCCCACTGCTGCCCCTCTGGTTTCATCCCGCTGCCTCAGTTGAACCGTCTGCCTCTTGATTTCAGCCTTGCCCCTAGGTGTCATCTTTCCAACGAATTCTCCATGTCAAGCTTTGCAGTCCAGAAGCTATTCTGACTTACCTTCACATCCAGTCCAGACTCCGGGAAGCCCTGTCTATCCAGAAGACACATCTGGACCATAGGCTCATACTGTGAAACCAAACTGGAGAGAATACTGTGTTGTGTTTTTCATGGATTATCTACTGTTTTCATCACTACGATAATCTTGTGAGATGTGTATTATCCCGTTTCATACCCGGAGAAACTGAGCCTTAATAAGGGGATGAAGCCCCCTGCCCCTCCTCCCCCCGCCACACTTTTCAAAAAAATGTTTATTATTTATTTTTGAGAGAGAGACAGAGCACAAGTGGGGGAGGGTTAGAGAGAGAAGGAGACACAGAATTCAAGGCAGGCACCAGGCTCCGAGCTGTCAGCACAGAGCCCGATGCGGGGCTGGAACCCACAAACCATGATATCATGACCCAAGTAGAAGTCGGATGATTAACTGACTGAGCTACCCGGGCACCCCCCACCCCCACCACCACACACACACTTTTAATAAGTGGATATGTGAGTAGCAAAGCTGGTATTTCAACCCAGGTCCCCCTGAATCCAGAGCCTATACTGCCTCTTCTGATAAGAGAGACACTAAATTTTGAAGGAATGGTGAGTTAAACACAGAAATAAATCCTGGCCTTAAGCCCCTGCTGTCCACAGCCTTAGGCAGCTGTTTACTCCACGCCACAAGGTACTTGCTGCCGGGGTAAGAAGAGAGCACCATACGAGGAAAAAGGACTTTATGATAAAAACAGGCAGCTCTTAGTGACAATGCACAGATACTCCCCTTGTTCTCTTGTTGAAACTCATGTTATAAGCTCTAGCGACCAGCATCCTTTCTGTGAGCTGTGCCCTGGAAGAACTGTATGTTTTCTCCCTTTCCCTTTGTGGCTATTACGGTATTCACCACCCGCAGTCACAGCCAGCTTCCCTGCTAGGCTGTGAACTTCCGAAGGGCCGCATCATACTCTTCTTGCATCCCTACCACTATGCCTGGCACACAGGAGGGACGCAGTAGATGTCTGCAGAATGAATTAGTGAATTAATTAAAGCAGCATCCTCCTTGTATGCATTATGTAGTGTTGGTGATTAGCAAGCTTGAAATGAGCTTCCAAAATTCAGTTCAAAAATAAAGTATTAATGTAGATATATCCACTCCAGCAAATTAGTTGGACAACATGAGAATGACCTCTTGAAAAAAAAATACGGGGGTTAAAAGCTCTCATCACAGAACTTGAAAGAAAGAAAACAATGAACACCAAAGCCACACAGTATTTCTACAACAAAACAAAAGGAAGCATATGTTCCCTAAATCAAGGAAACATATGTCCCCTGAATTGGATTCAATAAAAGATCTGAACTTTAGCTATTTCACTACTTTCCTGAGGACTAATCATTTTCTGTTTTTGGTGATTTTACTGAGTTTTTAATATATCATTTTACACAGTGGGTGTGTGAAATTTAAAGACTTTAATTTCACCTCTGAATTACTCTAAATGCCAACATAGAGAAAATTATAAAACTTTAGCTCTGTTAAAAATACACTACAAAATTCAATGCTCTTATGATGGCTAAAAATTGAAAAGTGGCTAATTATCTACATGAGAAAAGAAAATTACCAAATTCATAATTTGGAGTTCCATTTTCACTTCTCTTATAAGAAATAATTATGTATTAGAGCAAGTAATGCTCAACGGTATCCGTGAAAGCGGTACTAAATAAAGCAGTACTTGATGCAAACGCTTCACGGTCACCAACGGGGCACTGTGACCAGACAGTAGACATGCCCATGTGAGCTAAGACTTCACAACTGGTGATACAGGGAACAGTTTCATTGGTATGGATAACCTCCAGAACTGCAAAAAGAAAGAAAAAAAGAAAGAAAGAAAGAAAGAAAGAAAGAAAGAAAGCAAGAAAGCAGATTTCAAAAATTTCAGGGAGTCAGTTTGTAAAAGATCAGAAAAACGGAGTCATGACAGTGAAAAGCAACATAAAATCCTTCATAAGCTTGGTTGTCCTTTATACAGGAAGAGAGGAAATACCAAGACAACTGAGGACACTGGACTCTATATATTAGATAACAGCATTGTACCAAGGTTAAATTCCTTGAGTGTAGTATTATGCAGAACAATGACCTTGTTCTTAGGAGATACACATGAAGTATTCATAATTCCTAAAAGGTTCAGTAAAAAAACAAAGTGTGGGTATGAGCGTGTGTATGAAAGGAAGGAGAAGGGTCAAATAGGAACAAGTGGGAAATCTAGAGAAAAGTGTTCACTGAACTATTCTTCAAACTCTTCTATAGGCTTGACTTTTTTCAAAGTAAAATCCTGGGGTTAAACAAAATCAGAGAGAGGTCTGACTTCATACTGCAAGGCACTATCTCAAGAGTAAAGAGAAATTTCTTTTTTTTCTTTTTTCTTCAATTCAGCGACAAACCCACAGAGGAAAACCATTATAATCTTTTTAAAAGCCATAATGTGAAAACAGTAAAAAGAGATGACCCATATTAAGGAATGATATCCAATAGTGCTGTGACGCCCCAAGGCTTATTTATGACAGGCTAGGGCACAGCTCCGAGGGTTTTATTGTTTTGTTTTGTTTTGAACTATGTGCAGAAAAGACAGTTGACCGCTAACATTTTTGACAGCCTAGACACTCCGCTTTATAAAAACCATCTAGCTTAACCATCATAACAAGCCTGGCTATAGCTGTTATGATCTCAAACTGAAAGAAAATGAAAAGAAAAAAGTAAAACTCAAGGTGGTAAATAATTTACATGCAAATTCAAACAGTAAACAGGTGATCTGAACTCAAGTCTGTGAAATCCCACACTCTAGAGTCTTTCTCATATAATATACTAAATGAACAACAATGCAACAGGACTGCTGTCTGTGTAAAGTTTTACTCTTCAAATGACTGTGTCTACTGCTACCATTAATTTTTAATAATGAGAATAAACGGTATATTGCCATTTTTCCACCAAGAAGAAAAATCTTCCAAAATACTCCAGTCAATGTTAATGCCATCAAAATTCTAAAATAGATTATGTGTATTTTATGTTAATTTTATGTATGTTACATATAATCACGTAATAGCTCATGTTATTATAAAATAGATTATGTATGACTTCTGTGTACTTAAAAAAAGATGTCCCAATAAGAAGTGATGATGAAGAGCAGAAATGGGTTAAAAAAAAGAACAAAAGTAGGATTTCTTTTGCTCGAAACTAGGATCACAGGGTACTGCTTAAAAATAAGGCTATGGGTAATCATGTTACATCATACAAATATATCAAATCAACACATCTTACACCTTAATTTTTTTGTTTTGGTTTATTTTGAGAGAGAGCACAAGTACAAGTGGGGGAGGAGCAGAGAGACAGCGAAGAGAGAATCCCAAGCAAGCTCCACACTGTCAGTGCACAGCCTGACGTGGACTCAATTCCTGAGATCATGACCTGAGCCAAAATCAAGAGCCAGACACTCAACCAACTAAGCCACCCATGTGCCACAACACACTGTACACCTTAAATACACACACGTTATATGTCGACTGTATCTCAATAAAAATAAAAATTTTTAAAAATGATAAAATTAAGGTTATGGGGTGCTTGTCAGGAAGATATCAAAGATATGTTTCATTTGGATTTTGGAAGACACCTGACAGTTCCAGTCATGTTTTGCAGAACTGAACCAATTGAACACCCATCTGGGTTCCCATTAATCATCCCATACTGTACTCCTTTCATTCCCGCACCTAGTGGAAAACCAGCTTATGAAGCCGTGAAACCTCTACACGCTCTTAAGACTCTAGGAATTTTGTTAGAAAATTGCTAGGTGATACAGATTCCTTCTACGTATAGAAATAAAAACTGACAGGTTTGTAGGCAGGCACTAAAAACACATGAAGAGAGTTGAGCAGAAACAGTGTTGTTTAAGGTGCAAAAACGATCCTAAATAATTTTTTTAATGTTTATTTATTTTTGAGAGAGAGAGAGAGAGAGAGAGAGAGAGAGAGAGACAGAGCACGAGCGGGGGAGGAGCAGAGAGAGAGGGAGACACAGAATCCGAAGCAGGCTCCAGGCTCTGAGCTGTCAGCACAGACCCCGACGCAGAGCTCAATACTCATGAACGAGATCATGACCTGAGCCGAAGCTGGACACTCAACTGACTGAGCCACCCAGGCGCCCCAAAATGATCCTAAATGATGTATTTGTTAAATACTTTCTTAACGTAAACATCGCCTCATCCTCATGAACTATAATAAATGAAAAAGACACAAAAAGGAGAAATGTTCTATTCCAATTACTCAGGTTGAAATATTCATTTTTGAAAGATGGAGTATGAATAGCAAAAGCCAAAACCTCAAAGATTTAGAGAACTCAGCCACAAGTTGAGAAATACACTGTAACATATTCTGTTTTCACTCAATCAACAGCGACTGATTACCTAGCAATACCCATAGCATGTTATATCATGTTACACAGGAGTTACTGTTGTGATTATTATTTAAAAATAGTGAATAAGAAAAAAACTCATATCACATAAGCTTCTGGTTGATTTTACCTGACTTATTTTTTTTGAAATTAAAGGTCTTACATAAGTTTTATAGTTTATTTCTGAAAAGAAAATTTATTTCTGAAATAAAACTCCATCAGAAAAAGATATCCTAAGAATTATTGTTAATGACCAAGTATGAAGTTCTACATTTTAAGTAGACATTTATTATTTTCAGGAAATGATACTTTAAAAGAAACTGACATATATCTCTACTACTAAATTAAGTTACTTTGAGCCACTAAATTAACAAAGAGAACTACAGAATTTCCTCCTCGGGATGGCTTAAGACTGTTCGAATATTCTTCTTTCCTGGAATAGTTTTAGACAAACTTCTATAAAAAAATTAGAAAGTCAAATAAATTACAGACATGTAGATGATTAACAGGTCCCATTCCTTTTTTTCCTTCTTATAGCACTGCTCTTTTTATCTAAGGTAGTAAATATAATTTTATTTTCCTTGCCTGAAAGATTGAAGATGTACATAAAATGCTTAGCACAGGGGGTCTCCAAAAGCTGGTTGGTCCTCTCTTCCTTCCATGTCAAGATTCATTCTCATAATGAGTTTCAGCATGTTATATTACTAGGGTAACAATTTTTACTCCTTTTGAGGCTTATTGCTGTACATAGTACAACCCTTAAGCTTGACATCATCCTGTTTGTTTTTCTTTAAGTCAGATTGTTTCCTGACATTTCCTATTGCCCGTGATTCTAGGAATAAGCACAACGTTTGACTTTAATGAGTGTTTCTTTGCTGGCATTCCACCTTCTCTACATTTCCAACCAAGTCTTCCCAAGATACACCGGACACAGACTTAGTGGTGGTAGAGATACGAAAATAATGGTGCTTCAAAATTTACCTACATGCTGGAGCCCCTGATTTATCAGTTGATGAGAAGTATACTGTACAACGAACACTAACGCAACTTGCCCAGATATAAATGTCTCATATCACACAGTTTGAGACAGAAAAGGGGACAATTTAATCTAAAATTCCTAAACTATGTGGCTGTGGAAAGAATTTTACAAGAAGACAAGGTACCACACTACAGATTCCATCTTATTGCTCCTCTCTTTTGCCACCACTGCTCATAAAAGACCACATCCCTGCCCTGGAGCACCTTCACACTTGATGGCTCTACTCTGGGATAACATCTGATGCCTTGCTGACATAAAGCCTAATTCCTCACTCCACAAAAGCCATTACAATCTGCTCTTTGTTTGCAACATTTAAAATAAGTATGTCTTCAGCATACAAAAAGCTCAGGAGAATGAAGTAGATACTATCCCCACACAGCACATCTACTTAATCCCTGCCTCTTTCCTCACAGATTTGGTCACTACAGAATAAGAATAAATTGTACCAGTAATTGCCGGCAGATAAAAAATAAAACTTAACCTTAAAACACCTTTAATAATACAGCACAGATGGAAATGAGGTGATTTTATGAAATAAATTACTCATCTGTGTTATGTAAATGTCAAAACTGATGTGTCTGAAACGTCTACCTTATGTTTTTCAACAACAACAAAAAAATTCTAGTCATATTTAAAAGAAAGAGTAATTTTCTCAAATCAAACCTAGCAGTGTCATTTGTCTTCAGAGAAGGCACTCCACGGAAGTAACTTTTCCAAATAGTTGATCCGCTTCAATGCCCAAACTCACTTTACTTAAACCATTTTGGACAGAAATGTTCTCAACTGTGTCCAGTATTCCCTACCAATGCAGGTAGTGCACCGTACCAAGAATCTAATTCAAGCACTCGTGAGTGGCGAAGGTCTATCACTGTGACTAGGCATTCGGTTCCTAAGATATCTCTAAGACAGCAAGAGCCTCAGGGGCATTAACAAATGTAAAGCAATTAGCTCCTATTCCAAGTGGCCTCAGGATGACAAGTTCTCCCACCCGTATTTTCAGAGTTATCCTGTCCCTTCTTAAAAACTCTCATCCACCACTGTTTCTAGGGTGTCCTTTACCCATCTTCTAAATCACTGCTTCTGAACTGTGGCTGGGACATCAGCTAACCATGTAGACAATAACTGATCAAGAGCAGGAATAAAACTGGGGTGAGGGTCTCCATTTAAAAAGGTGCATTGGGGGTCTCCCCACGCAATGAGAAGACGGCAACCTGTGTGACTTTGACTGGAAAGAAGGAGAGATCCTGATGTTCCTCAGTGCCACCAGGATGATGAAGAACCACAGATCTATCACTGTGGAGCAACATACAGGCAACAACTTCATGTTTAGTAAAGTGGCCAATGCAATTCTTTTCTTCCGTCTGGATTTTCGTATGGGCCTGCTTTACATCACACTTCGCATAGTGTTCCTGATGACGTGCAAGGCCCCCCCCCTCCACCCCAGCCGGATATGGGCCCTGAGTATATCAAGTACTTCAATGACAAAACCATTGATGAAGAGCTGGAGTGGAAAAGGAGGGTCACCTAGATTGTGGAGTTCTTTGCCTATTGGTCTAATGACTGCCAGTCGTTTGCTCCTATCTATGCTTACCTCTCCCTCAAGTATAACTGTACAGGGCTAAATTTGGGGAAGGTGGACGTTGGACGCTACACTGATGTTAGTACACGGTACAAAGTGAGCATGTCGCCCCTTGCCAAGCAGCTCCCTACTCTGATCCTGTTCCAAGGTAGCAAGGAGGTCATGCAGCGGCCACAGATTGACAAAAAAGGATGAGCTGTCTCTTGCACCTTCTGAGGAGAATGTGATCCAAGAATTCAACTTGAATGAGCTGTATCAAAGGGCCAGGAAGCTATCAAAGGCTGGAGATCACATCCCTGAGGAGCAGCCTGTGGCCCCAACCAACACGGAAGCACCAGACAGGAAAGCAAGAAGGACAAATAGAATCCCTGCCTTGTCAGTGCTTCCTCACCTTTGAGGTCCTGCCCCTTCCTTAACCACAGGCCCTGCCTGAGGCCTGGGCCTTTTATTTATGTTTTCCCTTTGGCTCTGCCTCAGTTAGGCAGGGTGCTGCTTCTGATTTTAAGGAGGCTTTCAGGGAATTGACAGGAACCCTCAGGGAAGGCCTCCACTGCTGTGGCCAACTTTCACTGGAAGGAGGGAGAGATCTCTGATGATGGGAGGAGGAAATGCTTGCCTTCCAAGCTTGGGTCAGAGTATCAGCTGCTGTCCACCACTCACATGTCTCCATCGGGCAGTGTTTTCATCCTTCCTCTTAGTGGACCTGCACAGTCTGCCTAGATTATATTAAACCTAACAGAAAAGGCCTAGGTATGGAGTCTGCACTAGGATTTTTCCCTCAAGGATCCTTACTTCTTTAGGCATTTCTGGCTTGGTCTGTGGCCTTCATTAATAAGGCTAACTTTGTCACTGGTCCCCAGGAGAAACCTTTAACCACTGAATTTACTCATTGGAGATAGTTTTGAATAATCCCCATAATTTTTGGAGTTTGGGAGGAAAAGGCATAGGTTTGAGACGTTCCTTTGTATGGTGGGGCTCAGGAGAAAGCCCTTGGGCAGGTATGAGGTTTCACTTAGTCTCCTACTTCCAACAACCAGTTGATGGTTTTCAATAATAAAGAGACTGGGATTTCCTTTAAAAAAAAAAAAAAGGTGCATTAGCTCCAATGCACCGTCTGATTATAAGTTTAAACACTGAGAGGACATTTCCAATTATTTCCTAGTTCTTGATTACATCACATGGTTTTGTTTTCAGGGAAAATGACCGACAAATAAATCATTACTCCACAGTAATTATTCTCACCATACCTTCTTGTCCAATACCACTATTATTAGTTAAGAAATGTCACCATTAATAAGTAAAATCACAATACAGGCTGGCTTACCTGACGCGCGCCTTGTGAATCGGTTTATTACCGGAGCTAAAAGAAAAAAACAAAACAATATGATTACATATTATTATACATATTATTACATAAGTTAATAGAGGAAAAATAAGAATAAATAATGCAAAAGGAAGTGTCACAAATATATGAAAATTAAATGTTTAAATTCAATAGTAGCCAAGAAATTAAAATTAAAATTTCACCTGTTAAATTAGTCTCCCACAAAACACTTTAAATTTTAAAAAATCCCAAGTTTTGGATGGCTGAAACTACTTGACTAGGGATCTCTATGTAAATCTACATAATATCTTTGGAAACAACTTGGCAATCACATCAAGGACCATGCAGGGTTTGTGTGTGTCTCCACTTTTAGAGATTTATCTAACAGAAATACTACTAGGGAAAGAAAAATCAATATGTCTTATAAAAGGAGATTTCAAAATACAGGAAACAAGCCTAGCCAACAGAGTCTCTTTTTAAAACAGAGTTGGGGGGCCACAGAGGAGGAGGAATCTATGCACAACCTCATCAGAAAAACCATGACCTTTAAGGAAAAAAACCCTTTCAGCCAGCTGCAAGCCCTCAGCTGGGCGTGAACTTCCTCCTCATCGGGACACCAGAATTCACCTCACTCTGCACTTCAAAAGGAGCCAATGCAGTTGAACAAGCTCAACCCCTTATCTGCATATTGACCCAACCAATCCCAGGTAATTTAGTTTCAATCCCTGTGCTGCACAGAGGACCTGAGAGAACTATACCCTTGGCCCTCTGATAACTCTACCCTGTCCTTTGACCTCCTTGGATCCAGCAACAACCTAGGATTCGGGTTTCTCCCTGAATCTGTGCTTCCTGAATTGCAATTCTAATTAGCCCAAATAAATATCTGTCTGCTTAAACCTTCAGTGGATTCTTTCTTGGTCGACAGGAGACTTCTATGTAGCAGCATCACTTTCACAATGAAAAAAAAAAAGAGAAGACAAAATGAAAAATGCTTATTTACACTGAAATCATTATGAAGTGAAGCACAGTATATCTTTGGTATTCTCAGATTTAATATTTATAGTTCGGATCATTTCTGTGCAGCCCGGAGGTCAAGGCCTCCAAAACGGCATACTAAAGGGTGGTCTGTGGACGTGCATCTCTCACCTGGGAAGCCTACGATGGGCCCGCTGCCCAGACTCAACTCAGGCCTGTTGTTTCCTCCTGCTTTTGCTAACAGTTATGTCAAGAAGTGAGGTTTTCAAGAACTTTATTTCTTGAGATAAGCAGGTAAGGTTGAGGTTCATATTATACACAGAAAGGACATCATGTCCACAGTATATTTCGTGGCAAACGTCATTATATGCTATAATACTTTTTAATACTTCAAAACAGTAATTATAAAAATTGTTTACACTATGGAAATAGGTCAGGTTAAAAAAGAAGACAAAGAAAGGGGTACCCAGAGGGGCTCAGTCAGTTAAGAGTCCGACCCTTGGTTTCAGCTCAGGTCATGATCTCTCTGGGCTGCAGCACCCATTCTCTCTCTCTCTGCCCCTCCCCCACTCACTCGTGCTCTCTCTCAAAATAAATAAATAAACTCAAAAAAAATTCATTAAAAAGACAAAAATTTTATCTGCACCGTGGTTACACTCCATGAAAAATGTGGATGCGTAGGAACTTGTACTAGAACAAAACTGTGTCAAATGTTTTACAGGAACCCTTGCAACAACTGTATTAAATATCAGCGTGGCCATATTACTGATGAGGACATTTTTACAGTAAAGCTCAGAGATACTCATTTGCTTTAGATCACAAAGCCACTCCGTGGCAGAGCTGGAGAATGTGAACCAAGGCACATCTAGCAGCAAAATGCTGCCTCAGAGAAAAGAGAAAGCAAAACTGCTAACTCCTGAAATCACACAATAATAGGTAAATATTTCCTTCCATGTGGATTCCCACTGTTACTAAGGATTAATTTTTTTTTTCAAAGTTTAAATTTTTTAAATGTTTATTTATTTTTGAGAGGGAGAGACTGAGCATGAGCAGGGAAGGGACAGAGAGAGAGACAGGGAGATACAGAATTGGAAACAGGCTCCAGGCTCTGAGCTGTCAGCACAGAGCCCGACACAGGTCTTGAACCCACAAACCATGAGATCATAACCTGAGCTGAAGTCGGGCGCTTAACTGACTGAGCCACCCAGGCGCCCCAGGATTAATTCTGTGAAACAATTCACAAGCCCTATGATTAAAATACTACAGTTTACAGAAAATTCTATCTTTCCAGCTGATCAAGGGAGATAAAGTTACCATTATGTATATACCACAATAATTTAACCATATATTTGCAAAGTGACAAATTACTTCTATTAAAAAACCTTTCATCGGGTAAACTGAATGTTATGTATATTTACCACATAAAGGAAAAAGTTTTCTTAGACACTTTCAAACCCCTTTTTCACATCACCTTCAGAACCTAGTCTAGATTTCGAAAGCCTCCCCGGCAAACTCCAAGGACAGAGAACAGAGAGAGTGCAAAACATTTCCACCCCAGGAATGCTGAGAAGAGATAGTGCAGGCAAACAAAGACATGAGGAAGGCAAAAAAACCTATCTCAGCCTTGCAGCAAAAATAGAGTAGACATTCCCCTCTTGCTCTCTCCAGGCTCTTGAGACAATGAAATCACAGCACTAGTAGTTTCTGATCTGAAATGTTGGGAAGTCTTTGTTCTCTTGGGATCCCTTAGGTTTCTACATCTTTCTGAAGTGTTTAAGGCAGAGATTTGCAACACAAGTGCCATCACCATCTAGAAAGTGTATTCTAATTTTGTGGAGGCATTTTTTTCCAATTGTCAAAGTAATTCAGAGGACGTCCTTGGCATCTGGTGGACAATGCAGAACCAACAACAGTCCTGAATCTCACCACTCTGTCCTGCACTGCTTTCAAGTATCCCACTGGATATTCAGATTGGCAAAAAAAGTCAACTTATAACCATCAGAACCTCGATCATTCCAATGTTTATATATAAACACCATTATTTTACACAGTTTTAATATACATTACATTTGCCACAACTCCCCCATAAATCAAAAAGATTTTGTAGGATTTGTTTGCATTTTGGTTTTTTTTTTTGGAATTTTACTAATAGACATTCATCATTTCAAAAAATCATGTCATTGGGATGCCTGGGTAGCTCAGTCTGTTAAGCATCATCAGACTCTTGATTTTGGCTCAGGTCATGAACTCACGGTTTGTGAGATTCAGCCCTGCATCGGGCTCTACTCGGACTGCATGGAGCCTGCTTGGGATTCTCCCTCTCTCTCTCTCTCTCTCTCTCTCTCTCTCTCTCTCTCTCCCCTGCTCACACACACACTCTCTCTCAAGATAAAGAAATAAACATTTAAAAAAAAATCATGTCATTGCAGCAATGCCACTTCAGGTATCTGAGTCACCAGTACTAAATGACCACATACATACTGAAGTCCACACCTGCTGGTATACACTTTACTTACTATGGATTACTTTCCTTTATTTCTCCTTTATATTTTTGCTAGAAATTGTATCAATTTTTAAACTGTGAGTAGACAAGTTATATGACTATCATTTCTACCTCCCAATAGTGAATGGGACATGGTATCGGGGCAATTAAGGAGATGAGAGCACCAGGCAAGTGATATGTAGTAGTCAAGGTAAACACTGGGTTCTGACAACAATTACCAAGAACTCAATCCCTTATATCCATATCCTTCCATACCCGTTTGCAGGGACGAAGCACAAGTGTTTCTTGCACAGTTTTGGCCAACTGATCGCAACCTCAGGGCGCCTGGCTAGCTCCGTGGGTTGAGCATCCAACTTCAGGAGCTCAGGTCATGATCTTGTGGTTTGTGAGTTCAAGCTCCACATCAGACTCTGGATCCTCTGTCCCCCTCTTTCTCTGCCCCTTCCCCACTCATGAGTGCTCTCTCAAAAATAAACATTAAGAAAAAAAAACTAATAGTAATCTCCACAATCTCTCTAGATTTTTTAGTCTAGCTACCAAAATGAGGAAGAAGGTTGTGATTCAGGATGGGAGTCTTGCTGTGAAGAAAGCAATGTACATCTGGGCCCAGTGTGCCTGTGTTCTCTCTCAGGAACTAGGTACAGAGAAGGGGAGTAGGAGGGAGGTGAGGAAGGACACTGCCAATATCCGGTTAACTCTTTCAACGAGGGCTGCCACACAAGGGCAGGGTAACCAACTGGATGTCAGGAGGCCTGCCCTAACTGGGGCCACGCCCCAACACCTTCCGTGACACCTGGGATGGATAGTGTAACTTTGACTTCAATTCTCAACTTCTAAAATATGAAAAATAAGACCTGCCGGCTTCCTTTCACAGGGGGTTTTAAGAAAGAATTTTAAAAGAACTTCAGAGGGGTGCCTGCGTGGCTCAGTCGGATAAGCGCCCGACTTCGGTTCAGGCCATGATCTCATGGTTTGTGGGTTCAAGCCCCATATTGGGCACTGTGCTGACAGCTCAGGGCCTGGAGCCTGCTTCAAATTCTGTGTCTCCCTCTCTGTCTGCCCCTTCCCCACTCGCACTCTGTCTCTGTCTCTCAAAAATGAATAAACACTAAAAAAAATTTTTAAGAACTTCAGAAAAGAATTAAAAAAACTAAAACAAAGAACTTAAAAAAAGAAAACATCTTTGAAAATGCCTGTAAATTCTAAATTCCTATTCAAATATAAGAAACTGATGTTTATTTACTGTGAGTTACTATGACCAATTTTAATATTACCATTTTTCGAAACATAGTAAGTAGACAGCAGTATAAACTCACAAAAGAAAAGGTTAACAGATGATGTTTCCAAATATGACAAGTCAAATTAAGTTTTCCCAGACTCCTGGTTTCCATCTTCAGATTTTCCTATTCTGTGGATGCTCTGTGTGCATTTACTTACACACACACACACACACACACAATACTGTAGACTAGAAGAATACAAAAGGAAAAAAATAGGAAATGTATCATCTGTCTGAAAAAGCAAGCAAATATGATTTACAAAACTCCTAGCATTTTTTTTTTTTTTTGAGAGAGAGCAAGTGCATGTGAATGGGGGAGAATCCCATAGAGAGAGAATCCCAAACAGGCTCAGCACACAGTCCGACACAGGGCTCGATCCCATGACTGCAGGATCATGACCTGAGCCAAAATCAAGAGTCAGACACTCAAACAACTGAGCTACCCACGCATCACCAACTCCTAACACTTCTAAGGGATATTCTCTATGATCTTAGTGAATGCTCAAAGAAAAATATGGCAATATTCATATAGGTTTGACTTTCTCCCAACTGCCATTCCAGTGGAATACTGAAGAGTCCTATGTTCCTGTATCTACAAGCTTGTCTAACCAGTGATCTCCTCCATTCCCAGACTATATTCCACTGGATTAGTCTTAATTCCTCTGCTCTCAGGAGACCCAGAAGTATAACTGATTCGAGCCTTCTTTAATCTCAGAGTGTCCTTACAAGAAAATTGCTCTATTATTTGAGGTAACCTGAATGAGTCTCTATTCCTGGCAGTGAAAACAGCTTCCCACACCTGTGACTCAAGCTCAACTGGTGCCAGCAGCAGCTGCTTATCTCCTCACCTCTTCAAGGCCCTTGGTCAAAGCCAAAGCTTTGAGACAAAAGGCGCTAAGTAAACACCCACAGGGCAGGAATCAATAAACTCTGCGAAGTAAACAGAACAAGTCTCCTTGTCCCACTCATTTTACTGCTTTAGGGAATGTGGATGCAGGGCACTGGACACACAAAAGCCCCTGTCCCTGAAGAGCTTGACCAAGTCCAGTCGTATTTTCAAATAAAATGACTGAAGGATTTACACCATGCCAAGCAGCTACCCAACCAAAAAATTCAGGTAAATTCCACAGAAGATTTTTAAATAAACTTAAATTCTTTAAGTTTTTAAGTATGATCCAATGAGTTTGGTCTTCAAAAAACGAAAGCCAGATTGACAGAAGTGCATAGTTTACATCTCTGAGCATACGACTGTGAAGGAGGCGCCAAGTTAAAGAAATAAGAGCTCTGGGGCGCCTGGGTGGTTCACTAATGGTGATGGGTTCAAACAATGTAATGGAACACATTGTAGCAATTTAAATAATTTATTGTTGGGGCACCTGGGTGGCTCAGTAGGTTAAACATCCGACTTCGGCTCAGGTCATGATTTCACAGTTTGTGGGTTCAAGCCCCGTGTCGGGCTCTGTGATGACAGCACAGAGCCTGGAGCCTGCTTCGGATTCTGTGTCTCCCTTTCTCTCTGCCCCTCCCCAACTCGGGCACCTCATGTTCTCTCTCTCTCACACGAAAATAAACATTAAAAAAAAGAGGAAGAAGAAGAAAGAGCCCTGAGTTGTGTCTATGGTCATTAAATACACACACACACACACACACACACACACACACACACAAAATCATACTGTCTATATTGGAGCCACATTAGCAAAATGGAGCTTTTGCAGAAAAGTGTTCATATACCCTGAAATGAGATGTACAGAGTAGTCTCGGAATCAACTAAGTAATTAGCATCCCTATTCTCCTATTAGCTGCCTTTTCTAGCAATACACACTTTCTGAATCTGTTAACTGTCTAAATAAAAGATTCTGGAAATTATGTAAATTGAGACCATGTTAGCTAATTATTTTTGACACAGTAAACACTTAGCTCAAAATGAATTAATTTATCTTATGCTTGTGTTTCAAAAATTAAAAGTGAAGTCAGCCTTACCCTTGAACCGAGCAAGAATTAACTTTTTTAAGACTGACAGCAAAAAAGCAAATAAACAACAAAACCTGAATATTTTGCGAATTAACCTAACAGACACAATTTCAAACTTTCTTACACATGTTTAATTCCTGACACTGAGAAGGACCACTTATTTTCTATATTTTGTCAAAGGATGATGAGATGAGCCCCTGGTCACATTTGCAAATCCTCAGAGATACTCTTACTTGCTGCTGTCCTGTGAGCCTCTGAGTTGGGTTTCCAAGCACACTGGTGCCCACGAACCCACTGGGATTAGGCCTTTAAAGGGGCTCCTGGGTACACTTGGAGGGTACTCTCCAAAGCTTCCCAGTCTTGGGTCTCCAGGAGACACAGATTATGAGCCATGTGCCCTCCAAGTACTTGTGATCAGACATGATGGGAACTGTTGGAGGGGCAGGCATTTGGGGAACCAATTTTCTTCTTCCTTTCTGATTACACAATGTGAGATCAGGTGTCCAACTCACCTGGACATATGGAGCTTGGCTGGAGGCAGGGCAGAGGAGGATGAAAGACAGACACTTGAGCTTTTAGAAAGTGCCAGCTTGAAGGACCACTAAAAAGATGTACATTTTTGTTCTTTCTATTCATACACCAAACTCCTCAAAATATAACTGATATTTTTAAACACCAAGATGATAAACTATAACTATTACACCAGGAAAAGAAACCACTCCTACTTACTTTTGCTTATGAATGAACTTGATTCTCAACTTTTTAATTCATGACAACTTTACCCAAAATGTCCTCTTAGGAGCAGAAAATAACCTTAGGAGAGTCCTAAGGCTGCTAAGCTCATAAATTTACACACAGAACTGAGGCACTGACAATGCCGAGAGAAAGGTTCCCAAACACCTTTAGGATTCTAAAATGTGGGCTCAGAAGAGAAGATATAGGGAAAGGCCATTGTCAAAACTACATAAATTTAATCTCCACTTCTGTGTGTACTGAAACTGTCTCTTCTAAACGTACTTGATTAAATACATGCAAAGGGGATCTTTGTGGAGACTAATGGTCTGTTGGTAAGAGTGAACAATCTAGGGGCACCAGGGTAGCTTAGTTGGTTAAGCACCCAGCTCTTGGTTTCAGCTCAGGTCATGATCTCACAGTTCATGAGTGTGAGCCTTGTGTCGGGCTCTTCACTGAGAGTGCAGAGCCTGCTTGGGATTCTCTCTCTCCCTCTCTCTCTCTGCTCCTCCCTTGCTCATGCATGCTCTTTCTCTCTCTTGCTCTCTCTCTAAAAATAAATAAACTTTTTAAAAAAATTTTTTAAAAAAGTGAACAATCCAGACTAGTTACCAGGAAAAACCCAAAGCTACAAGAGTTCAAAGTGTCACACAACCATAAAGTCACACACACACACACACACACACAAAAACCAGACTCAGAAAGGGGTAATTAAGAAAAATACAATGAAGACAAACTGAGAAAATAATCAGGGATTATGATCAAGGCTGTCTAATAATAAAGGTACAAAAAGCTACATTCAAACCCTCCCCCATGACTTCACAGAGTGAACATGGCCCTGCTATTCCTGTATTTGGCTTGGAGGTCACCACCGAAGCCTCTCGGTGAACACCCAGTGGAAAGCAGCCCCTCCAGTTCCTTTCTAGAGCTCCTCCCAGCGCTCAAAGTGCTATCTCAAGGCATCGAGTGTATTGTGTTTATTGTCAGCTTCCTCCCCCAGTAGTCTGCAAGCTCTGTGAGCAGAGGGTCCTTCCTTGTGTGTCTGCTTCACTACTGTATCCCCAATGTCTAAAACACCGTTGGAAATAAATTAGGTTCAACAAATACCAAATGAATAGTGCCAATGGAAGTTAACATAACAGGTGGACTTCCTGACACCTAACCATTATATGGACAAATTTAAGTGCTATTCATACAAGTATTAAACGTGTAAAACCCGGGGGCACCTGGGTGGCTCAGTTGGTTAGGTGTCTGACTCTTCATTTTGGCTCAGGATATCATCTCACAGTTCATGAGTTCAAGCCCCACATTGGGCTCTGTGCTGACAGTGCTAAGCCTGCTTGGGATTCTCTAGTCTTCCTCTTTCTCTGCCCCTCCTCTGCTCTCTCTGTTTCTCAAAAATAAAAAAATAAACTGAAAAAAAAATTGTGAAACCTGTAAGTTAAAATACAGGATTGGCTGAAAACACAAAATAGACTTAAAAACAATAGAGCTTAACTAACCTTTAGCTTTTTGTACAAGGAGCAAAAAGCAATCCCATTTATGCCTCATAATTATGAAAACGTAACCCAGATGTTAGTGTCCGACAGAAATAATGAAAAAATTCACAAGATAATCAGTGTAGAAAACACTGGCACTTTTTAATTAAAATGTGGAAAACGACTTCAAGAGCATCCATGTTTCCAATTAAAAAAAAATCAAGATGAAACTGACATACAGGGAAATGCACAATTTGATGAATTTTGACAAATGTATACATGTATGCACCCAACACTCCAATCAAGATACAAACATTTCGCCTAGCTGGTTCAGTCGATAATGTGCAATTCTTTAACTCGGAACTGTAAGTTTGAGCCACACACTGGGTGTAGAGAGTACTTAAAAGTAAAATCTTAAAAAAAAAAAAAAGATAAACATTTCCAGGCACCATGAGCCCCTTTACACAGTCAATCCTCACTACCCTATAGGGAGCTACTATTAGAATTTCTATCACCACAGTTTAGCTTTGCCTGGCTTTGAATTTCATCTGTTTCATATAAACGTGAGGTTCAGGGGGCGCCTGGGTGGCTCAGTCAGTTAAGCGGCTGACTTTTTTTTTAAATTTTTTTAATGTTTTGTATTTATTATTGAAGGAGAGAGAGAGACAGAGCATGAGCGGGGGAGGAGCAGAGAGAGAGGGAAACACAGAATCCAAAACAGGCTCCAGGCTCTGAGCTGTCAGCACAGAGCCCAACACGGGGCTCGAACTCACGAACTGTGAGATCATGACCCAAGCTAAAATCGGACGCTTAACCGACTGAGCCACCCAGGCGCCCCTAGCGGCTGACTCTTGATTTGGGCTCAGGTCATGATCTCTCTGTTGTGAGATGGAGCCCTGTGGTAGGCTCACGCTAAGCATGGGTGGAGCCTGCTTGAGATTCTCTCTCCCCCTCTCCCCTGCTTGCACACACAGTCTCTCTAAAAACAAAACAAAACAAAAAAACAAAAACACACACAACAAAACAAAAAAACCTAAAAACCTGAGAGTCATTCTAGCTATTGAAAGGGTCAATAGTTTGTTCTTTTTTTATTGTTGATGGTATTCCACTGTATAAATACATCATAATTTGTTTACCCATTCTCTTGTTGATGGGCATTTGGGTTGTTTCCAGTTTGGGTTATTCTGAATAGTGTCTATAAATATTTATATACAATCCTTTTCGTGAACATATGTGTTTATTTCTCTTGAGTAAATGCCTAGTGTGGATTGCTGGGTTATAGGTGGGAAATGTTTAACTTTATAAAACCCCACATTTTTCCTAGGTGTACCATTTTACATTCTCACAGGCAAAATAAGAGAGTTCTTCTAGTTACTCCACATCTTTACCAATGTAGCCATTCTTCTGTGTATTGTGGCTTTTAATGTTTATTTATTTTGAGAGTGTGTGCGAATGTGAGCACATGGGCAGGAGCAGAGAGAGAGAGAGGGAGAGGGAGAGAGAAAGGGAGAGAGAATCTCAAGCAGGCTCAGTGCAGCCAGGACAGAGCCAACATGGAGCTCAAACCCACAAACTGCAAGATCATGACCTGAGCTGAAACCAAGAGTTGGATGCCTAGCCATGCAGGCGCCCCAGCGTTGTGTTGTGGTTTTAACTTTCATATCCTTAATAACTAAAAATCCCAAGCACCATCCTATGTGCTTATTGGCCATCCCGATGTCTTCTTTATTAAACTGGCCAAGTCTTTTAACTCGGTTTGATTAGGGGCTTCTCATTATTGAGTTTTACAGTTCCTTTTATATATTTTCAGTAATGACAGAATATGTACTAGACAAAAAATCCTAGTTATAAGAACAAAAGTGATAAGTTACTTAGAAATAAAACTAAGAAGAGATAGGAAAATCCTTTTTGGAGAAAACTGGATAAATGGAGATGTATCATGTTCGTGTAGAGTAAGACTCAATATCATTAAAATGTCTTTTCTCTCCAAAATTTTTTATAAATCAAGTACAATTCCAATAAAACTCCCAAATGAAGTTTTTCACAAAATTTAAAAAGCTTCTCCTAAAAGATATATGGAATAATAAAAACCTATGAATAAACAATTCTGAAGAAAGATAAGGTGGGAGTTACTTACCATACATCAAGACCATGGAAAGTCATATTAACTCAGAGATATTGATGAACAAATAGAAAAACCATCAGAAAAGAATAAAGATGTTAAGTACATTCACGTTTATATGTTTCTTTTATTTATTATTTTTTTAAGAGAGAGAGAGAGGGTGCAAGTGAGTGAGGGGCAGAGAGAGAGAGAGAGAGAGAGAGAATCCCACAAGGGGAAGGGGGAGGGAGAGGGAGAGGGAGAGAAGTGGGGCTCACCCGAAGCAGGGGTCATGCTTACCCAAAGCAAGGGTGTTCACCAGATGCGGGGCTTATGCTCACACTATGCGGGGCTCAAGCTCACCCAAAGTGGAGCTCGAATTCACCTGATGTGGAACTTGAACTCACGACCCATGAGATCATGACCTAAGCCGAAGTCAGATGCTTAACCTACTGAGCCACCCATGAGCCCCCATTCACACATATATAGAAAATTGATATTCAAAAATCAGTGGGGAAAAAAGTCAATAAATGATGCATTTTTTTAAATTTTATTTTATTTTTAGGTAATGTCTACACCCAATATGGGGCTTGAACCCACAACCCCAAGATTAAGAGCCACATGTCGCTTTGACCAAGCCAGCTAGGTGCCCCTATGATGTGTATTTTAAAAAATGCAATGAAATTCCCATCCCAAACCATACAGAGAAATAAATTATCACTGTATTAAATCCTTAGGTATGAAACTCAACTTAAAATTTAGGAATTAAGAAGCTTAAAATCAAGAAAGTGCTCAACCAAAATTACCATAAACAACATGAAAAGACAGGCTCAAGACTGTGAGATTTTTCTAATGCATGTTACCCAACAAAGGATTAGTAACCAGAATGAGGAGAAAGAGGAGGATGAGGACGGGGAGGAGGAGGAGGAGGAGGATGGGGAGGAGGAGGAGGGAGAAGAGGAAGAGGAAAAATGGAAGGAAAAGAAGGAAGAAGGAAAGAAATCTTCCTATAAATCAGGAAGAAAAATACAATTAGCAGGATGAGAAAAATAGCACAGAATAAAAAAATTTTCCACAGAAGAGAAACTACAAACATAGTCCATGAACATAATAAAAAGATGCCCAGTGTTACTAGTAATCAGGAAAAAGCAAATTTAATTCACAATGAGATTTTAACATCCATCCTGCTGGCAAAGCTTGTTCAAATCTGATAACATATGTTACCTTGAATGTGGAGGACCAGGAACTCTTCCCCTCTACTGAAAAATAAAGTGGTGTAAACACAACAGTCTGAGGTGTGGTTAAAGCTGTGCACCCCGTACAACCAGCCTTTCCACACTTAAGTATCTACCTACAGCAGCAGTCCTCAAACCTTTTGGTCTCAAAACCTCTTTCCACTCTTAAAAATTATTTGCTTTAATAGGTTATATCCACTGATAATTGTTGTATTAGAAATTAAAATTGATAAATTTAAAAAATATTTAAAACTACCAACAACAAAACAATTACATGTTATTATAAATAACGTATTTTTATGGAAAATAACTATTTTCCAAAACAAAACAAAATTCAGTAAAAAGAATGACTCTGTTTTACATTTTTGCAAATCTAACAGAGGACAATTAGGTTCTCATATCAGCTTCTACCTTCAGATGTTTTATATCATACATCATGTACCCTTTGAAAAACTCTACTATACACTTACGACAGAATGGGGGGGGGTAAAAAGCAAAGAACACTATTATTATTATAGTTTTCACCCCACAGACTCCCTGAAAAGGTCTAGAATTGGGAGGGGAATGATTCTTCAAGGGGTCCCAGAACACACTTTGAAAACCACCTTTAAAAACTCTAGTATATGTGCATAACACACATATACACACACAATGTTCACTACAGCACTGTAATGACAACAAATTAGAAACACCCAAAGTTATTTATCAAAGACTAGATAAAGCATCTATTTACACAAAGGTATACTACATAGCAGTATAAATAAAAAATAAAAGTAAAAGTAAAATTTAAAAAATAATGAACTTGGGGCACCTGGGTGACTCAGTCGTTAAGCATCTGACTTTGGCCTCAGGTCATGATCTCATCGTTCTTGAGTTGGAACCCAGAGTTGGGCTCTGTGCTGACAGCTCAGAGCCTGTTGCGGATTCTGTGTATCCCTCTCTCTCTGCACCTTCCCCGCTCATGCTCTGCCTCTTTGTCTCTCAAAAATAAATGTTAAAAACAATTTTTTTAAAAAATGAACTAAAGCTACACAAATCAACATAACATCATCTCAAAAACTATTCTCAAAAATACAGTGGAAAATTATAATTTACATAAATGAAACTTTTATAAGTGGCGCAATTTATACAGACTTTGAAAATATGCAAAATAGCACTATTTCTAAGCTATGAATAAATGCCTATGTAGTAACAGTGCAAAAACATGCATAGAAAATATAAATGCTAAATTTATCACAGTGGTGGAGATCTGTGGGGATCTATAGTTAAGAAAACGGGATAAGAAAGGAGTACACAAGGGACTTCTATCACACGTGTTTTCTTAAAAGAAAAAGCCTCAGGAAAAAAAAAAGCCTCACGTGTATAATTGTTAAAATTTATTGAAGCTAGAAGATGACTTAGGTGAGTGTTCCCTACTTAGTCTCTGTTCTTTTCGGTACATTGGAAATCTCTCACAATTTGAAAAAAGGAAAAAATGTTCGCTCTACTTAATTTTGGCAGAAAAAAATCTCTCAAATATGTTCTGACATTATCAGAGCAACCAGATTAGTTCATGTTCTATTTTTTTAACGTTATTATCTCTGACTTACAAAAACTGTATATATATTTAAGGTGTACAACTTGATGTTTTGATGTATGTATACATTGTGAAAAGATCACCACAATCAAGCTAAATAACTTCTCAATCACCTCTACGTATTTACCACCGTGTGTGTCAAAATTTAACCTAACATCTATACTCTCAGCAAACTTCAAGCATACAATACGGTACAGTATTTATCATCACTGCTGCACAGCTGATCTCCAGAACTCATTCATCTTTCATTAACTGAAACTTCATACCCTTTTAATGCTAAACATTCTCTTAAAATATTTTACATAAAATCCCCTTTTTACAAATGAGTTTTTGTTAGAATTCAAACACTGAAATGCCTTTGGGATTCTTTTTAAGGGATTACAAGGAAATTATTTTAAGGACTTATTATGAATCAAAAGTCCTAATATTGCCTTATCGATAAACTGTCATTAGTGACAGTCTAATAGGAAATCAAAGACCTGTGAACAATGCCACGTATCCAAAAAGACGGTCTTTTTTTTTCTCCTAAAAATATATTAAGCTAGCAATGTGCAATGGAGCAAGTATAGAATTATGGGTTTTCAGAATAAAACCGCATTTTAATGGAAAACTTAGGAAGGCAGAAATTTGTCCCACCGTGAGCTTACTTTCATAAATATTATGACATGAGGAAATGGCAACAAGCTGTCAATGTAATATAACTATTTTTTCCCAATTAATTTATATTTTAGGCACATATTCATATTTTTACTACAGGCATCTGCCTCATTTAAATCAAGTGATATTTTCAATACTTTTACCTACATTTTCCTAAGATGTTTTAAAATGACTTGTGAAAACTTAAATGAAACTATAAACTTGGGAGAAGTTTACACAAATTTATTTATTCTACCAGTTAAACACGGGTTCTCAAAGGAGGAGATGGTGTGAAAATAAAGCAAAGCTTTATGCCATTGCTTTTTTTTACTTTTTTTTTTTTTTTTTTAGATTGGACTATTTACCTTACATGTCAAATAGAATTAAAGTGCTTGAGATTTAAAGGAGCATGGGGTTTTTAAAGTCTGAAACACTTCACTAAACGATCTAAAGCCTTTACTTTTATATTTTTCACTAATAACTTTTTTCTAAAAGTACTATTACTATACTGCTTTGAAAGCGATCTTTAGTTTCTCACATTTCCAATCAAACTTCATTTTTAAAACTGTCCTGTTCTCACTGACTTCTAAATGTCGCCTGTTCTGTCACTCTCCCTCCAACAAACGTGCATGTAATACTTTACTGTATGCCAAACACTGTTAACTCATTTGGTTCTTACAACAACCCTCTCTGGTGAGTACTATCGTTATTCCCATTCCATAGATGAGAAAACTGAGTCACAGATGGCAAAGGAACTTGCTCAAGGTGCCAAAAGTTATTAATGGCAGAGCCAGCCATCTGGATTCAAATCCAAACTCCATGACAAAGTAAGTCATGTTTTTTGTTTAATTTCCATTGTTTCTGATTTTTCATGTCACTAAGTTTTCAGCAACTAAAAGCAATCTGTTTTCCATAAACTACTGGATTTAAGAAATGTGAGAGGTGCCTGGGTGGCTCAGTTGGTTAAGCATCTGACAGCTCAGGCTCAAGCCATGATCTCGCAGTTCGTGGGTTCGAGCCCTGCTTGAGTCGGGCTCTGTACTGACAGCTCAGAGCCTGGAGCCTGCTTCTGATTCTGTGTCTCCCTCTCTCTCTGCCCCTCCTCCACTGGTGCTCGGTCTCTGTGTTTCTCTTTCAAAAATAAACATTAAAAAAAAAGAAAAGAAATGTGAGGCAAAGCAAAGGGGGCTCTCCTGACCATGTTTATTACATTAGTGGAGGGGGAAAAGTGACAAGGTAGTGCAGGCAATAACTGAGGCAGAAAATAAACATTTTAAGACAAAATTATTTGGAGGCGCCTAAAGAACAAGTAAGTGGAGGTGGCTGGTAAGCAGGCTGGCAGACACGTCAATCTGAATCTCAAAGAAAGGGAATGGGTGTGCTGGTGCCTGAGGAAAAGCTGGAGGGCAAAGGAGCTTTGGGGGTAGGCAAGATTCAGGCTTGAAGGAGGAATGATGAGGAAGGGGGGAGAGATAAGAAAAGGACAAAGCAGGTTCAGGGCCACAGACTAGTTTCGGATTTGGCATGAAGCTCCTGTAAGCAGAAGCAGTGACACAGAAGTCTGGGTGGGTCAGAATGTGTCCTCAATTAGAAAGCTATTAGAAATCCTTACCGGCAAGAAAAGCCTGTATGCCTGTGCTCTCTGCATTTTGCAGAGTGACCAAATATCAGCCTGAAAGAATATGGCCTCATCTTTAAATGAAGTATAAACCTTCATAGCGGAAGACAGGCTATGAAATGAAAACATTTTAAAGTGCATTAACGTAAAGGATTATTAGGAGACTATCTTAGGGGTGTCTGAGTGGTTTAGTCTGTTAAGCCTCCAACTCTTAGTTTTGGCTCAGGTCATGATCTCACAGTTACTGAGTTTGAGCCTTACATTGGGCCTGCTTGAGTTGGGAGCCTCTTTCCCTCTCTCTCTGCCCTCCCCCCTCCCCCAAATAAACTTTAAAAAAAAATAAAGAAGGCTATTTAAAAAAATATTTTTTTAATGTTTATTTACTTTTGAGAGAGAGAGAGAGCGAGTGGGGGAGGTGCAGAGAGAAGGAGACAAAGAATCCGAAACAGGCTCCAGGCTCTAAGCTGTCAGCACAGAGTCGGACACGGGGCTCGAACTCACGGACCGCAAGATCATGACCTGAGCTAAAGTCGGACGCTTAACCAACCAACAGAGCCACTCAGGTGCTCCAAAAGAAGACGATTTTAAATGTCTACATGCCTTAAGAAAGTTTCAATCACATAAGAAGTACACATTTATGGACATTTACTATTCAAGTGAGGTTAATTTAAGATACACTGGAGCACCTACTATGGGCAGGAAAGCTTTGGGGAGAGAGAGCATATTTCTACATATTCCCGCCTGCCTGTGGCAAGGGCAGCTCACAACTGCAAAGCTTACTGAGGTGCAAGGCATATTCATCTACCATTCCGATAGCATTAATGTCAACCAGAGAATCTTGCACTTGCAAAGATTATTTGTGGGGTGAAATGTAAGTTAACTTCTGGAGAAAGGGTGGGATTTGGCAGAAAGTTAAGGAAAGAGGACTGGGCACTAAGAACCAAGAAAATAACTCATAGAATACTTGGCTATATCAGTTTTGTGCTGTATCGTATGCCTCTAAAGGTTGTGGTGGTGTTTTTCTTTTCTTTATTTATTTTGGGAGTGGAGGTGCAAGTGAGCGAGGGGCAGAGAGAAAGAGAATCTCACAAGGGGCAGAGAGAGAGAGAGAGAGAGAGAGAGAGAGAGAGAGAGAGAAGCGGGCTTCACTTGAAGCAGGGCTCACGTTTTTTTTTTTTTTTTTTCTTTTTATCTGAAGCAGGGCTTGAACTCCTAAACCATGAGATCATGACCTGAGCCAAAGTCAGATGCTTAATGACAGACAGCCACCTAGGCACCCTGGTGTTTTGCTTTTGAAGGCTGTGCTTTATTTACTACTTACTGGATAGAAACAAAAGAATTTCCTTTCTTTCATGTCTTTTTACAGTTAAAATTTATTTAATAGGTAATATAAGTATATCATAAACATTTTTTCAGTTACAAAAAAGGAGATATTGAAAAGTCTCTCTCCTGACCAACTGTCATCTCCAGAGATTTCCCTCCTGAGATACTCTTTGAAACTGCATTTCTTTAAACTGTTTAAACTTTGATTTTCTTTTAGTTCTGACACGTCCATGATTTAGTGATGCTGAACTAAAGACCTATAATAGAATGCTTCTCTTTGTCACATCCCCAAAATTTGCACAAAGAATGCAAGTACTCTACAATCTATGTTGGACTTCAAGAGGCAGACAGGACTACAAGTTAGAAAAAAAAAAAGCCTGGATCTTATTTCCTTCTCATAAGATAGGATTTTCTTCGCTATTTTACCACACTTCCGTTGAGTCAAACAATTAACTTATCTAATGAATGTCTATTAAAATACACACACACAAACACACACACACACACAAGCCCCTACTACCTACAGGTCCTTTATAATGTAGGAGCTTAAATCAGGAAAGCAAAGTTGATCACAGCCACCTTATACATTAACAGACTATATCAAGTTAAGTTTTGGTCTCCAAAATAGTTCACGCACACCAAGAAGAACATAAGGCAATCCTTCAGCTTAAAGAAAAAAAATTAGGACTTGTTTACAATTACTTTTTACTTCTCCCTTTCAAAGTTTATATCGTAGGGTGATTTGTCATGTATAAAATAAGTTAATATGTTGGTATCTGCATAGCATTTATAAAGGCATATGTTGGGAGTTCATACTCAAATACATTCTCCTAGTGATGGTATATAATAAAGAAGTTTTAAGAATTAGGGGGCGCCTGGGTGGCTTAGCCGGTTGGGTGTCCAACTTGGGCTCAGGTCATGATCTCACGGTTCTTGGGTTGGAGACCCACAATTGGGCTCTGTGCTGACAGCTCGAAGCCTGGAGCCTGCTTCAGATCCTGTGTCCCCTCTCTCTCTGCTCCTCCCCTGCTTGCACTCTGTCTCTTGCTCTCTCAAAAATGAATAAAAAACATTAATAAAAAAATAAATAAAAAGTTTCGAGAATTAAATAGCTTAGTATATTAGGTGTTCATTTCTAAAAGTAAATATTTTGTCAAGTTTGTAAAAGTATATGAAGTGCTAATTTTAATGGGATACACAGAGAAAACAACTGTAAAAGGGACAGATCAACACTTGGCCAGACTATATATTTCTAGAGTTAAAAGTAGATAGCTTATTTTTTGGTATGTGGTTCTTTTCAACCATATTCCTGCTATCAGAGTTATTGAAAATTAGGTGTACCATGGTTAAGGAGATGGGCTCTGAACTCACAATGTCAAGTTCAAATCCTGACTCCATCACTTACTTTGGAGAGGCCTAAATGGCACATGGATAAATGGTCTTGCTGTCTGGCACTTCAGCAGCCAAAAATGTTAACAATTATAATTAAATAAAAAGAGCATCATTTAACAAACATTAGCTTTAGTAACTGAAATGAAACAGCTGAGTCACTTTTTAATTCAGCATAACTTTTTGGAAAGATGTTTTTTGGTCTCAACTGAAATGTATCTAAACAAATGGAAGCTTTTGCCTTCTTTTTTATCAAAAAACAAAAACAAAAACAAAAACAAAAAACCTCAATATCACTCCCATGAGCTATTTTGTCTTGGAACAGCTAATATAAGTTAAACAATGTCAGTCCCTAGCCAAACAGATATGGGAATAACTGTATACAGTATATCTTCTTGGCTTCATTTTTATGTGGAACATGTGTTTATATTTTGACCTTTTGTCTTTTTTTTTTTTTTTAATGCAGAACCATTTTTAAACATCAGCAACTGGAATGATTTTTTTTAAGTTTCCAAACATATTAAGTTACACATGGCAATGCCTATTGCTGAAACATTTATAAATGTTACACCAACTGTGTTTACAGTTCCGATTTTTTTTAGATTGTTTTGTTTTCATATAAGCCATGACCTGAAAAATTTAGCTCAAATTCTTTCCACAAAATAATTACATAATGGAACAGTCTGAGTCATTTTGAATTTCCGAAACACAAAACTTGCTCCCATAAGATAAAGACAGTGGTGAGTATCATAGTGGGGTTTTTATGACTAACTCTACCATAACTAAAAGGTATTGATAAGACTGGAAGGGCTATAAGAACATGGTGATTAGAACTCATCCAACTGAGAAAAATCACTGCACTCTTTTTTATTTCCCATTGCCTATCCTTAAGCAATTGACATAAAAATAAAGTCTAAAGGTAATTTCGCTGTAGTGAAAAAAAAAATCAAAGAACAAAAAATTTGGTAATTCTGAAGACAAAAGTACAAAAATACTTCTCTTTAGCCTTGCCTCTTAAACCTTATCTATCACCTTGATGGAAGAAACAATTTATAACATGTAAGTTAATATAAATAGCACATAAAATATAAGGAATAGTTCTATGAAAAAGAAGACCAAAATCAACCAAACTGGGGTTAAGGAAATTATTACGCTGTCAGTGCAGAGCCTGACGCGGGGCTCAAACTCCTGAACTGTGACTTGATGACCTGAGCCAAAGTAGGATGCTTAACTGACTGAGCCACCCATGAGCCCCCACAAAAGGATTGTTTCTTCAGAAGTCCAGAGATGGTCAACTTAAGAGAATAATCATTTCTTTTTTAAGACAAAAAAAAAAAAAAAAAAAGGAAGGAGTTGGCACTCAATCGATATTTCTACAGTGAGTAAATCAGAGAATGAGTACAGCATCCTACCTTCCAATTTGCATACGTTCCTTCTCCTAACAGGTCACCCCAGGTCCCAGCCCCTTTCTGGTATCAAATGACTGTGGACACCACTCAGGCTCTGTGGTCAGTCACTCAATCTCCTTCACTGAACCCCAACCTCTCTACCAAAGGCCTTCTCTAACTGCTAGTACTCCCATTACATGACTTTCTAAATGGATCACAAAGAAGCCTCCCACTGAGGAATTCAAAGGTCTCTTGTCAGTATTTACACAGTTGAAAAAGAAACACATTTGGTTTTCTTGAGGCAGCCAGGAACAAAATCTTGACAGCTGGAAATTTACTGGAACCCACAGGGCTGGGATTTACAACTATATTTCAAGGGATTCGGAACTATATTTCAATAATAATAACCATTAAATATTTACTCCATCCTACCAAGACACAGCACATCCCTATGTGCAACCTCAAATGGAAAGCTTAGAACTCTCTTATGTTAAATAATGGTTGACCAGTTGGATTTTTAAGACATGGAGACAAATTAAAGTATTCTTCAATTTTTGTTCCGGTGTTTTCCTTTTGTGCTCTCTTCAGACAAAGTACAAATTAGTCAAAGAACCTTACACAAATCCCAACTGATTTTACTCTGCTCTTTCTCCCTCCCACCCTCCCTTTTCCCTGAGCCTAAAGTAACAGATGGGTAAGAGTTTGAGAAAAGACACTATTTCAAGTACTTTGATTTCCCAATTTCAATCCCCAAAGCATTCACTTATTACTACTATTAAAATGAATAATGTTTTACCTGTTCTACTCTAAAAATCACCATCTAAACTCAAAATATTTTTTAATTTTAAATCTTCTCTATTATTGTTTTCTGCTCATAACTAAAATAATAGCATAAATATTTTAGCCATTGTCATGAATGATGTAATTTCCATTTCAGGAGGATTTAAAGCTACCATATAAATTTAAAACTTACCATGTAAATTTCTAATAGCCAAAGGCAATAAAGTCTCATTAATTTAAAAGTCTGGAGCTCTTAGCTACAAATTATGAGTTGAAAGGATGTGGGTTTTATTACTGCGCAACATAACTTCACATTAAATCCCAAGTGGAACTGCCACGTAAGCTCATTTCCTACTTCATTTCTCTAAAAAGTGTAAACACTAGATTCATTTCCACAAAATACAATGAAATTGCTATTCTGCAAGAAGTTTACACTCCTGTAAGATTTCATGTTAATGAGGTCATTTGTCTTACATGGAAAACAATGCTTGCTATGTGCACTGTCCTGAAGGACCTTATAAATATTAATCCATTTATCCTCTAACAACCTTATGAGGTGAGTACTACTACTGTGATTATATGTCAGTATGCTTAGCACAGGGCTTCAGATGTGAAAGAAAGTAAGTGTTGTCTGACTTTCATGAACATTTTCAAACGAATTAAATGTATTGAAGAGGTTGATGAAGAACTAACAATTGGCTGCTTTGTCTCATAATCATCTCTAGCGGCCACAGAGAGCAAGCTCTAAATAAGGACACAGAGATAAAAGTGAGCCTAATACATCAGCCAAAGCAACAATTCATTAAACCTATGATTACTCTCTACATGTTCCCACTGTCAATTAGGCCAAGAAGTCAATAGGTGGAAGTGGTTTTTTTTACTCCCAGGATGAGCATGGTGAAGAACACTTTCACAGAAGGTTCTTAGGAAGCCCATACATGTATGTATAAATTTGTTCTCTTAATCTCGTCCCACCACTCCGTGCTCCAATATTTTCTGTGATGTTAAGGATCTCTTATAAATTCCCCATATTCCCCTTAAATTGTAAAAAAAAAATCATAGGTAGATACGATTCTCCAATAAAGATTTGACACAGGCCAGAGTTAAGAGGATTAAGTCATAGTTTTTACATGGTGAATTTCTATTTATATATCTTGACATGCTTGCTTTATAAGATATTCTATATTTTTGGCTTGTGTACCCACTTTGAACTCTAGATTTTTCTTCTAAAATATGGAAAATTAGTCCTCTATATTTTGTATACAGTTTATTTTTTTTCCAGCTTGATCTTCATGTACCCATAAGAAATTTAATTTTCTTCTGACCACTTGTCAATTTATAGGGATAATTTGGAATTTTATTTACTTCATTTTATAATTTCAGCAACTTCACTGAAGAAATTATTGAGCAACATAAGACCTCACAGTGATGCCTACGTGAAACCATTGATTATCATAGATTCTACTCCAAGCTGGTACTGATCCAACTCTTTGGCCTACTGTAAACCCTTTTAATATATTCTAAGCCTGGGGATGCTACCCTTTCAGAAGCAACATGTCATGCTTGAGGTGCTTTCTGCAGCATGGGGAAGAGGGAGGCAGTCTCCATCATAGCTTCTTTAAGGACTTAAGACTTCCCTGGAAGGGTTATTGCCATATGCCATTATCATTCTAACACCTGAAGGTTGCCCTTTTATCCAGAATTGAAAGCAAAATGAAAGTAACACAAGTAATAAAATTAAGAAAACAGGACGGGAATGGGAGAGCTACCAGCAGAGAAAGGGATCCTTCAGATCCCCAGGAAAGAAGACCACCTTCACCCATCTGACCATTTGGCCTACTGCTATCAACGGCCAGGCTACCAGACTCTGACTCACTTCTTTGTTTCAACCACCACACTGAGGTCAAAGTCATATGTTCGATCCCTACCTGAGTCAAATGGGAAGCCACCTCACTGTCAAAAATGTGCCCAACCTCTCATAAATATCATCACTTGTCCTAAAGGGATTCATGAGAGTCGGTATGAACCAATCCATGCAAATTCATCACCATTACTGGAAAAATAACCAGGAAAACCTGATCCATGAGTCAGTCCATTGTATAAATTTCATTTAGGAAGAACTCTCTGATGGTCTTGGGGCAGATAGATGTTGAGTAAGAAACCAGGCTTTGCCACTTAACTAGTTCCATGTGTAATCTTGGACACGTTCATTTATCAGAGCCTTATAGATAAAACACATCAAGGGTCTCAAGTAGAATCTGACACAAAAGGGATGTTCACGTGATATTGGCCCCAGCTCCTCTTAACTTTTAACCTGGGAGTTAAGAGAAGGATGGAGCCAGGTCCACCAGTGTTTCAACCCTGGTTCTGCAACACATTAGCTGTGAAACACTGGGCAAGTGGCGGCCTCATCTTTCTCATAAAGCTGGGATAATGAATCAAAGTATTCAGATAATGCCTGGCACACAGCAAATGCCAATAAGCGGTAGCTACTTCTGTAAATGTTAGTAAGACAAAGACATTATTACCATCGCTATCTGTTGATCAGTGTTTCTCACAGTGTGGTCAGGGAACTATGGATATAAGAATGACCCAGACGGTCTGTTTAAAAAAAAAAAAAAGATCCCAACCTATTCAAAAGCTCTCCTAGAGTAGTGCCAGGTAATATTCATTTCTGAATCAAACTTCCTTGAGATGTATACTAAAATTTAAGAATGAGCGACCCAGTTGGTCTTGTGCTGGGTCACAGTAAATTAAGACTCGCCAGCTAGTACTTATTCTTTACTATGCTAGGAGAATTGCCCGGTACCTGATGTTTTATATTTTGGAAATTCTTTGGAACTAAACATTAAACTGATAGGCTCACTCCTGTTGTTTTTTCTTCCCCCCAATGGTACTATTTTGACTTTTTCCCCCACTCCAGCCAGGGGAAGGCAAACTATGGCCTTGGTCTGTGGCCAATTTTCTACAACCCCAACAACCAGAGCAGATGTGTATTTAAATTGTTGTTGAAAGAAAGAAAGAAAGAAAGAAAGAAAGAAAGAAAGAAAGAAAGAAAGAAAACATATTCAATGGAGACATTGTGTTGCTCAGGGCATCTAAAATATTTACCGTCTAGCCCTTTACAAAAAGGTTTGTCAACCCCTGGTAGTCTACATATATTTTTTTTAACTGCAGATCTCACACAATTTAGATGCTTTAAAAATAGTAATAATAAGGGAGAATTAATTAAAATAGAAGATATTCTAGTAGATATATTCTAGTGCACCTAATAGAGGCAAGTACCACTGCCAAAGTTTTTGTTATACACATATGCGTGTGTGTGTTTATCAGATAATGATCAAATTGAATTTGGCTGTAGTCAAAAAGTAATCTTAAAGTCCTTGAGGGCAGGGGTGGGAAATAAATAGTGCAATCGGTTAACGAGCATTCATTAAAACTCACACAGATTAATTTTTACAATAAAGGTGCCTTGGAGAACATAAAAAATCATATAAAATGATCCCTGCTGCTTAGAAGTTAATGGCTTATTCATTACAAAATGGTAATAAAATCAGTTTTGTGTACCATATACACTGTTATAAGGAGAAAATGGAATCATCAATGCAAAGTATTTCAAAAGTATCATACTAGAAAATATTTTAGTTATATTAATATATCATCTCAAACATATGCAGGTTTTTTTCTTACCACCTCCTTAATTCCTAGTTTCCTCCAATCTGGGAAATGAGTCTTTTTTTTTTTTCCTTTGTGCGTGCATGTGTTATGTATGTGTGCTTGCATGCATGTGTCAGGAGAAAAAAAGAAAATGCTTCTGCCCTTTCTGTGTCATCCATTATTGGCTTCTTCTCAATTTAAAATATGCTTTCTTTTACCTTTCTCTTGTTTCTAGCAAGAAAAGCACTTGATTAAATTCTTATGCAAAAAGAACAATAAAGACTATGATCATCTTATCCCTAGCCATACTACAAAGTCCAAAATTAAAATTGTTAAGGTAACGATTTTTCTTCTTGTCTTCATAGGACACAAATTTCCAGGGTATTTGTGATTGTTTCAGGCAAGCTAAATATACATTAATTTTATAACACATTTGGACAAATTTGCAAAGGAAAGAAACACCTTCCTAGGAACATACTCCAGGAAATAACACTTTAAAAGGTTTTCATTCTACAGAATACACTGCAGACACACAAACCACAAGCAGTGTAAATAAATACACACTGGTGCAATGCTGAAATGCATGTCTGTCTTACACCACAAAGAGAAAACACTTCCACACCACGGTATTTCAGCTTGGGATGCCATAAAGACGGGATTTAGGCATGTGGTGTAAATACAGGAGGCTGTAAAAGTGTGTGTGTGTGTGTCTGTGTGTGTTAGGAAAAGAGGGTTGTAAGCAGAAGGGGTGGGACTTGTCAGGAGCAGCTATTTGAGAAAATTCCTTTTTCTTTCCCATTCATTCTTTCCAGCTTGTGTCTGGCACAGTCCTTACAATTACTCACTGGCTTTTCATTCTAAAGACAACCAACAAGCTTTCAGAACTTCCTACAGTGTTTTTCACATACTTTGTTTTTTTAAAAGGCACCAAATCATTGAATATTTGTTTTAAATAAAAAGTAAACCATTAGCCCGGTTCCTCATTCCAAAGACCCCATGAGTTGCCGGCTAAACAGGATCCTTTGTTGTGTGTCCAAAAATAACACAACGCGGTATTGGTAAATTGGGAAACAACAGATCACTCCGTTTCCAAGAATGTCAAAGTTATTACCATAAATTTCGATCTGCCCCAGTGAGTCCAATTCCATGCTCCTTTCAGGGAACATGCGGTCCCAACGGCTGCAAAGCCAATCCAATTGAATACCCCTCGCCTTTTCTCTTTGGACACTCCATTAATAAATATAAGGGCTGCAAGAGGATGCCAAGTGGGCCGGTTTCCTCTACGCACAATGGTATCCGTACAGCGAAATCTCTCCAACCACAGTGAAAGTTGTCTTTCAGATGCCCACCCCACACCGGCCGTCCAGTGCCAGAGACCCCAGGACGAGAGGGGGCAGCTGGGCAGAGAGCCGTCACCTTTCAGCTCCCCACCTCCCGAGGAGGGGACGAGGGGGAGGGCACGACACGAAAGCAGAGTAGGAAGGTGGGCGAGTGGGAGAGACAGAAATGGATGCTGAGGGGGTGGGCGAGATGGAAGGTAGGTTAGGTGGAGAACGCGGGGAGAGGCGGGTGGGCAGAGTTGCGGGATTCTAGAGCAGAGTCGGGGAACGGCGCGGGCTAGCGGGGGCGCGCAGGGGGTCGGGTCCTCACCGTTGAACGCCCCGGCGTCCGCGGCCTCCTCCTCCTCCTCCTCCCCGTTCTCGGAGTCGGTGTGCATGGGCTCCTCTGCGAAGTTGACCCCCTTGCTGGGGGTACCGCCCCCGGCGGCGGCGCCCGCGTCCCCCCAGGTCCTGCCCTCATGGCCGAAGCGCGCGGCGCCTTTGCGCTCGTTCTCCTGCTGCAGGCGCGTGAAGTGCTGCAGCGCGAACTCCAGCAGGTCCGCGGGCTGGTGCCTCAGCACCTCCACCGTGAAGCCTTGCAGCAGCTCCGTCAGTCCCGCGGGGATCTCGATGCTCATCCTGCCTGCCGGGCGGCGGGCGCCTGGGCGCCGCCCTCGCCGCCTCCCCGGACCAGCCTGCGGCCCCGCGGCCGCCGAGAGAGCGCGGACGGCACTAGCGGCGCTACCCGGTGCGAGCGCGGCGCTCTGGGCCCCGGCGGCCCGGCTGGCCCGGCCCGCGGCTCCCGGCGCGCGGTTGCTCGGTCCGGCGGCGGCGGCTGAGCGAGCGCGGCCCCGGGAGGGCTGGCAGCATCTCCGGCTCCTCCCGCTCCCGCCGCCGCTGCTCCTCTCCCCCCCGCCCGGGCCGCCCCGCCCCCGCCGCGCCCGCGCCCGCGCCCGCGCCGCGCCGCGCCGCGCGGGAGGGGGCGTCGGAGCGCGCCCACGTGACCCCCGGAAACCATGGCAACCTCCGCCGGCGGGCGCCGCGCACCGCCGCTGGGAAGGTTGCGGTGCGGAAGACGCCGGCTGGCGGCGGCGGGGTGATGGGGCGACGCTGCTGGGCGCGCGCCGGGCGCGGACTCCTGTCAGCACGGCCGCAGGTGGCCCCTGGGGTGCACCTCGCCGTCCACCTGTCCTCGCTCCGGTGCGGGCGGGCCTCTCGGCCGAATTCCACAAGTCCTTCAGCACCAGGAACCGCGCAGAGCTGCTGCCACGCGAATTGCCCCGAAACTTCAGCCTCCACCTCGGTAGCGCATTTTATTTTCCTCCGGGAATCTAGTTTCATTAATAAGTGTTGGCAGTGTCTTTGCTTTAAAGTCATATGTGCTACTGGTTGTCTTTTGGACGAAGAAATAATACCCCATCCTTGTGACACCTTTCTTTCTCTTTTGCTGCATTTTATCCAGCCTTCCTCCATACATCCTGTTTATGTTTTGTTTTACTGACAGTAGTAAATTGTCCACTCGATGCATTTTACTGCTATTTATGAAGACAAATGCACCATTTATTGTGAGGCCCTTGTGAAAGTTAGTCGATGCCCTTCAAACAGGATAGTGAAACATTATGAGTAAAATGTCATGGTCAGGGCAGATAGTCCTAAAGAAAAAAAAAAAAAAGCTTTGCTTGATGAGGCTCCTATTGTTTATTTTAAACCTTTCCCTTAACTTTGAGTGATTTTAATTATATCTCCAAAATAGGCTACTTGATATAAAGAGAAATAGAACTAGAAGGGTGTACATTTAAAGTAGAAGTCCTTGACTCTGAAATGAGGCTTAATTCTGCAAATGTTTATAATTTTGAATAATAAAAATGCTTTTTGCCAATTAAATGGTTTTTTAAAAAGCATACTTCATTTTCTACAATGGCCATAATATTGTAAATAAATATTTCAAGGGCAAGTTCAGTTATTCTGATTTATCTTTCCACTCACAAAAAAAGAGTAAATACATGACTCAGAAAATTCGAAGTCTAGAAATCAAGATATAGCAAACTAGTTCCTTTTATAAAAATTCACCTTGATATGAACCCTTTGTTTATAAACCAACTTGTAAGCATTCATGAGTGAATGTATTTCTCTTTCTGTTCCTTATCTACCTCATAATAGCAGGTTACTTTTAAACATAGTAAAGTACTTCTAATTGTGTTGAGCATTTTAAGTGGTAAGCTTTTATAAAATACCATGATCCTCATAGAGAACAATATTAGTCAAACTCTTAACCGTGTAAGCATTATATAAGCCATATATGCACTATCTTCCTAGATCCAGTAATTAAGATGAATTTGCATCATCTGCCTTCATTTATGATGTTTTTATTAAGATTAGCATTGCTTGCAAGTGGCAGAAAATGCAAAATACAGTAGCTTAAGCAATATAGAAGCTTATTTCTCTATAATGTAAATGTAAGCAGTTCAGGGCTGGTATGGTGGTTCCATGAACTTCAGGTACCCAGGCTCCTTCTAGCTCATTGCTCTGTAATCCTCAGTTTCTGGTTTAAAATTAATGCTGCATCTCTAGTCATCTCATTCATATTTGAAAGAAAAGGCATTTTACTCCCTCCCCCACCTACACACACACACACACACACACACACACACACACACACACACACACAGATACACGCATACCCCCCTACAAACACTTCCAGTAAGTTGAATACACCAATTCCTCTTATACCCTCTTGGCCAGAGCTTAGTCAAGATGGCTACACCCATGGCATGATGGAATGCATTTTCCAAAGGTGACTCCAAAAATATCTCCAGTCCCTGTGCTCTTCTACAGTGTGACCTTGCCACTGCCCCATCAAGAGTTGAAGTCTTAATTCGGCTCTTCTTGAATCTGGATGGGGTTTTTACTGCTTTCAAAGAAGTCATCCCAGCATAACAGAAGTAGCCAGAAGTAGACAGACGCCCTGCCCAAATTCCTGAGCCACAGAATCTGGGAGTAGAATAAAAAGGTTGTTATTATAAAAAGACTTAAACCTCTAAGTTTTGGGAGAATTTGTAGCACAGTAATAGGACTGAAACACGTAGCTATATGGAAAGCTTGGGAATGTGAGCTTTATTTTGAGCAGTCATGTGCCAAGCAAACATTCGGAAGCTGAGAACCAGTTCTGGGGACAATAACCAGCGGCTGCCACTGTGGATAACACTCTTTCCCCCAGGAATGACAGAAGGAAAGAGCAGTCCTTATCCATTTACAAGAACCCTATTTCAAAGTAGCATCCTACATTTTGTGTTTCAAAGTAGTTTTTGTTATGTTGGTTTTGGTTTGGTTTTTTTAGATTTACTATATGAGGCTTGGTAGATGCCTCTGTCATCAACCACAATGCCAGGGTCATGTGGCTGTCATTTCTTTAGGGGTATAGAAATGATCCAGGCATGAAATGCATAATTGGATTAGATGACCTATATGGTCTCTCCCATTCTGGGATGTTCTACAATAGTATAATATTAAAAGAAGACATGTTGGATTAAAACGTCTTTGCAAACAGCTCTCTGATCATTTTTATTTGCATCAATTTTTAAACCAGAAACCATGACCTGAAAAATTAAAGCTGGATCCTGGTAGTCCTATTATGTTAATTTTGTTCTCAGAACAAACGTTCACTTCTAAACTCCTATTCTGGCTTTTATTCCCTACCACATAACCGTTCGGGTAATATTCTGTGATTTCCTTTGCTTTCATTTTCAGAATATTTCCTTCTGAACCTTGGAGTGCAGTGATGGTGGCTTATGGGAACTATTTATCTTTGAATTCTTTAAAAGAACATCACTGAAATTGATTCTTTGGTGGTTGATTTACAAAGCAATTTTCACTAGTTTCTAAGAGCAGCAAAAGCAATTGCCAAAGAACTCTGAGAGTTCAGCATCGAAATGAAATGAGAATGCTACCAAATTTGTTTTCACACATGGAAAATTAAATAGGTACTGGACAGAGACATCAATTTTTTTATATGGAGCTGCCAACACAAGACAACAGCCTAGACAAGCCATAGTTTGGGCAAGCTTTGCAATGGATTATCATAGCTATGACCAATCAGACAGCATTTCTTACCCACAGTTAATATGTCTCTGATCATGCCTCATTGGTGCAAGAAATATATACCCACTCAAGACAAAAAGACCAACTGGGGGACACAGGGGCTGTGCTTACACAGAGCTCGCAGTAGCCATCACTCTCAGTTTTGTATACCTTTAGCAGTTCAGCACTGGCTACGGTTTTGGTATTTCCAATTCCTATTCTGAAGAGAGGGAATCCAGTTGATTTGGTCTTGACCATCCAGTGGATTGGCTGGCCTTGAGTGAGAGGTTCTCTCCTGATTCAGTCAGTATGGCCAGTGGGGTGCAGGATAAGAAAGGGGTCGGGGAGTATAAATACATGATGAGACCTGACTCTTCAGAAACAAAAAGTCCCAAACATAGGCACTGACAGTAGGATAGGCAACCGTCACAATTTACCTACTACCAGATGGCCACCTCATAGCCTGGAAATCTTATAAGACTAAATAAAAGGATTGATCTCTACATGCAGCTTTGTACTCCCAGATTGTCAGATTCAGTAGGTCTGAAGTGGGGCCTGAGAGTTTGTATTTCTGTCAAAGTCCCAGGTGATGCATATGCTGCAGGTCTGGGGACCACACTTGGAGATCCACTATGCTAGATTCCCCAGCAGAGAGTTTATGCTCATACTGAGAAGACAATTCCCTGGAGAAACTTTTTTGCTTAACATCAAAGCATAAGTTTTTCTTTGGTTAAATGAGGACTTAATGCAACTTTATTTTTGTGCTCTCCTTGAAGGAGTCTTATACAGTTAAAGAGATTCTCAAAAGCCACAGAGAATATGTCCTTAAATGTTACATGTCGTAAATAGAATATGGATTTCCTATTAAGGGCTAGGTCAGGCTCACAAGTTTATCTCTGCTTCCTGAAGCCCCACTGAAACCATGGCCAAAGGAATGGGGAAGATAAAAACAAAATTATAAACTCATAAGGACAAAAGAACAAGAGAAATATAATAAAAATTAAAAATAATACTAAACAATTTTAAATTATGTAGACTTAAAAAGTAAGGGGATTTTGACCTATACTATCACATAGATGAACCTTGAGGACCATGTGCTAAGTGAATTAAACCAGTCAAAAAAGACAAAACCTGTATAAATCCACTTAGATGCTAAGTCCCTAGTGTAGTCAGATCCATAGAAACAGAAAGTGGAATGGTGGCTGCTGGGAGCTGAGGGGAGGGGGAAGTGGGAAGCTGTTTAATGGGTGAAGAGTTTCAGTTTTGCAAGATGAAAAGCGTCTGAGGTTGGTTGCACAAGAATGTGAGTAGACGTCACACTACTGAACTATAGACTACAAATGGTTAAGATGGGAAACTTGGTTACATGCATTTTAGAAATTAAAATTTTTTTAATTGTTTAATTTTTAAGAAAGGAATGGGAAAAGAAACAAGAGCAGATGAGAGTTGTCTACTGAAATTTTGGAACTGACTTAGCAAACTGTATAATACTGGAACACAAGCTTGGGCGAGGGCTCAGGGAGAGGAAGCCAGTGAGAAGTGAGACAACATTCGTATCACAGAGCACAGAAGCTGGAGACACTGGGTGCCTTTGAAAGGGAATAAGGAGTGAGGACTCATGAAATGTTTGTAGAAGGAGCTGATAACACTGTCTACCCTCTGGCCCTCCCCTGCCCTATGTAGACCATCAACTGTGCTCCTTCATTCCAGCAGGAGGTAGAGGGTGTGACTTGAGGTCTGCACAGCTGACTGTGGGGATAAGATGCTGTACCAAGAAGGGGACTGATTCTAATTTGGTGATTCTGATTTTGATCAGTGGCCTCTTTCCCCCACTGGACTCCCAAAATTCTGAGAACTAAATGTACCTAACAGGCAGGAAATCGGAGGATTCCTCTTTAGGCGACTGGCCAGCTCAGGAAGCAAGACCTACAGATGCTGACATTTGTGGGCCCAACTCTCTGTCTTTTCACCCCATTTTGAGGTTCACCAGTCAATACCCACCACCACCCCCCACACCTCATAAACGTGAATTCAGGTAGGGATCATCAGGTTTCCAAAAAAAAACTTTTAAGTATGAAAGACTATAACCAAAATAAATGAACTAAAAAATAAACTCAGAGAAGTAAAGACTGTGGTAAACAGAAGAAAAATCCTAAAACCATTGTAATATCCTCAGATATACAGTAAAAACAATAATAATTGTTAACATTTATTTGTCAGATACTATTCAGAACACTTTGTATCTGTCAACTCATTCAATGTTCAGGAGAACCCTATGATGTATGTATATTATTACATTGCAGATGAATAAGCCAAGACACAGAGAGACTAAGTAATTTGTTCAAGATCACACAACCTACAGATGGTATTGGGATAGGACCCCAGGCAGTCGGGCTCCATAGCCAATATTCTATATTTGAAAGGAATAAGAACTCCTAGAAATTAAAACCGTGAGAGCAAAAATGCAATCAAGATAATACGTTCAAAATTAAAGTGAGGGGATTTATCAGAAAATAAAAGAAAAATCTAGAAGATGAAAGAGAAAAATAAGAAAATTAGAGAATTGACTCAGGAAGTTCAACATCCAATAATAGTTCAAGAAAGAAATCAATGATAAATGGAGAAAATCATTAAATCATACGGAATTTTTCCCAGAATTGAAGGATGTGAATTTCTAGACCGGAGGGGCCCATGAGCAGGCCCATAGGACAATAAATAAAAACACTCTCACCAGGCCTATAGTACTGAAATTTAGGTATTTCAGAACAGTTATACATAAACAGAAGAGTATAAAAGCTCAGAATATCATCCAACTTCTTAACAGCAACACTGAAGGCTAGAACACAATGGAACAATACCTTCCAAGTGCTGAAGGAGTTATTTCCAACCCAGAATTCTGTATCCAGCAAATTAAAGATAGAATAAGGATATTTTCAGACATGTCAAGTTTTATGTAATACAGACTACCATTACCCTTGATCAAGAATTCAAATAAGTTTTATGAAAACAAGGCAATAGCCTGATGAATAGGGATATAGAGGATCCAGTAAGGGGAAGGGAACCAACATAAGCCCCCAACTCCACATCAGCCAGCCTGCTTGCACCTATACTCACATACTCTACCTTCTGCCTATTGACTCAGACGTCCACACTCTGTTTACCTGTGCTCCATCCTGTTCCCTGTGACCAACGCAAGGAAATTGCTTCTACAATTGCCACCACTCTCCTGAGTCATCAATGTTTCCCTTTCAACTGAGCCTCTTAGTGGCAAACAGACTCTAGGAGACCCCTGACTCTCCCCACCCCTGTTAGTCAAGCCCTGTAGAATCCCCTCCCTTGAGTGTGAGTGGTCCTTGTTCCTTGTTCCTTCTAGCCAATAAAATATGGCAAGAGTGAAGGGATTTTGCATATGAATTAAGGTCCCAAAGCAGTTGATTTTGAGTTAGTCAAGAAGTTTATCCAGGGCTTGATGTAATCAGCCAAAGACCCTGTAGAGAGAGAGAGAGAGTGGGGCCTCCCTGAGGGCAGAGAGTTTCCTTGCTGGCTTGAGGAAGTTCAGGAAGTAAACAGCCATGCTGAGGAAGCCCATGGGAGATGTTTTCTTCAGTTTACCATTGTTTCCTGCTGCTTCTCTTACCTCCCTGGCCACATCTACTCATTCTTCTTTACTGGATATGCCTCATCCCTCCTGTTTCTAAATGTTGAAACCTCCCAATATTTCCCTTCTCCACCCTGACTCCGCAGGTGACCTCATCAAGCCCATTAGCTTTAAATACCATTTATATGTGCATGATTCTCAAATGTATGCTTCTAGCCTAACCTGTCTCTGAACTCAATACTTCTATGTCCAACTGCCTTGAGGGGTTTAAAAGATACCTGGGGTGTCTGAGTGGCTCAGCTGGGTAAGCATCCAACTCTGGGTTTGGATTCCAGCTCAGGTCATGAATTCATGGGTTTGTGAGCTTGAGCCCTGTGTTGGGCTCTGCGCTGACAGTGTGGAGGTTGCTTGGGATTCTCTCTCTTTCTTTCTGCCTCTCCCCTGCACTCGCTCTCTCTCTCTCTCTCTCTCTTTCTCTCTCTCTCAAAATAAATAAACTTGAAAAAATAAAAATAAAGGAAAGGTACCCCAGCTCAGCATATCCAATGCTGACATCCTTATTACTAGTTCTGCTCTGTCAACAGCACCGAGAACAATGCCTAGAACATAGTGGGCAGTCAGTATTTATGGAGTCAAAAGAAGGAAGGAGGGGGAAAAGAAAGAAGTTGTGGCGGGAGAGCAATGCATGCGGAGGAAAGACTAAGGGAATTCTTAGGATTGTCGTGAACAAGGACCTGGGGGAGCAGCTATCCAGCAGGTCTGGAGATGAGCTGGGTCCAAATGAAGCAGGAAATCAAAGACATACAGAAGGAAGTCCCCAAGGTAAGAGAAAGGCACTGATCAATTATCTCATGTGTTTGATTATATTGAGGAAAACACCACCTCTGGCAGAGAGTTTGGGAAATGAATACACGATAGTTTCAGAGAAAACCAGACAAAGAAAACAGCACAAATCACTCCAGGGATAACAGAAGGTTGAACAAGAAAGGAAATAAAATCAAAGAACACCAAGTGGCTCAGCCATGAGCAGGATTTATGTAGTCATAACAATGAAAACAATGAGAACTGATACAACCATAAAGTGTGGCCTGAACAAATTAGGCAGAAAAAGAGCAAGGGAACAATGTGTGTCTGTGTCTGCATCTGTGTTGTGGGAGCACGGACTAAATCCTGACATTCCATAACAGGAAGTCAACAGAAATGTCGAAATCAGAGAATCCAGAAATAGTAACGTATATATAAAACTTAGAAATATGTTACTAAATAGCGAAAGAAATCGCTTAAATAATCGAAAGTCATTGCTTCCAGTTAATGGAAATGATATATACACATATTTGTTAAAGACTCTGAATTTCTACAACAGGTATTAAGTTATCAGAGTCCCCATGTTTCATGCAACTCTTCCTTTATTTCTGGCTTCAGAAATAAACCCATGGCTAAGATTTTCTAGTCCTTTTTTAATGGCTGTCTAGTGGGGAGTCCCAAGCCTGCATCTTCAAGTTCTATGAATTTTAGAAATCAGTTGTGCTTATGACAGTTGGCCACTTTCTACAGGAAGGACCCTCACAGTATTCGTTTGCTAAATATCCTATTTGTTGTCCCACTTAGTGGGATGTTTATGAAACTTTCTTTTATAATAATCTTGTTCTCCTTCAGTTATTTTCCACTTCTCCTTGTTGTCTCTGTCCAATGTAGTTACTCCATTGTCACTTGTGAAATTCAAGAACCAAGGTTCCCAGGTGTAGAATTCTCTTGCTAATCTTCATCCCAATGGAATAGAATGTCCCATTTTTGCCTTCAATCCTTTTAGAGCTAATAGAGCTAATGGATGCTTTCTTTGAAGAACAGTTTA